>NC_135481.1:154334167-154709167 GCF_052094955.1 Ictidomys tridecemlineatus | reverse complement strand
AAGACCAAGCAGCTAATTTGGAGGCAACTTCAGGAAATACCAGTAGGGGAATAAGTGAGTGAATTGGATAGGAGCAGGAAGCCCACAGAGGGAACATGACTGAGCAGTTTACAGCTGCAGCTCAGTCCATTGGAGCCATCTGGGAGAGCAGAGAGGGCCCACCTTCGATGGGTCCTAATCAGGGTACCAGGAATTGATGGCTTTCATCTGCCAAATTTTCTCAGTCACTGACTTCTATAGTTTGGATCTTTAATGGCCCAGGTGTCACAGGGTCAGTTCCCAGCTTGGTTCTATTGTCTTTGTTGATGTTTGTTTGTTTGTTACCAGGGGTTTGACCCAGGGATGCTTAACCACTGATCCATATCCCCCTTTGCCCCCTGCACTTTTTAATATTTTACTTAAAGGCAGGGTCTCACTAAATTGCTTAAGACCCACTAAATTGCTGAGGCTGGTATTGAACTTGTGATCCTTCTGCCTCAGCCTCCTGAGCCTTTTGGATTACAGGTGTACCACCATGCCTGGCCTCAACTTGGTGCTACTGGAAGGTGATAAAACCTTTAGGTGTGGGGCCTAGTGTTCATGAGCCCTTGATGACAGTACTGGGACACTGGCCCCTCATTTTCATTTCTCTTTTTTTAGTGACATAAAGTAAGCAGCTTGTATCACCATGTGCTCCCACCATGATGTGTGGCCTCTCCACAGACCCAAAAGCAATAGGGCCACTGACCATGGGCTAAAACCTCCAAAACTATAAGCAAAAGTAAACGTTTTCTCTTTTTAAGTTGGCCATCTCAGATACCTTCATTATAGTAACAGAAAGCTGACTAAAACACTAAGACTTCTACTTATAGAATATTAATACGCCAGCTGTCCCTCTCATGAGGGGAGTTGACTTAAGAAACTGGAAATGATCTACAAAATAGTTTCAAATACCAACAGTTGGCATTCTCAGCACCTGGTTTTCACAATGTGGGATGATAAATCTGGGAGGATATGGGTTTGGGTACCAATCACTTCTATGCTCTCTATACCCCTTTCTATCCATGGGAAAAGATGACAAGATTCCAATATTCTTGGCAAATCTCCACATACAAACTCTGAGAAGTCTTAGGAGAAAAATAGATCATGATTTGGGCAATAAAAAATCTTTCAGTTGTTGATCTTTTCTGGTAGTCAAAGACATTGACAATAGAAAAAAAAAGCTTCACAGAGAAATATCAATTTTCTGCTGACCTCAAGGTGTGGCACTGCATACAAATAAATTAATCCATTCTTGAAGTAATGAAATGTCTGACACTATTAGAATCCTTGTTGGTGAGATCTGAGCAAACTTTTTAAAGTGTGTTCATATGAATGGAAAGCAATAATCAGAGGAGACAATTTGCTAAATAAAAATGCAATTTCTGAGATCAGACAAGATCAGGCGTGTTCAGGGTGATAGATTTCTTGGAAATTTGGGAATAGAACCACCATTTGACCCAAATATCCCTCTCCTCATCTATACACAAAGGACTTAAAACCAGCATACTACAGGGACACAGCCACATTAATGTTTACAGTAGCACAATTCATAATAGCTGAATTGTGGAACCAACCTAGATGCCCTTTAATAGATGAATGGATAAAAAAATGTGGCATATATACATAACAGAATATTACTCAGCAATAAAAGAGAATATAAAAGCATGGCATTAGCAGGTAAATTGATGGGACTGGAGAAAATAATGCTAAGTGAAATTAGCTAATACCCTCCCAAAAACCCAAATGCTAAATATTTTCTCTGATATAAGGAGGCTGATTCATAGTGGAGGAGGGAGGGAGAGCATGGGAGGAATAGAAGAACTCTAGATAGGGCAGAGGGGTGGGAGAGGAAGAGAAAGGGTATGGGATTAGAAATGATGGTGGAATGTGATGGACATTAATATCCAAAGTAAATGTATGAAGATATAAATTTATGTGAATATACTTTGTATCCAACTAGAGATGTAAAAAATTGTGCTCTATATGTGTAATATGAATTGTAATGCATTCCACTGTCATATATAAATAAAAAATAAATTAAAAAAAGAAAATGCAATTTAATTTTGTGCAAACTACTACACGTGCATGTGCATGCGTGCACACACATTTGAACCACCAATTAGCATTTGGGAAAACATTGCATTTGAAGATAATTGTAAATATGAGCATTCCATTTCCTCCTCAGTTCTACCCATCATCAGAAATATTTGGATGTGCTGCACTTAGCTAAAAATATCTCTGCTCTTTGAATTATTTTAGGGAGGAAGGACAGGGTGAAGTTGACAAGATGGCAAGGGTTGCATGCACGTCATCATTTCTTTAAGTCCCATGGCAGCGTCCCAGTGTTATGTGATATTTTGTGGCAAAAATAAAGTGCCTAATCTGAAGCAGTGAGGTTGGAAAGATATTTACAGTCAAGAAACTGTGGTAATTTACAGATACTATGAAAGCATGCTATTTAAACAGGCATAGCAGTTCAACCTATTTAGTTTGAACATTTGCTTTTGTGTAAGGAAGTATTTGCTCATTGTTCCTTGGGAGATTTTGCTATCACGGAGCCAAACCAAGTTTTAACTTCCATCCAACTGTTTACTTCAGAGCTGAAGTCCTCTCTCTCGAGGACTCACAATGAAAGACCACAGATCTTTGATTTCAACTTTGAAATAAAGGAGAGTTATTCACATGTTGACCTGGAAAATGAGAACAAATGCACAACATTTAGAGTGGCAGGGTGTGTGGTGCTCTGCCTCTGCTGCCCTTCCAGCCCCATGGCAGATATCACTAATTGATCTTGGCTCTTGTTCTCAACAAGCTTTGTTGTCAGCTCAGAATTCTCCTTATACAGTGATGGGGTCCTCTAAATAAGACATTATTGCTTCTTTCCCCTTACTAAAACAAAACACCTGAAGCTGGTTAATGTATAAAGAAAAGATGTTTATTTAGCTTATAGTTTGGGAGGTTCAAGAGCATAGTGGCAGCACTGACATAGCTCTGGTTAAATGGACCTCATGGCAAATTTATCATAATAGCAGATAGCAGGACAACATACAGGAAGGAGAGATCACATGGAAACACAGGAAGCCAGGGCAGCCATGGAGGCCCCAGTCTTGTTCTTTTATAAAAACCCTTTCATGGGAACTAGCCAGGGTTCCACAAGAACAAATCAATTCCTTTCTATGGAGTGTTCCCAATAACCTCCCACTAGATTCCACTCCTTAAAGTTCTGACCACCTCTCATCACCACACCGAGGACCAAGTTCCTAACACAGGAGTCCTTGAGAGACACACTGTGACATTATCCTAACATAGCAGAGAGTAGTTGAACTGCCATGTCTTTCCAAGTCCTGGATCAACAAAGAGAAGCATACAGTTATGAATTCTGTGCCCGTTTCTGTGATCCATAAACAAAAATATGCTCTGCTTACACATGATGAACTCAGCTGATTGCCTTTAGTACTTAGGCACTGAGAAAGAGGTTCTACAAAGGAAACGTTTATTGAAACTGCCTAGTGCGAGAGATAAGTGATGCATGCCCACAAGCTTTGCTCTCAAGGATTGCTCCTCCTAGGAGGGAGAAGTCAGCCATGGAAAGGAAACAGATTAGTCCATCAAGAAGGAACAGGGGATGCAGAAATCATGAGTGTGACCTGGGAGTCAGACTGTCTCAGCTCAACTCCTATGTCCTGTACTTGCTCTTTGGCCTGTAATATGGCTGAGTCAAATCTCGAGTTTATCCATCTATAATGTGTTAATAGTACCATCTACCACCTCTGTAGAGTCATGAAGAGTAAATGAATTTAGCACACTTTCAATCACTCACTGCATAGTCAAAGCACTTTTTCATGGAGAAAAATAAAACAATAAGTTTTCTATCTCTGTAGAACACATTGCTATAACTGTAATGTCTTCAACCAACACACCTTTGTGATATCACAGTTTATATGGAGCAGGCTGACTTGGAGAACTTGCATCAACAGACCCTTATCCCTTTTGCTTCAGCTGGGTCTGAACAATGGTGAACATTCCAGAAGATGAGATGGAAGGCAGGCGAGATCCATCGTTTGTGACTTTTTCTTGAGCTGGTGGCATCCTCTGATCAAGAGGTGAGGCCCTCTCCCCATGGCTAGGTCTCCAGATGCCATGATCGTCACTCCCCTTGCAACTTCAGATCTTGGACTGATGATAACTTCCTTTGTTTCTAGATCCAGCATCCAAGATAATTCTAGGGACCTATAATTTGATGAGGAGCAAAGAAAATTGATTTTCTCTCTGTATGTGGCCATGACCATTATCAGAGAATAGCCATGACCATTATCCTTGTGGAAAGTACAGAATAAAAAATAAGTTTGAGAAATAGGTGATGAAGATGGGGTTCATCCATGTGGAACCCAAGAGGTGTTGAGAAGATCCAGAGAGAACACCTGTTGGGCTGCAGAATGCAAGAGTTTGGAGCCTGGACAGTGTAGTGAACTGAGACATAGATGTGGGAGTGACTAGAGAAATATTTGTGTTTAAAAATACAGGAGAGGAAGGAGTTGTCTAAGGAGAAGTGCTGAGCTGAAACAAGCAAGAAATGTTAGAAATAATTTAGGAGGAATGAAAACCCAACAGATGTAGAAGAACATCTTAGTATTTTATCTCTTTAAAACCATTTTCATAAAGAGAGAGTGAGAGAGGAGAGAAAGAGAGAGAGAGAGAGAGAGAATTTTTGATCTTTATTTTTTAGTTCTCGTCGGACACAACATCTTTGTGTGTATGTGGTGCTGAGGATCGAACCCGGGCCGCACGCATGCCAGGCGAGCGCGCTACCGCTTGAGCCACATCCCAGCCCTCCATTCCACTTCTTAGCAACTACTATGTATCAGGTATTGTTTTAGCTATGTCTAGCTCAAAAAGTTCATAGATTCTTGCTTCATAGAGCTTTCATTCTAGAAGGGGAAGGTGAAAATAAAACTAACACTAGTAAACAATTGCCATAGTGGTTTAGAAGGTGAGCATGATATAAAGGAAAAAGTATGCATGGGGTGGGCTTCATTTCAAACACAAGGTCAAGGTAGGCCTCACTGACAGAGTAGCCCTTGAAGGAAGTGAGGTGGTGAGCCACTATGGTATCTGGGAAATAGTACTCCCGGCAGAGGGGATCAAGAGCACAAAGCCTAAAGAGGAGCCAGCCTACCCGGGGCATGGACTAAGAAGATCAGCAGAGTTGAAGTAGAAAGAATGAGAGGTCGGAGAGAAGATATGGAAGACATAAGAGGAGCCAGATCACTGGGACCATTGGGTAGCTATTGGGAGCCATTGGGAGCCACTGTGAGCCACTATGGGGACAGCAAGGAGCCATGAAGGCAGGGGAGTTGTAGTGAGAGGAAGTGTGACTGTGAAGAGAGGGAACCACTGTGAGGACAGTGAGGAAGCATGGGGGGCAGGTCTAAAGAGGGAAACTATGGCAAGTACGGAGAGCTACAGAGAGGAGGAGCTATAGTGAGGTGAGGGAGCTGTGGAGATGAAGGGAAGCATTGCTGTGCGGAGCAGGAGCCTTTGTGAAAAGAGGGGCCATTGTGAAGAGAGGGAGCCACTATGAGGAGCCTGAGTGAGGAAGGACATTGTGAGGACAACAGGAGACAGGGGTCATGAGTGAGAGATCTCCTGTGAAGAGGAGGAGACGCTGCAAGGTGAGGGAGCAGTTGTCAGGAGAAAAAGAGCCACGCAGAGGAACGGGAGCCCCTGTGAGGAGAGGGGGCCATTGTGGAGAAAGGGAGCCAGTGTGAGGAGGAGCCACTGTGAGGCTGGAGGGAGCTGGGGAGGGGAGGGCCGTGTGAGGTTCCTGGTGCCGCTATGGTTGGAACAGAGGAGCACTGCGATTCTGACGTACATTATAGCAGGAATATTCTGTTCCTGGTTAGAAAGAGTCTAGAAAATTGAGGATGAAGCAGGAAGTTCAGTCAGAAGACCATTACAGAAGACTGTCCAAGGTGGGAACAGTTATGTTGGTGAGAAAAGGTGGGATCAGGCACCTATTTCGAACATAGAGCCTATGGGGGGAAAAACAAAACAAAAAAAATTAACTATTTCCCATTACAGCCCTAATGGATTCATTTGAGAGTCATCAGTGGATTCTGAAACCAGTGGGTGACGTTTTATTAAGCAACAAGTTAACTATAAAATCTTCAGGTATCTCTTTTTTCTTTTTTTTTTAAGAGAGAGAGAGAGAGAGAGAGAGAGAGAGAGAGAGAGAATTTTAATATTTATTTTTTATTTTTCAGTTTTTGGAGGACACAAAATCTTTGTTTATATGTGGTGCTGAGGATTGAACCCGGGCCGCACACATGGCAGGCGAGTGCGCTACCGCTTGAGCCATGTAAGCTGGCTATCAATTTCAAAAAGAGCAGGGAAAACTTGACAGACATTGTTATCAACCAAGTGTCAACTTTGCATTCATCAATGATATAATACACAGAGGACACAATAATGTCCTGGTTGTACCCATACATGTAACCTGAATCTAAACACAGGGAAACATAACACCAAATTCAATAACATTCTATGAAAGGTCTAGTCTGTACCTAAAACAAAAGAAAAAACTGACAATCTGTTTCTGATTGAAAGTTACTTGATAGGACCATGAACCACTGTTTTTTTTTTCTTTTGCCATAAAAAACATAATTGGGTCAGTTGGCAAAATTAGGTCTGTAGGTTAGACATAATATCATACTGATGTTAAAACCTGATTTTGATCATTTTACTGGGTTAAGTAAGAGAATATCCTTGTCTTTAGAAAATAGTTCTGAAATATTTAAGAATAAAAAGAAGGAAAATTAGACTCAGACCTGCAAGTTACCCCAGAGAATTTGAAATAAATTCTAAAACCATGTGCATATGGGAGATAAAAAACATGCAAATGTAGGGAAATGTTAATTTGTGGGAAATCTGGGTGAAAGGTATACAGGAAGTTCTCATGTTATTCTTGCAACTTTTCTGTAAGTCTAAGATTATTTCAAAAATTTTAGAAGTATCTTTTATATGTAAAAACCATTTCCAGAAATTTTGGGAATTTCCAGGGTTTTGTATATCTAGTCAATCTTGGTTATGACTCAATGCCAATAGATGTCACATTAAAGATATATTTAAATCCTTAAAATAACCAGAGGGGAGGTTCATTACTTAATAAATAGTTTTCTAAAGATTTCCAAATTTTTTCATTCATTTTAAATTCATTAGGCAGAAAGGCTTTTTTTATTTTCGTACCTTTTGCCAGAGAAATTCTTCTTTCAGATGATGTTTTATACAGTTGTTTTCATATAAAACTGCCTCAAGCCTGAAGCCCAGCCAGTTCATATACCCACCAAAACCTATGACATCTTGCCTGGTTCCTGGAATACAGTGTAGAAACTTTGTAAAGTTCTCCACTGGAGACCTGGGAGAAAAATGTTTCAATGCCCATCTTTCTTAAGCTTTTAAGATCACATGCATTTTATACATCAATTTTGCTTAGTCAACTATTTGCCACATTTATTTTCTAAAACTGCTATATTACAAACCAGGATCCTCACCTGTAGGGCAACTTGTAAATCATTCTTCATCATTTGTGTGTGTGCAAGTGTGTGTGCATGCATGTACATATGCGTCTGGTAAAGATACAGATTTTTATGACGCATGGCACCAATATCCTTCATCAATTTTTAAGCCCAACAAACTGTTTTTAAAAAAAATATTCTAAAAGATACACACACACACACACATAAAAATACAATGTTTTATTTCAGATGGTGCTGAAACCATACAAAGATGTGTCGACAGCTCTAGGAAAATGTCATCGAATTGTGAAATGTGGAGGGAGGGAGATGGCTCTCTTGAGTCATTGGTTTATTGCCTCTTGCCTTTGGAAGGTGGTGGCAGGGAGAAAACAGTAAGCCAGGATTCAGGCATCCCAGCTCAGTAGAAAAGAAGCACCTGTGGGCCCTGGTCAAGCTATAATATTCTGTTTCTGTCATTTTTCTCCTCTTCATGGTGTGGTGATTAGATCAGATGCTTTCTTTTACTGAAGGCATCGGGAACCAATTCAGACTGAGTTGGTTATGTAACTCAGAAAGGGCTTCATGAAGAGCTCTTGAGTCAAGGGACTGATTCTATTCAGCTCTTGGCTCTGTTCTTCATGGTTTGTATAAGGTTTTGTCTCCCAGCAGAAAAAAGGACTACAGCTGCTCCAGTTCTAAACTCTTCATACCAGTCCGTCCAGGGGAGAAAAAAAAATCTTTGTTCTAGGACCTCCAGAAGAGTTGTGGAATCACTCTCCTTGGTCTAGGCAAGGTCATATGCCAGTCCCTGAGCCACTAACTTGCTTAAGCCAGATGACTGACCTCATCTACAAATTCTGAGCGTGGCAGAGAGAAATGAGGTACTGTGGATGGGAGATTTATATATATATATAGTACTGGGAAGTACTCCAAACTGATTTCTAGGACCCATTACCACCCTAAAATCCTCCTGACTGAGCTCACTGGGGGGTGGGACCATGTGAGGAAGGTCAAAAGGTATAGAGAAGATATTAAAGAAAAGGGCCTGAAGAAGCCATTTAATGTTCTTTAGAGAGCCACCTCTGGAAGACAGAGACCACACAGGTGGCCTCTGAAGGGTTCTCTAAAGCCGAGACACCACCAGCATGAGCACTCCATTTGTTAACCTCCACCATGTGCAAGACAAGTTTTAGGTGTGTCATTCTTCAAACCTGCACACTCAAGGGTAAACAAACTGGCTCAGCTGCACAGCTGGTAGGTGGCAGTGACTCAGTTTAAAACCTTGTCTGTCACATGGCAAATCTGCGCTCTTAACCACTAGCTCCTCATGATAATCTGCAAGGTGGTCACTGCACCATCTTCAGAAAACCAAGAAAATCAGAGTCTCATCGCAGTTAATTAAAGAGGGATGATAAGGAAGGCAGTGGACTTGGACCTGTTGATTCATTTGCAAATAGCAAGTGTAAACTTATTCTAGGTTCACACTTCTCTCCCTAAAATAAATCCTGGCTTTGGGAGCAATGACCTGCCCTGGGCCACAGACCTTTTCCAGATATCCAGATTGGCCCTTGAGTCTCCATTATGCCAAAGACCCTTAAGGACTGAAGGTAAACCTAGATCACCATCTCAGAATAATGTTTTCAACCGTGCCCAAGATTACAAAAGGAATCAATGATATAAAATTCCATTTATCAAAATACTTTTAAAAATTATGATATAGAAAATAAGCCAAACTCAGAAAGCCAAGGATTGTGTTTCCTCTCATGGGTGGATAGTAGAGAAGAAAAAGGGAAAAGGAAGTTAGGGGTTGGGATCTCATGAAAATTGAAGGGAAATTGATGGAGTAGAAGAAAGGAAACAGGGCAAGAGAGGAAGGAAGGGAAAAGGGAAATATTGGGGAATGACATTGGCCAAATTATATTGTTATATTGTGTGCATGTACAAATATGTAACAACAAATCTCATCACTATGTACAACTATAGTGCACCAATAAAAATATGAAAAAAATTAAATGATTAAAAAAACAAAAAAATAATTGTGATATAGGCCAGGAGCAGGGGGTGCAAGCCTGTAATCCTGAAGACTCAGGAGATTGAGGCCAGAGGATTACAAGTTCAAGACCAGTCTCAGTAACTTAGAGATGCCCTTCACAACTTAGCAAGATCCTAACTCAAAATCAAAACTAAAACAGGGTTGAGGATGTAGCTCAGTAGTAAAAACAAAACAAAACACTCTTGGACTATTCTCTACAAACATGTGATATAGTAATAATTAACAAACTAAAAACTGAAGAAGTAACAGTGACTTTGAAGCACCTGATGAGTGTAAAGGATGATATAATGACTTCACTGTGATATGAAAATACCTGTGATCTTCTGGCAAACATAAAAAAAAAAAAAAGATTTTGCTAATGCTACCACAGTTTGCTGTCTATGTTCATAATGGAAAGTACATGCTAAGTTTTTTAGGTATGGGTTTTTCTCTGCACTCAAGTTCATGGGCCCCCTAAATTTGAATCCTGTTATAGCAACAGTATTGTTACAGAAGTGATTTCCAATAGATTTATAAGGAAACTTTTTCTCGTAAAGTTTTTTTTTGTTTGTTTAGTTTTGTTTTGTTTTTTGCTTTGTTTTGTTGCTGTTGTTGTTTGAATGAAAGAACACATCACGGAAGAGACCTGTGTCATTTACAGGTTTGGTATGTTCTGTTTTTTCTGTTTCTATTTTGAACAATGTTTTACCTGCCTCCTCCCAGAACTCAGTGCTCTGGTTTATGTTTCTTCAAGCTGAGCCCACAGAGTGCATGCCAACTGGAATCAATGAAGGGAAGATATTTTTGATGGTTTAAGCATAGGATAGAAATCTAATAATTTGTTTGCATTCAGATATCTGATCCCCACCACAAAAAAAAATGAGAAAGATTCTTTAAGAATCTGAAGTTCATATTCATATGGATGACGAAGAGAAACAAAACATTTCCCAATTCCATCCTGCCTTTCTCTGATGTGCACTGTTTTTGAAAATTAAAAAATGAGTGTTTCTGATGTCTTGTATTTTTCCTTAGATAAGGAAAACACTTAGACTTTGTTATAAAACTGCTGCACAGCTTAGCTGGGTCCTGGTGACATTTTCTGATCTGAAATGAGGCATCCAATTATCTTATTATATTATTTCCTAGGTTCTCTTTCAAGGAGGACTGGAGGCTGAGTCAGGCCATTTGCAAGTCAAGGTCAGACTAGAGAAATGAATGCATCTTTTTCTTGGAGAAATGTTTCTGAACTCTTCCCTCCTGCTAAGAGGAAAAGCATTGCTCTCCATACAGAGTTCCTAGGTGAAGAATTGACAAGATTCCCTTCCAACACTGGTATAGCCCTGGCCTCCAAGGTAAATATTGTCTAAATCATCAAGGAGTCAGGCTGTGGGGAAAGAAGACAGAGCTGCTGTTGGTCCATCTGGGCTGTCCTGACAAGATACCAAAGAGTATGTGGCTAAAATGACAAGCGTTTATTTTTCACAGTTCTGGAGAATGACAATGTAAGATAAGATCATATTTAATGCCTTTTCTATAAAATCTTGCCTATAGATGCATAGAGACAGACACATATTTAGACATCTAGAATGATGTTTTTTTCCCATCAAATGGTAATAATGGTTTTCTCTGAACCAAGCACTTTCAATGTTTAGGGTTTACATTTCAGGGGGCTGGCATAGTTGGGTTCTGGTGAGGATTCTCCTCCTGGTATGTAATCTGCTATCTTTCTGCTGCTCACACAGCAGAGACAGAGAGCACTCTGACCTCTTCATCTTTTTATAAAGGTACTACTCCCTTCATGTGGCTCCCCCTCCACAGCCTCATCTACACCTAATTACCTCCCAAACACCCCATCCCCAAGGATCATCACGTTGGGGATGAAGGATCAAAATATAGATTTAGGAGCAACATAAGCATTCATATCAGAGTGACCATAATTCTCAAAGATCTTCAAAGAAGACTTTATAATCCATATATTTCTTTAATAAGCACTAATCATGAATTTCCAGGGTCAATTTGACTATATTACATAACTGATGATGTTAGCTCAGTTTATATAGCTGTGAGCAAAATACCTGACAACGAAAACTTAGAGGAGTAAAGGCTTATTTGGGATTCGTACTTTCAGATGTTTCAGTCCATGGTTAACTGACTCAGTTGTCCAGGGGCCTAGGTGAGGCGGAATATCCTGGCAAAAGGGCCTGGTGGAGGAGACAGGATAGCAAAGACTGAAATGTAAAACCTAAACATTGAATGCTTGGTTCAGAGAAAACCATTACTACCATTTGATGGAAAAAAACATCATTCTAGACGTCTAAATATGTGTTTGTCCCTATGCATCTATAGCCAAGATTGTATAGAAAAGGCATTAAATATGATCTTTATCCTGTTACATTGATTTTTCAACCCAAAATCTCTCCTCATTACCAAGTATAAATGCCCTTTATCATGGGTTTCATTGTAACCTACAGCATATTTGCAAAATCGCTTTTTTAAACATCGTCCCTGCCTCAGTGGCAGTTCTGTTTGTTTGTTTTTTTCTCTGTCCCATCAGAACTACCCTCAGAGGGGGTAGTTGTGACGACCAACCTGCAAGGGCAGCTCTGTGTCATGCCTGGTACTCTCTTGAAGGTAAGTGTCTGGAACTGCGTGATGACTAATCTTGGTTGTCGATTTGACTGGATGGAGAGATGTCTAGAAAATTGGTAAAGCACAATTCTGGGTGTCTGTGAGGATGTTATTAGAGAAGACTGCTGTATAGGTCAATGAATGGGGTGGTGAAGACCTGCCCTGAACACAACTGTGGCCCCAGATGCAATGAAAAAGCAGAAGTAGGGAAAACGTGTATGTGCAACTGGACCCTCACGAGCACTTGCAGTTTTTGCTGCTGTGGATATTAGACTCCGGAGTCTTCAACTTTTGAATATGAACTTGTATCAACAGCTCTCCAGGGGGCTCCCAGACCTTCAGCCTTGGACTGAGGCTGTATCGTTCTCTGTTGTTCTGAGAATTTCAGCTTTTAGCTTCCCTGGTTCTCCAGATAGCCACTATGAAATTACTCAGCTTCTAGTCATTTAAGCCAATATAGTAAATTTCTTCATGTATATCCTATTGGTTTTGTTCCTCGGGAGAATGTGACTAACATAAATTGGAAAAGCAGAGGAGCACATTTCACATGCTCCAGAGAGGTTAGAGTGATTTTCCCCTCTCCAATTCCTTGAGTACCCATTTCCTTACAGTCACTTCAGCTATACAAACTATTAATCTTTGTGATATTTATCCATTGGTTATTCAATCTTCTTGTTCTTCGAATGCAAATAAGTGGAACACACATTCCAAAGATCTCTTGACTAGCCAGAATCATTTATTTGCTTGTTTGTTTATTTATTAATTAGAACTGGGAATTAAACCCAGGAGTGCTTTACCACTGAGCTACTTTCTCAGTCCTTTTTATTTATTTTGAGACAGAGTCTTACTAATTTTCTGATGTTCTAACTAAATTTCTGAGACTGTCCTCAAACTCAAGAGCCTCCTGCCTCAGCCTCCCAAGTAGCTGGGTTATAGGTATGTGGTCACTATGCCTGGCCAAAGTTTAATTTAAAGGAAAAGCATGAAAATTATTATGAGGAATAGACTTCATAGGCACTGGGTAGTTGCCAACAGAAGTATTTTTAAAATTAAGCTCTGGACTGAAACAAACTAATTTCTTTCAAGATGTCAAAAGATTCAAGTTGGGAATAATATTTCTCAGTACTCCGGCACACTGGACATTTTCTAAAGTGACTGGTTCTCTTAGTCCATTTTCTAACTTCATGTATTATTCAGGGTTCTCTAGAGGAACAGAACCAACAGAAAGTATGATTATAAAACGGGGATTTATTAGATTGGTTTATACAACCAGAAACTGGATAGTCCAAAATGGCTGTCTGCAGGCTGGACAGCTGGAGAAACCCGTAGCTGCACAGTCCAAGGTGCTGAAGCCTCAGAACAAGAGGGATCAATGATGCTCCTCCAGTCTGGGACCAAAAGCTTCTGGAAACTCCCTGGAAAATTACTGGTAGAAACCGCTTTGGAAGAGTGAAGGAGCTAGAGTCTGATGTCCTCAGGCGATCCGCAGCAGCAATCCAGAACTGTTCAAGAAAAATTCAGCTTGATCTGCTGCTACTTCCTTGTTTTTCCAATTTTTATTCCTTCTAAACCTACAACCTATTGAATGGTGCTTCCCACATTTAAGGAAAGTCTCCTCTTCAGTTTGCAATCACACGGGCCAATCAGTCTAGACACACCCTCATTGACAGACCCAGAATCCGATTAACCTTCAGCATCTCTTAATCCAATCAAGTTGCAATTCAAATTAACCATTACATCTCAGTTCCGCTGCCTGCAAAAGAATTAATAGAAAGTGTTGATGCTCCTGCTTGTAGAGATTGGGAACGGAGAGTTGGCTCTATCTGGGGTTGATATCTGATTCTACCACCTACTATTTGCCATCAAGTTGATTTTCACTCCTATTCTCCTAAAAAATACTATTCATATTCTTAAAGATGAGAATTTAGGGATAAAAAAATGATCATTTTCACTTTGCCAATGGAAATAGACATTATTGTACTTGCTCGAAGAAAAAAACTGTATATATACACTGCTGTAGCACCTACCTACTTTCCATATATATTTCTCCATGTGATTGTTCTCCTAGGTAGGAATAGAGAGATTGACATTTCCACTTCCTGAATTAAGAAATGGCAGCCCAAGCCATCAAATGACTGGCTGGGGTGTGACACTTTAATAATAGATTTGAGTTAGGACAGAGTCATCCTGACTCTTGGTCCACAGTTTTCCCACTATCATATTCTATAAGGAAACCAAAATGTAATTAAGACAGCTCTTTATCAACTGCAATTCAGAGCCAAAGCTACCAATGGCACAGTCACTAAAACCCCACAGGCAACGCCCAACCAAGCCACAGCCTGGGAACAGACCTCACATACCCCACTGCTGAAAGAACGCTATGAAATATAAACACAGTTCAGTCTTAAGAAACCAAGATTAAAGAGTGTTTTCATGCCAAAAGTTTATTCTTACCATGAGCATGGATAAAGTTACATTTGTCTTTTTTTCACTATATTTCTTGCCCATATAGTTATACAATAAATATAAATTAAATATTAATTCAGTATTCTTATAGCCTGAGATTATTTGTCCCATTTTTTTATTTAATAAAGACACATTTGATGCCAGAAATTGAGTATGCAATCATCTGCCTATCAGTGAATATTTGCCTCAAATCTGTGTTCTAAACATCTGAAGCCCACTGAAGCATGTAAGAAGCACCCCTTTCTTATGGAGCTCATAACCCAATAAAGAAGAAAATTATTGCATGGAAGAGCCATCACCATACACAGTGTGGCAATCTGTACTTGATTCAGGGAGAAAAGCTCTTTCCTAGGCATCAATTCAGAGCTGGACTTGTTGCTGGAAATGCTATAAACATCCTCAGATAATTGATTCCCAAAATTACACTGTGTTATTATTTCCCCTTAACAGATAGGAAATTCAGTTTCTGAGAATAAAAGAGACTTGAACTGGCATTTGGATAATAATTTAGGGGTTCTTTATTGATTTTTTTAAATAAAAGGACAGTGGAATGCATTACAATTCTTATTACATATATACAGCACTATTTTTCATATCTCTGGTTGTAAATAAAGCATATTGACACCAATTCACTTCGGATAATGATAGTTTTCATTTCACATCAGAGAGGATGGGAGGCAGAGAAGCAACCTCAGGACAATGGCCTGGTGGCCTGCGTGAGCTGGCTTTGACATCAGAAACTTGAAAGTAAAGGGGATTAATAGAGCACAGGAAGGGGATTGACTGGGAGGAAGGAGGAGAGAGTGTGGAGAGGTACTGAGGAATATAATCCACCAATTTATGCCATGTCCATGTATGAATATACCACAATGAATTCCATATACATGCATATACATATATATATATATAAAATTATAAAACACTAATTAAGATGATGATGATGATGATGATGATGATGATAGAACAGAGATCAGTAAAGTAGAGCAAGCAGATTGGGAGAGAAAGGGAAGGTAGTTGAAAATGAGATAATCAAATTATGTTATGCACATGAATGAATATATCACAATGAATCCTATTATTTTGTATAGTTTTAATGCACCATTAAAAGACACCAAATGCTGGATAAGCCTGCTGGCACTGTCTGGAATCTGGGAAATAGAGCATTCTTTGATTTATGCAGTCAAGTGGGTAATGGAAGTGCTTACAGAAAGCATTTTTTCCAACCACACATGGAGGAAAACTTGAAGATGTATCTCACAGGGCTTCACCTGGGACCCAGATGTTGAGCTTCGCCAAGAGTGATGAAGGCCAGGCAAACACCAGTACTCAGTGGCATCTTGTGTTGTGTAGGGAGGTACCCTTGGACCACTTCAACTGAAAAAACAGGTGTGGATTCAGTCCATTACCACTCTGCCTCTATTTAGTGGATTACATTAGCAATTATGCCATGGCACTGAAAAACACAAGTCAAATATCCAAGAATAATCCAATATTGAGGGATATATGAGTAGGAGAAAAAAAGTTAAAAATGACAGATACATGAAAACACTTAGCTTAATAAAACGGACTTATCCAACTCTATGAGGACAAACTGAAGTACTTAGCTTTCAGAGTTGACCAAGAGGACTTTTGCTTATCATCAATCTTCCATATCTCTAGTTCAATTCAGGAACCATGTGTGGCTACAGAGCACCTGAAGGACAATTGAAGAACTAATTTTTTTTTTGGCTTGGAAGTGTATATAAAAGGCAAAAACTTAGAAAAGTACAACTTTCTGAAACCAATTCATGAAAGTGGAACAAACATACAAAAGGAAAACTCAATTTCTAATTTTATTTAATCATAATTTTTTCATCTGCCCAGGCAAATAGGAAGTAGATGGAAAGCAATCCTAATGGGACATTGTAGAGAATAGGGCTCCAAACTTCATTCCATCAATTTTCTTTATTTTAAAAATAATATAATCGACTTCCAGATAGGATGATCTGGTCAAATAAACTAGTCAGAGGCTAAGCTGAGTATAGGGTTTACCTCCTGCTTCAGAATTCAAATGACTCCCCTTTGTGTTTCACCACTGGGGAAAGAATAAAGGAAGACGGTTTAGTTATTAGTCAAGGAGATTGTGTTAGGCAACAAAGGGGCATTTCTAACCACAGAGGCCCTAAGGCTGCTGGACCAGATCACCCAGAGAGTTGCTGCTGCTCCCTAACTTGCCTCTACTGCATGGTATTTCTGTAGGAATGCTGCATAGATGTCCCTGGTACAGGGCCCAGGGGAGGTAGCTGCTCTTTTGTGGACTCCTTTGGGTCTAGGCATAAGTCAAATGAATCAAATCTATAATAACAAGTCAAATCCAGAGACTGTAGAATAGTGGTTCTCATTTGGGGTAATTTGAGGCCCCAAAGGGCATTCAGCAAGGTCTGGAGACATTTTTGTATGTCTCAACTTGGTGGGGGAAAGATGTTACCTACTAGCATCCAGTGAGTAGCAACCAAGGAGGGACATTGCAGAATATCCTCCAATACTCAGGGGTAACCCCCTACCACAAATAATTATCCTGCTCAAGCATCAGTCTCTAGGCTAAGAAACCCTGCTCTAAATTAATACAGATAAATAAGATTTAAATTCCCATGATGGCATTCTCTGTCAGGTGTAGTATAGCAAGAATCTTACTCAGTCAAGGACATGAGTGGTTTAAAAGATCTTTCTGTATCTCCTCTAGCATTTGAAGTGGTCCAAAGAGGCCTGATATGGAGGATTCCACGTTGTTATTGATTATAACAAGCTATGACATCATCATGACATAAATGTCTGCACAGACTAATTCAAATCTAAGCTCATAGTTCAGGCATGTGAGAAATCATGCTGAATGTTATTCTTTATATCAACCCAGTATAGGCATGGGGACAACAAATACAGACAACTCTTTCAAGATAAAGTTTATGAAGGAAAAGCAAGAAGAGTGAAACAGTACCTTCAGGGAGACATGAATTTAATAATTCATTAAAAATAATAATTAAAAAAATTATTTGTTTTAATTAGTTATACATGACAGTAGAATGCATTTATGCACTTTAATATATCATACCTAGATGGGATATAATTTCTCATTTTTCTGAGTGTACATGGTGCAGAATCATATTGGTCATGTAGTCACATATCCTATCCCCACATCCCCTCCCCTTCCCTTCCATCACTTCCTTCTACCTAATTTAAGGTAATGCTATTCTTCCCTAGTGCCCCCCCCTGCCTTTTTTGTGCATTAGCATCCACATATTATAGAAAACATTTGGCCTTTGATTTTGTGGTATTGGTTTATTTGGCTTAGTATGATATTCTTCAACTCCAACCATTTACTGGCAAATGCCATAATTTTACTCTTCTTTAAAGCTGAGCAGTATTCCATTGAGTGTGTGTGTGTGTGTGTGTGTGTGTGTGTGTGTGTGTGTATATATATATATATATATATATATATATATTCTTTATCCATTCATCTATTGAGAGACACCTAGGTTGGTTCCATAGTCTAGCTATTGTGAATTGAGCTGCTGTAAACATTGATGTGGCTGCGTCACTATAGTATGCTGATTTTAAGTCCTGTGGATATAAAGCAAGGAGTAGGATAGCTGGTTCAAATGGTGATTCCATTCCCAATTTTCTGAAGAATCTCCATACTGCTTTCCATACTGGTTCCATCAATTTGCAGTCCCACCAGCAATGTATGAGTGTACCTTTTACACCACATCCTCACCAACATTTATTGTTGCCTGTATTTTTGATGATTGCCATTCTGACTAGAGTGTCATGAAATCTTAAAGTAGTGTTTATTTGCATTTCTCTAATTGCTAGTGATGTTGAACACTTTTTCATATATTTGTTGATCAATTGTATTTCTTATGTGAAGTGTCTGTTAAGTTTCTTAGACCACTTTTGATTGGGTTATTTGTGGTTTTTGTTTTTGTTTTGGTGTTAAGTTTTATGAGTTCTTTATATATCCTAGAGATTAATGCTTATGTTAGAAATCATGACTCAGATCAATCTAAAATGAGTATGCATCAAAGATTTTATTCAACTTTTTAATTAATGAAGGAAATAAGTCATTGCCACTGGGTATAAGAAGAATCCAACCTATTACATTTAAATAGATGAATCAGGAATGCAGAAGTGAATATTTAAGTAGATGTGAAACTGGCTTTGGGTGATGGGGGAGAAAACGGAATTCATTGTCCTTACACAAAATAGAATTTATTTATCCATGGATAAATGTTGTTTCATTGCTATCAGTTGTTGACTATTTATAATTACCAAATAACTCAAAGTCAATGGAAGGTGCAGAGCCACCGAAAAATTGAATAACATGAAAAGTATGTTTGGTAAATGCCTCATTTTCTACAAAAGACACTCAGAAAGCTTTTGTTCATTACAAAGTCCTTCACAATTTTTCCTACAGGAGTTTTTTGTTTGTTTGTTTTGTTTTGTTTTGCTTTGTTGTGATTGCTTAAGGGAAGAATATGACATGTTTCTATGTTGATTGGAATTACAGGGGGACTTTGGTGACTCAGGAAGGAGAGGAGAGAATTGCAAGAAAAAAAATTGCTGAATATGTGAGAAAGGAAATCCAGTCATAAGCTGAATTCACAACAGGACTTCAAATTCGATAAGAAAGAAGGGAAAAGAGGTGAGCCAGATGTAGGTGGTCAATACCCATGCTGGTAGAGAAGAGATGTAATGTATTTCTGATGCATCTGCTTCCTCAAGGAAATAAGAAGCAATAAAATAGAATGAAGGTGAAGTGGGTGGACAGGGTGATAGAATAATAACAATGGAAAGAGGCATCAAGTGGCCATCCTTGTAACTCTAAAAATATATGTAATAGAGAAACAGTGGAGTAGGTTGGAATTGGTAAAGGACAAATGGAATCAAACTACCTTATGACATGACCAGAATCAGTAGCAAAGGGATAGATGTGTAGATCCATGGAACAGAAAAGAGAACCCAGAAAAAGTCTCTTAAAAATATGCTCAGCTTATTATTTTAAACAAAGGTACAAAAGCAATTCAATGGCTGAAAGACAAGTTTCCATAATTAGTGTTAGAGCAATTGGACATCCACAGGTAAATAAATAAATGATCTCACACTCTTGCACAAAATAATTCAAAATAAATCATAGATTTAAATGTTAAAGGTAATGGTCTGAAACTTTTAGAAGAAAATATAAAAGAATACTTTATGATTTATGACTAGACAAAGAGTTCTTAGAGTTCATATCAAAAGAAAGAATATTGAATAAATTGGACTTCATCAGTACTAAAAAGCTTTTTTTTCCTCTGTTAAGAGAATATGAAGACATGTTATAGACTGGAAGTAAATATTTGATAATCACATACCCAATATTGGTCTAGTACCTAGAATTAATAGTAAAAGAATAAACAATCCAATTATAAAATGGTAAAAGCAGATAAACAAACATTTCTCCAAAGAGGGTAAGTAAATGGGAAATTAGTATGGTTGATTTATATAATATTCTTGAATTGAAAATCTTAAAAAATAGAGAGAAAGCTCCTGGTCATTAAGGAAGTAACCAGGTGAAAGGGCAGTGGGTGTAGCTATAAAAGGCAACAGGAAGGATCCCTGTGGTGATGGAAATGCCCTGCATCTTGACTATTAATTTCCAAATCCTGGCTGTGATGTTGCACTATAATCCTGAAAGGTGTGACCTTCGGAGAAAATCAGCAAAGGCTTCATGGGATCTCTAACAACTGCATATGAATCTACAGTCATTTAAAAAAAAACATTTTTAAGTTTAATTAAAACAAATGTGACCAGCATGGATGTGGGGACTCTGTCCCAGCTATTAGTCCTGTGTTTGTGGCTCAGGACAAGAATCAGGTTTCTTCTGATTGAGCTGTGCTTTTCCAGGTAAGAACAGTGAAAGTGGATGAGGATGTATGTAGGGAGCAAGATGAGGAAGAACACTGAGGCTGTAACTGGTCAAGCCCAGAAATAGGGTAGGTGGGAGTGAAGAAGAATAAGAAACAGGTGGGATTAGTTGATAGAGCTCCATTATTTGAAGCACACCTAACAATATGGACGAGCGAGTATAGGAGCACATATGATTTGAGAGTGGGATGCTTCAAATTGAGATTTTGAGATGTTGTAGTTACAGTATAATCATGGAAGTAGAAAAAGAGAATCAAAATAAGGATGGCAATGCACTGTGCAAGCATTTTGCAGAACAAGGGGCTAGAAATGGTCTTATCTGGAAGTTACAATTAGAAACAAGGAAGGTACCTATCTCTCTCAGTCCTGGCATCTGATGGGAAAGAAAGTAAACATAAGAAGAGACCCAGAGAATAGCCAGGTGATAATTTAGAGCACTTGGCTCAAAGTGTGGCCCAGACCAGCAATTTTAGCATCATCTGGTGACTTATCAGAAATGCAAATTTTCAGGCCACCTTGATCCTCCTGAATCAGCATCTCTAGGGGTGAGTCTTTGAAATCTGTGCTGTGACAAGCCTGCTGGGAATGATGAAGAAGCCAAAGTTTGAGAAGCACAAGTTTAGAGCAGTGGTTTTTGAGCCCAGGTTAGAGAATTGATGGAGGCAATGTGAACGGGAGGGAAGGCCAGAGGGAATTTTACAGGGGAAAGCTCATGAATCTAAGGGAACAGAGCAGGGGTACCAGGAGTCAGGGAGAGGTGGAGTCTTGAGACATTTGAGACAGAGCAATGGGGACTAGAGACTTGAGGGACTGTATCGGTCAGCTTTGCATCACTGTGACCAAAATTACCTGACAGTGTGTGTGTGTGTGTGTGTGTGTGTGTGTGTGTGTGTGTGTGTGTGTGTGGAAAAGTTTAATTTGGTCCATGGATTCAGAGGTCTCAGTCCAAGGCTAATAGACTCCATACTTCTGGATCTGAGAGAAGGTAGAACATTATGGTGAAAGTGTGTGGCAGAGAAAACTACACAGTTCATGGCAACCAGGAAGCAGAGAAAGAGAGGGAGAGAGGGGAAGGGAGAGAGAGCACATGTGCCAGGAACTAGATAGAGTCTAAGGTCTTGCCTTCAGTGACCTGCTTCCTCCAGTCACACCCCACCTAACCATAGCTATCATCCAGTGATCCCTTCAGATTATTAATCCATCAAATGGATTAATTCATCGTTAAAGTCATAACCCTCATAATCTAATCATCTCACCTCTGAACATTGCTACATCACCTAATACATAAGCTTTTGAGGGAACATTCCTAGATCCAAAGCATAACAGGGATGCACAACTTTTTGTTAATATCTAGCATCCCAGGGGGAGTTTTAATCCAGAGGTCTGGTGGAAGGCGAATAATAATCATTACCAACTCCAGCCTTTGTGGGTTTTATGCTTCATTTAATATGCCAACTTGACTGGACCAGATAGCTGGTAAAACATTATTTCCAGATGTATCTATGAGGTTGTGTCTATAAAAGACTAGACTTTGATTAGTCTGAGTAAAGAAGATCTACCTTCACCAAGGTGGGTGAGAATCAATCAATCCATTGAAGGCCTGAATAGAATAAAATGTTAATTAAAGAATGATTCCCTCACCCCCACCCCCATATCTTTTTCTCTCTCTCCCCCTCCCTCCCTCCCACTTTCCCTTCCTCCTTGAGCTAAGACATCCATCTTCTCCTCATCTTAGACATTGAGCTCCTAGTTCTGTAGCCTTAGGACTCTGAAATTTGAACTGGCACCCCTGATTTTCCTATTCTCAACTCTCAGGCCTTCAGACTCAGGCTAAATTATACCACCAACTTTCCTGCTTCTCCAGCTTGCAGGCAGCAGACTGTGGGCCTTCCCAGCCTCCATACTATATGAACCCATTCCACGATTACTCTCTTCTCTATATAACTATATCTGATTGCTTCTGCTTTTCTGGAGAACCTAGTACACTGGGTGACTGGGCTACGATCATATGCAGTGGTGGAACAGGCTGAGGACAGGGTGGTGGGCATATGAGGACTCCAGGACTGCGTGCCATAGGGAACTGTGAGGGTGATAAAAGAATCCCATTAAGGCTGATAAGGGAAGAAACAGAACCTGCGGCAGGTACTATTCTCCTACTTCCATGAAAGAGTAAAAGCTGTAGAAATGGATACTAAAAACAGGTTAAACCTAGTGTCATCAGCCTCTTGATTTCTCAGAAAAAGGCAACAAGCCTTTTGAGAATCTGCCTTTATCTCCTCCAACTCAGACTCTGGAAGACTTTCTCCCATGGACTGAACTCATTCCTGATAACCATTGCAGATAATCAGCTTTTACTTCTTTCTTTCTTCTTTAAATAAAAATAAATATGTTATTGAGTTGTATAGTTTTTTTATTCAACTTTTGTTTGGAAGATCTGTCCAGTGGTGAGAGAGGTGTGTTAAAATCACCCATGATTATTGTGTTGTGGTCTATTTGACTCTTGAACTTGAGAAGAGTTTGATTGATGAACATAGCTGCACCATTGTTTGGGGCATATATCTTAATGATTGTTATGTCTTGTTGGTGAATGGTTCCCTTGAGCAGTATGTAGTGTCCTTCTTTATCCCTTTTGATTAACTTTGGCTTGAAGTCTATTTTATTTGATATGAGTATTCTCAGAAGAGGATGTACAATCAGTCAACAAATATATGAAAAAATGCTCATCATCTAGCAATCAGAGAGATGCAAATCAAAACTACTCTAAGATACCACCTCACTCCAGTAAGAATGGCAGCCATCATGAAGACAAACAACAACAAGTGTTGGCGAGGATGTGGGGAAAAGGGTACACTTGTAGATTGCTGGTGGTACTGCAAATTAGTGCAGCCAATATGGAAAGCAGTATGGAGATTCCTTGGAAAGCTGGGAATGGAACCATCATTTGACCCAGCTATTCTTCTTCTTGGACTATACCCTAAAGGACCTAAAAACAGCATACTACAGGGACACAGCCACATCAATGTTTATAGCAGTACAATTCACAATAGCTAAACTGTGGAGCCAACCTAGATGTCCTTCAGTGGATGAATGGATTAAAAAAATGTGGCATTTATACAAAATGGAACATTACTCAGGACTAAAACATAATAAGATCATAGCATTTGCAGGGAAATGGGTGGCATTAGAGAAGATTATGCTAAGTGAAGTTAGCCAATCCCAAGAAAACAAATGCTGAATGTCTTCTCTGATATAAGGGGGGTGATTCAAAATGGGATTAGGAGGGAGAGCAAGGGAAGAAGATTACTTCTATATAGGGAATAGGGGTTGGAGGGAAAGGTAGGGAGAATGGGAATATCAAGGATAGTGAAAGGAGATGATCACCATTATACAAAATTCATGTATGAAGATGTGAATTTACTGTCAACATACCTTGTATACAGAGATTTGATAAATTGTGGTATAAAGGTGTATTAAGAATTGCAGTGTGGGCTGGGGATGTGGCTCAAGCGGTAGCGTGCTCGCCTGGCATGCGTGTGGCCCGGGTTCGATCCTCAGCACCACATACAAACAAAGATGTTGTGTCCGCCGAAAACTAAAAAATAAATATTAAAAAAACTCTCTCTCTCTCTCTCTCTCTCTCTCTCTCTCTCTCTCCTCTCTCACTCTCTCTTTAAAAAAAAAAAGAATTGCAGTGCAAAAAATTATGAATGTAATGCACTCCTCTATTGCGATGTATGTAAGAAATAATAAAAAAATAAATTTTAAAAAAGAATTGTAATGCAAAAAAAGTACATGTATAATGGCATAAATTGGCTTGAACATACTTTATATACAGAGATATGAAAAATTGTGCTCTATATGTGAAATAAGTATTGTAATGCATTTCACTGTTGTCATGTATTAAAAATAATAATAATAAAAATTTTTAATGAAAAATAAAAAATAAATAAATAAATAAATATGACTGTGCCGATTAATCTGAATTGCCAACTTGTCAATTGTCAAGATTAAGAGATGGACTGGGATTGTGACTCAGTGGTTGAGCGCTCACCTAGCACATTTGAGGCCCTGGGTTTGATCCTCAGAACAACATAAAAATGAATAAAACAGAGATTTGCATTGCAATTCTTAATACACCTTTTGATAAAATACCACAATTTATCAAATCTCTGTTTGTATTGTGTGCAACCACGACTAAAAAATATTAAAAAAAAGATTAAGAGATGCCTAAAATTAAGAGGCTTCTGAGTGTCTCATTAAGAGTGCCTAGGAATGATTGGCATATGGGACAGTGAACTTAAGTGGAGACACACCCCAAGTGAGGGCAACACAGTCCAATAACTTGGAGGCTTGGATGGAACAAAAAGTTGAAAGAACAAGGAATCAGCAGCAGATGCAAACTCAATTCTTCTTGAATGGGTTCTTCATTGCTGATAGGATTGCCTGAGGACATCGAACTTCAACTACTTCACTCTTCCAGAGAGTTTCCAGAGAGTTTCCAGGCTTTCAGTCTCAAAATGGGATAACATTGTTGGTCC
Organism: Ictidomys tridecemlineatus; assembly: GCF_052094955.1. Lineage (NCBI taxonomy): Eukaryota > Metazoa > Chordata > Mammalia > Rodentia > Sciuridae > Ictidomys > Ictidomys tridecemlineatus. The sequence continues at coordinate 154,684,028 of NC_135481.1, read as the reverse complement.
CTGTTGTTCTGAGGATCCAGCTTCTTGAACACAGCAGCTACTGGCTCTCCTAGCAATCCAGCCTGCAGATGGCTATTGTAGTACTTTCAAGCTTCTTGTTATGTAAATCAATCTACTAAATCCTTTTTTCATAATCATATATATATATATATATATGTATGTGTGTGTGTGTATACATAATCAGTAATGTGTTCAATTATATCTGAGTTGGAGATATATAGATAGATCCAATGACAAAAATATTTGCAGTTTTTAAAAGTTAGACATTTTAAGTTTAAATACTCTGTGGGTCAAGAAGCACTTAAGATTCTTTTAAGAGTTTCATGACCCCCTTGTATATGCAGCGCCCTGGGAGTATCAGGAGGTGAATATTATGGTTTAGATCTTAAATGTCCCCCAAAGATCCTTGTGTTAAAGGCTTGGTTCCCAGCTGATGGAGCTATTGGGAAGTGGAATAGCTCCATCATTAGGTGAGGTTTAGTGAAAGGCAGATATGGTATTGGTGTCATGATGCCCTTGGAGTGGATATTAGGACTCTACCTCCTTTCTCTCTTTTTGCTTTCTGGCCACAATGAAGTGAGCAGCCCCCTCCACCACACATTCCTTCCACCATGATGAATTGCATCACAACAGGCCTAAAAGTGACTGAGCCAACTATGGTCTGAAATCATAAGCCAAAATAAACCTTTGCTCCTTTAAGTTGATTATCTCAGGTATTTTATCACAGTGACAGAAGGCTGACCAGCAGCAAATGACGTAGATTCTACCCATGAAAGGTTCTCACAATGGAGAGAGTAGGGCAAACACAGAAACCTTTGTACACTGCGAGGTGCAGAATCCAGGGGCAGTAGTTAGATGTTAAAAGCAGAAGAAGTTTCACATCATGAGAACTCTTTAGATAGCTTAAAATGAGGGGACCAGATACCAAATGCTGATGGCCCAGCCAGGGATACCCAAGATGCCCCAACCTAAGACAAGGTGAGATGAAGGTGACAACAACTACAGATCATAAGTCCTTTCTAACAAGGACATAAAAGACTACATGATCTTAACTTTAGACATTTTTTTTCTTAGAAAAGTTGGTGTTTTGTGTATATATGTGAAATTACCCAATTTTTAAAAATTGGTAACTAGTTTCTTAAATATATGAAACATTGCACTGGTCATAAAAGGCACCCAGTTAAACTGCCAGTTTATAGCCCAAGGAACAGAGAAGCAGGGAGTATTTCAGAGAGTGACACTGCCCGCAGCCAAGGATGGAGGTGGTATTCAGGGATCTGTAGGAGGCTGAGTGGTGCCAGCAGTGACTGGACAGCAAGGTGCACAATATAAACACAATTTTCTGGCAATCCTCCCTGTGCCAAGATGGGGAAAGGAGTCAGGTTCTCTGGACAGTGAGAGCCACTGGAGATACTGACAGAAGGAAAGAGTCTGCCTGAGTTGCTATGGGAACATTTGCCCCAAACGTCAACAGTGCCCAATTTAGCTAGGCAGTATGGAAAGGTGACTTAGAAGATCTGGGCTCTGGACCACACTTCCTAGATTGAAATCCTGCCTCCACATTTATGACTTGTGCAACATTTGGCAACTTACTTGACTTCTCCATGCCTGTTTGCTCATCCCTGTCATGGTAATAGCAATGGCTAATATTTTTTAGGATTAAATGTGTTGTGATTTGGATATGAGGTGTTTCCCCCCCCCCCAAAGCTCCTCTGTTACTGCAGGAATGTGTGGAGGTGAAAAGATCAGATTTTGAGAGCTGAAACCTAGTAGGTCGTTCCTATTTTGAATAGACTAACTGGGTGGTAACTGTAGGCAGGTGGGGCATGAGTGGAGGAAGTGGGGCACTCTGGGCAGCCCAGGAAGGGTACATCTTCACTGTGGTCCCTCCACTCCTCTCTCTGTTTCTTGGTCACCATGAATAAAGCAGCTCTCCCTCACCACACCCTTCCAACACGATGTGCTGCTTCTCCTTGGGCCCAGAGCAATGGGGTCAGCCCACCATGGACTGAACCTGATACCGTAAGTCAAAATAAACTTTGTTCTCCTCAGGTATTTTGATCTCAGCAACACAAAGTTGACTACCACAAGTGGATTCACAGGTGTGAATCCTGACAGTATTTGACACATAAGGAGTATCTAATAAATGTCTACTCTTATGAAAAACCACTTGCTTTTCGTGAGAAGGAGGCTCCCTGAAAATTTGGCCCTAGAACTTGCTTTAGAAACTTTTCCTGGTGCCACCAAACCACAAATGAACTGTGTTTTTCAAAACCCCTTAACATAGGACCTGGACTTACTAATGAGCTAGCAACGAGAGGATTGGGGGAAAGGAGGCATTTGTTACCAACCAAACTGTCTAAGTTTCCTTGGAAGCTGCAGAGTCAATATTCACCCTAGAGAATTTCAGAGAATTTCTCACCCTGCTTTGAAAAGTGAGGGCCCCATTGTCTCCCCTGGGGGTCATCCCCAAAGCAGACTCTGAGTCAAACCTTGGGTACCAATGATTGTGTTGGTCCATAGATTAATTTCAGGTGGTTCATTTGGAAGACACCTTAGTTCCAGGTGGTTTACTTGAGAGATCGCCTTAAGAAGCACTGAAATCAAGTGGGGACAGTGGGACACAGAGGCAGGAGGGAGGTTATCATCGAGGGAGATTGGGTACCAACCAATGGATATTCCTTCCAAGTTGCTCCAGCAAGAACAGAGAAGTTGGAGTATTTGTCACTGATTCCCATCAATTCCTAGCAGTAATCTGTCCCAAGTGAGGATGGAGAAAGTCCCAGCAGAGATTCAGAGGGAAGCAGGCACCTGGGGTTGGCAGATGTCAGCATGCACAGAAACTTCCTGCAGGACCAAACCAAGACTGAGAGTCAAGAGCACCTAGACACCACATTTCCCAAACAGATGTGGTCCCTGTGCAGGTTGCTTCAGGCAGATATCTTTTGTTACAAGGAACAGACTCATTTAGGTCTCTGTTAATGCCACTTATTGCAGGATGCAGCTAATGAGGCTTATTGTACAGACTTTATGGAGCTCAGCTAATGGGGCTTATTGCAGAATGCAGACTTTATGGCAAGGGGGCAGGGACTAAGAACAGCCACAACCCTACAGCTCAGCTAACTAATTACAGCTCAGCTAACTAATTTCATCTCCTGGAGTCCTAACAGCCAAATCCCAACACATGAAATTTATAGAAACTTCTTGAGTTAATCAGACCATTTGGTAGGGGTTGGGATAGTTAAGTTGGCAGCTCCAGAAGAAGAGCGTGAGAACATGATTGTGGGCAAAGTGTGCCCCATAAGGGAGTGGGGCAAGCAGGAATGGGGCACAGGAGTGGAGGTGCCATATAATGGTGGATTTCAGGCTAACTTGACACAGCAGCTGCTCTGATACTGCCATGAAATTGGAAAGGAAAGGCTGCCTCAGAGTGTGTCCCAACCTGAGACTTTGCCCTCCAGCACTAACACTGTCAGGAGCCACCCAGGAGAAATAAACACCTAGCTATCCCCAAAAGGCATGGGGAATTGAGTGGCTCCAGTAGCTCCAGGCTGGGCTATGAAGAGTTAGATGCAGATTGTTGAAAGGACACTGAAACCAAGGGAATTTTCACTGACACAGAGACAGAAGCCCAGGGCTGGGTAAACATCAGCATTGCCATTGGGGATAGAAGTCAGGGCTAGAAAGTCAGGGTGAAAAGCAGTGTGTGAAGCACGAGCCACCATACTTTCATGTATAGAGTCTGGGCTGATAGTGAATCCAAGAGATGGACACTTGGGAGTCATTGATATGAAATCACACCCAGACAGTAACTCAAGGCACAGCTCACAATAGGGCAATGAAGTGTATTTTCATGCCATTGATGTTCATCTGCCAGTCAAGATTAACCTTATGAAAAGTCAGGTTTGAAGGATATTGCCTGTGGTTGATCTATAGGCTTTGCAAATAAAATGTCAACATCACTGTCTTTTATGTCACGGTTTCTACTTTCCTTTGGGGTTAAGAATGTGGTACCTCCAAAAGACATTAAAAACATAAAATTCTGCATAAAAGCTTCCCTTGCTGATGAGCATCTTAGCTTTGTTGACCTGGCATGCAGCTTTGGTTGTGATATTGGTTACTGGCTCAGCATCTGAGGTTGGAGAGGGGTGCTGACAGGCAAGGTGACAGCTGGGCATTATGACAAGCATCCTGGAATGCTGCTAAGTCAACCTGGCTTTAGTCACAGCTGGGTCTTGCCAAGAGGGCAGAAAGATCAACATAGAAAAGAAAAAATGAGGACATTTTTCTCAATCTCTGAAATGCAACCACAATTTGGGAAATTTTAAATACATACCCAGAAAAATACTTGGCTTCCTTCAAGTTGTTGATTTAAACACGTTTTAATGTGTTCTTGAGAGGTCCCACAGGAGATGGTGAAATTGAGGGTAAGAAACTCAGGCACAGGCCCAGAGCCTACACAGCCCTCCTCGTCCTACCCTTTGCACTTATTTCCAGGGTTTTTCACATCTCGAGTATTGGCTGTGCCTCAGACATCTGAGGGGTGCTGCACACTTTGGTGAAAATCTAACCAGCTGACACCCTCCCATTGCAGCTGCACCAATGGGAACGCTTCTATCTCTACTTCTCAGGCAGCAGAATCAGCCACCCACCTTCACACCCTTCTCCTCTCCCCAGAGGGCTCAGAAAGGAGATCCAAGGAGAGCAAGACACAGTGGACACACTACACTGCTTATTCACCCTGCATCTTCCAGCTCACCGGGAGGCCCATTTTCAGAAGATAACAGAGATGGGCTTATGGTGGTCTATCCAAGATCAGGTTCCTCAAATAGAAAGCCAGTCACTTTTAGGTGAACACTACCTCTTTTTGGTTATAACAGTGGTTCTCAAACTTAGGGTTGGAGTGAACTTTAGGGCTTGTGAACACCCAAATGGGGTCCCAAGATATTGTGGGATTGAGCCTGAGGATTTGCTCTCATTTAGCACTGATACTTTGAAATGCAAAATTCCTTGCGCGCGCCCGTGTGTGTGTGTGTGTGTGTGTGTGTGTGTGTGTGTGTGTGTGTGTGTGGTCATTATCCTTAACCAAAGACATCTTCATGATTAAGACTTTAGTTTATTTTTTTCTATGCAATGGCTTTATTAAACTATCCAGAATTTTTGAAATTTTTTATTACGTTTTCAAAATTGTTCTTACATTTTTAAAAATGACCATGTTTACAGATACTCTAACACTCCTGAAAATACTCGAAGTAGGAGAACAAATGAGCTATAAAAATAATTTTTGGAAACCTGCTTTTCACACAGGCTGTGAGACCAGCTGCCAAGCTCAGTGCAAGTTTCGGTACCATCATAAATTGCAGGCAGTTCTAGTGCGAGGACACAAGGAAATCAGGGCAAAGGAAAAGCAGCTACTCTCCCAGTGTCAATCTTATTTTGGAGAATTTTTCTTGCATATGCTGTTGATCGAAGGTCCTGAGATGAGAGGGATAACCTGTCACTGCAGACCAGTCTCCACAGGACACAGTGGGTGCTGATGCTCCTTAGGAGGCTGAAGACTGGCCAAGCCCCCAAACATACTGGATAACAAAGGCCCCTCCTGGTTCAGCTCTACCAAGGGTAAGAGTAAGTCAGACTTTTATAGCAGAAAGTAACTCTGAGCAGTGATGCCCAGGGGGTTGATTAGGACCTGTATGTTGTTTTCTTCACATTTTTTTGTAAGGACACATCGTCAGTCACACACTTCCCATTGCCTTAGCAGGTGTCTCCCTTTCCTTCTGCCAAATGTATACTTGCTGAGCTGTCTAATAGATTCTGGACCCTCCTGACTTATCATATTCCTCCCCAAGTCACTACCCTGCTCTTCAATGTTCTCATCTCCTAGGATCTGGTGCTAGGGTTTGGACATGGTTTGCATTTGTGCCCCAAAGATTCCTATTTGGAAGCTTGGGTCTCCAGTGTGTAGAAGTGGGAGCTAGTGAAAACTCTAAAGAGATGAAGCCTCTTGAAAGGTGGTTAGGGGATTGAGAAGCTGCCAATGAGGATGCCAGAGCTCATTCTCTGAGCAAATCTTTAAGAAAAAAAAAAAGAGCTGGACCCTAAATAGATCTCTGGATTCCTGTGTAGGAATGCCATTTATTTGACTAAAACACTTTCTAATCCCCAGCTGTGCTCTTCGTCATTTGTGGTAGCCCATCTCTTTGGTGTGAAGGTCTGCCTTCTGTTCCAGCACTTCTTTCACCATGTGGCTTCTCCATGTCTGCCATGGTAATGCCTTGCCGGTCCTTCAGCAGCTGCCTGCCTGAGTGGCCCCTGTACTGTTCCCCTTTTGTCTGTTGATGCATCCAACTGACCTGGCAGAAGCCCATCTTCTCCTTGGAACTGCTTGACCCCACGTATCCCAGTGGACAGTTGATTATCTCAGGTATTTTTTATAGTGATGGGAAGTTGGCTAACATAGGAGGGAAGAAATCACACCTACATTTTTTTACTAACCTAAAACTGAAATTTGGTATTTCCTTTCATCATGAGTCAAAGCAACAAGCCAGGGTTTTATTATCATGACCTGTGACTTTATCTTCAATAGAAAACATAGATGTTTTTACATCACGTCATACATTTAAATATATCTTGAAATACCATTCGTGCGCCCACTGCCAGGAAATCACAGAAGTTATGACACCTGTCATGGGAACCTGTTCTTGATGACTAATAAAGGGCATGCATATTTCTGTGCTTATGGAATTTAGTGGTTGTGTTTCAGTTGAATTCATTTCTCATCAAATGCTGCATATTTTATATTAAGCATTCAACAGTAATCTTTTGGGAATGGGCCTACGTGTGATTCACCAGATTGCCAAAGGAGACCATGGCACAAAGAAAAGGTTCAGTCCACATATCTGGACACACCCTGTGGATGATTGCAGACTGCCTTTAAAATACACAGTCTGTCTCTTCTGTAAACATGGTACAATGCAGTCAGCTGTCAGTTACCAATTAAAGGTACACCAAAGGTTTGGAGTAGGGAAATTATATAGGAACTACAGGAATTGAGAGGAGAGTGGATGGGATGAGGGTGGGGAGCTGCTTGTATTAACATTTTGATCAACATAAGCTTCCCCTCAATTTTCTCCATAGGCCAGAGTGCCTAAACCTGTCCACACCCTCTACGCTGCTGTGAAGACCAGCATCATCACATTCAGAATGTTGCAGCATTCAGGGGTGGTAGAAGGCAGAGGAACCAAGTTGTCATACCCTCTTTGGGAAAAAAGCGAAAACAAAGGAGATATTTGAAGTATTATCAGGAGATAGTCAGAAGCCAATGTCAGAAGGCAAACTATCCATGATCAGATGGACAGGGACATTCCGGTACATTAGCCCACTGTTAACGGGGGCACAAACTTTGTACTGTTAACCTCTGGAACAGGCCATAACGAAGACTAGCACTTTTTAACATTAGACAAATAGGGCAATTGAGGCAACACCAGCAAACTGGTGAGGTCAAGAAACAAAGTAGAAATCTGCAACACTGTTCACCTCTGGGCTGACCATTCCACCTGGCAGGGAACACTATTAGAAAGAGGTTCACCATAAAGTAAATTCAAGGGTAAGAGGGGCTAACGATGGTCCAAGAAAGAGCACCACCATAAAGTGGTGTGTATGGGTGAGTGTAGGTTCCTGTGACACCCACTGAGACTCTGGAAAGCATGGGGCTTCTCTACCATTGATAAAACTAGGGAAGAACTGAGAACTGAGGTCCACTAATAAATTGCACTCTTTCAAGGGAAGACTCCCAGTACTGGCTGCAAGAGCTGTGGGGAAGCACACACTGGGGTCTTCTGTCTCTTGTCTAAGAATGGCACAGTTCTAGGCACAGAACCTTGGCCTCAGCCTTGGTATTCAGGGTCATGCATTTCAGGCCCTTTTAATACCCTGTGATAGTAGAAGCAAATGTGACTCCATTTTGTTTTATGACTTCATCCTGTAAAACAACCATGCCAAGTAGAAGGGTCATAACTGAGGCAAGATGTTCTTTTCCTTTTGCTATAGAAACCTTTAAGAACACGGAACTACCTAATGGGGCATTGTTTCTGTAACTAGGGTAACGGGGCTCTGTTTCTGTAACTGGGGTGACTGGGCTAACTGTGATTGGTTAGGCTTCCCTCCGCTTGACTGCACTGTCCCGCTTCTGTAACCTGGCTTGATTGCATTGGCTAGACCCCCCCCCCAACATCCCTTTTTCGGTTTTTAGGCTTATAAGGAGTGCCCTTGCAATTGTTCGGGGCTGATTAGGGGAACAGCTTTATGTTCTGGTCAGCCGCCACCGGTGTGCTTCAATAAAGGCTTGATTAGATGATACTTGAGTGGTCTGGAAGTCAGTTTATGAGACTCCGGGATGAAGCTTTAACTGTAACACCCTATGCAGCCATCAACACTTTTGTTCACATTTAATTCTTTTTCAGGCTCCAGTGGGTCTTGCCAGTCACTTTCTATGGCTTACTCTTAACGACCTTTTCGATTTCAGAATTAAGAAATATAACAAAGAGAGCGTTGGTTATAAAGGTTTGTTTGCATATTCTTTTAGAAACTCAAAACACATTTCCCATAGAAACAATAGAGATAAAGCACAAAAGTGAGACTCCTTTCCTTTTCCTTTCACCCAAGAAAGATTTAGCGAACAATTTTTTTAAAATGTGTTTTTAAAATATAACAACAGTCAGAAATGTTATAGATTTATTGTGTTGTGTCCTTTTCCTATACAGAAATTGCTTTTGCTCTGAATTTTATCATACTTTGTATGTTGTATTTTTTTCATGGTTCTTTTTCTTTTTCTTTTTTTAGTATTTGTTCTTTTAGCTATACATGACAGTAGAATATATTTCGGCAGATTATACATATATAGAGCATAAGTTACTCTATGTATGTTCCCACTGTTGTGGTTGTGTGTGATGGGTAGTTACTCTGGTCATGTATAAAATAGAAGGCTAGGAAAGTTATGACTGATTAATTCTACTGTCTTCCTAAATCCCTTCCCCCACCTTTCCATTTCCCTCTGTCTAACCCAGTAGATTTCTATTATTTCCCTCCCCAACCTCCTTTGTTCTGGGTTAGCATCCACAAATCAGAGAGAACATTTGGCATTTGGTTTTGTGGGATTTAGCCTGATATTCTAAAAAGCACACTAAGTATTATTTTATCATTAAATTGTTCCTGAAACAATTGGTTTGTTAATGGAAAAGTAGCCCAATATTTTCCCTGCTCAGTTCCTGAAATAATGCATTTTAAGTCCAAATTTAGATGCCGGATATTTTTGTAGGAAGGTGCAGAGGTCTTAAAATAGGACCCCCAAGTTCTTTGCTCTCCTGTCTTCAAGAGGTAAGTCCGTGTTTCCTCCTCTCCTTGCATCTGACTCTGTGACTTCTTGACTAAAAGACTATGACAGAAAGGATACTGGACCAATTAATTTTATGAAGATATTGTTACCCTTATAGCCCAATCAGACAAACATAGCCCCTATTTTATATGTGTTGTCAAGGCTTGTCAAGAAGCGGAATTCATCGCAGCATCATTGGACTTCACATTGGTCAGTACACCTATAAAATTAATACCTATAAATTAGACTAACACCTATAAATTAGTCTGCTAGGGTTGCAACAACAAACTACCATATTGACTTGCTTAAAGAACAGAAATTTATTTTCTTACAGTTCTGGAGGCAGATGTCCAAGTTCAAGGTGCCAGCAGCATTGGTTTCTTCTGAAACCTCTCTTCTTGGCTTGTGGATGGCACCTTCTCTTGTGTCTTCCCATGATGCTTCCTCTGTGTTTGATGTCTCTGTGTTCAAATTTTCTCTTCTTATAAAGATAGCAGTCATGTTATATATAAGGGAGCACCTTGACTGCCTTATTTTAATTATCATCTCTTTGAGGCCATGTCTCTAAATGTCAGAACATTTTGAGGTTCTAGGGATTGAATGTCAACATGTGAATTCAGAGGGGACAGAATTCAGTCCATAACAACTCTTCTCTGGATGGAGGGCTTATCTAGAGCTCGTTCTCTAGAAAAGTACATTGGAGTCTATTTCTTTGAAGGAATATTCTGATTCATGTTTTGGGGAGCACATGCCAGACCACAGGACTTTGGGGTCAGGTCATAAGAAAGGACTTGGGAAATGGTTCTACTATTTGTGATGAAGGGTCTCAGTGAATCTCCATGTCTTCAGCATTGGTTCAGGTCCTCGCCCTCCATTTTGTGTCCAGAATCCTGACCTATCCTATGACATCTCCAGAGAGTATCTCCTGCTTTAAGAGGAAAAAGGGCTTCCCTAATAAATCTGAGGCAGGAAGATACCCACCATCTTCGCTCTCAGCTGGGTTCTATAGCTGGATTCTGTAACCCTGTCCTATAGCCCTGTCCAATGTGCCTCTAACACATTGATTAGTTTCTGCAGAATGAATAGGCTGACTTCCTGCTGCCACTTCTTTCACTGGTTACATGTTCTGCTCTGCTGAGTGTAGTACTACCAGCTCATTCATGAGTTACACAGAAAGGATTTAGAGTGGCACATGTTTTATCAATATTAGCCATTTGTCATCTAAAACATCATTCTATAGAGATGCCTCCCTCTTCATTTTCTTTGTCCGTATATACTATTTTTATAGTATATAAAAACATATAGTATATTAAAAATAGCATATAGTATATTAAAAATAGCCTATAGTATACTATTTTTAACCTTTTTTAACCACAATTTTTTAAAAAAAAAAAAAGAGAGATAGAGAGAGAGAGAGAGAGAGAGAGAGAGAGAGAGAGAGAAACTATTTTTTAGTTTTTTTCAGCAGACACAGCATCTATGTTTGTATGTGGTGCTGAGGATCGAACCCGGACCGCATGCATGCCAGGCGAGCACGCTACTGCTTGAGCCACATCCCCAGCCCCAACCACAATTTTTGTAATTTGAGGAAGAAGTGAAGACAAAGGTTGGTGGTCAGTATACCATGTTTAATCAAAGTTTTACCCAGCCCTTCTACTAAGTACTTGGCTTGTTAGCATTCAACATTATACAACAAATAATCAAGGAGCTTGATTTCAGATTCTTTTGGTATTAGATATTGCCATTTGTATTTTTTAGCATAAGGTAACTGCTCTTTGTCTTGAAAAATAATACCATTTTATCACCAGCCTCCCTCAAAACCCTTTGTCTACTAGAACCCCAGAAAGAACTTAAGAGCTTTGATTTTCTATAAAAATTTTCAAAACACCCTATAAACATAGGTATGGTAGGTAAGCACATCCTACACCAGAACAACTCTTCTTTTGTTATTATTTTCATTGAAATAACCTTTTTAAATTCTAGAACAGGGTTAGGTTTATAAAAAGTTACAAAGCTGGTATGGAAAGTACTTGGATGTTCCTGCCTAGTTTTCTCTGATTGTTATCATCTTACATTACTGGGTACATCTGTCACAACTAAGGATCCATCTTCAGTACATTACTATTAACTAAATCCAGATTTAATAGGATTTTACTTGTTTTCCCTTGTGTCCTTTTTTAGTTCTAGAATTGTACTCAGAAGAGCAAATGGCATCTATTCATCATGTCTCTTTAGCTGCCTCTGCTCTGTGACTCTTTCGCTTATTTTCTTGATGACCTTAATTGTCTTGGGGAGTCCTGGTCAGGCATTTTGAAGAATGGACTTCAGTTTAGAATTGTCGATATTTTTCACATGGATAGACTGGGGTTTCTAGGGCGGGGGGGTGAAGACCATAGACAAAGTACCCTGTTTTTCACACCACATCAAGGGTACATACACACTGTCAGCATCACTTCTCACTGGTGTGTATCTTCTGTTGCTACAACAAAATCTCTGAGATGGAGTCATTTATAAAGAAAAAACTTATTGAACTCACAGTTCTGGAAAATTCAGAATATGGTACCAGCATCCAATGAGAACTTTCTTTGCTATATCATAATATGGCAGAGGGCATCACATGGTGAAACAGAGCACTCATACTACCTCAGGTAAAGCCACAAATACCCTCATAGGGGACACATCTTTCTAATATAATCTAATTCTAATTACTTCCCAGTGGCCCCATCTCCAATGATCATTACCAAATCAATTTGGGGAATTAAATTTCCAAAACATGAGTTTGAAAGTCACAAACTCTAGCTTGTGACTAACCTTTACCTGCTGGGCACTTTCTTATATTCTGCTCTTTGGAAGCAGGTAACTAATGCAGCCCATGCTGAGGGGGTGGGGAGTTAGTCCACTCATCTTTGAGGACTCATCTCCTTTTCTATTTTTACAAAATTAGAAATGATTGAGATGGCTCATGTTTGTTGAAGCCTGTCCATAGATGAGTGGATTGACTCTGGACACATATGGAAACATATCAGCAATTAAAGATGAAAGACAAATAGTCCTCTACTGCCTCCAACATCCTTCCTCTTCAGATAAAACAATTGTCTTTTCTCAGAAATGAAGTATGATCCCATAACAAAGGTGGATTTTTTTTACAAGAAAAAAAAATCCCCTGGTAGGAGGTCTCCTGGGGGGGGGGGTGGAATCACATTTATACTTAGGTGTGGATTTGGGGAAGTTCCTAAATATTGGGATGCATTACTTTGAACAAAGCCATCTAGTCTGGCATTAATGCCTAAAAGGTCACATTGGACACCTGGGCAGTGCCTGGAGGCCAAGGTGCCAGATCTGCCCACCCTTCACTGTGTCTTTTGTGCCCTGGGTGATCTCTGTTTTTAGTCTTGTGGGGTGTAGATAGCATTTATTGACAGTAGGCTCTTCCAGGGGCAATGAAATAAGTGTCTGGAAAGTTCTGCAAGTTCCTGGAGCAAGGAAAAAGCCCTGCACTCAGTAGCTTCCAGTCATATGATGTCAACTCTGAAGATGCTCAATTCCTTCAGATTGATGGGCGTGCTAGAGAAAGGAATTAATTTCCTTCTGGTGCTAGCTGGTATGACGACTGTAAAAGCCCTAAGAAAAATCAGAACACTATTTTAACCACTCACAAATGCCAGAGGGTATATTCACCCCTCACTTGCATCCCTGCAGTTGCTGGCTCTCTAACCGCCTGTGGCTTTATCAAGCTGTGGTTTCTTTCTTTTCATTTCCTTCATTTCATCTAAGTGAGCTATTGCATGCAAATATTTGGGGATGTGTCTGTTTGCTTCTTGGCCTGATTCACTGCTATGCTGAAAACCACAGTGTATATACCAAGGAGGGAGCAAGTGGAATCTTTCTCAAGCTATTCTTGGAATTATATATAAAATTAAGATTTAAAAAACATTTTTTTACTTATCCTTTCCCTCCTCTCCTCCCTTCCCCTGGACCTTTGCCTCTATTCTACTGTCTTTCTTTTATTTATTCATGGCTTTTTAAAAAATTCAGTGCATTATAAATATACATAATGCTGAAATTCTCTGTGGTATACGTACCTAAGATACTTTGGTCAGTTTCATTCCACTGTTCCTCCATTTTCCAACCACCCCCAATTCCCTTCCTCTACTCTATTGATCTCTCCTGTGTTTTCATCTGACTCCCCCAACACTTTGTTCCCCTCATTTTGGTCTAGCTTCCACATATGAGGGAAAACTTTCAACCTTTGACTTTCTGGGACTGGCTAATATTTTTTAAATGACCTGATCATGGTAAACCATTTATTTGGACTATAAGAATGTTGCTGCTCTGTCCAAGCAAGTGGTACATGCCTGCAATCCCAGCAACTCAGGAGACTAAGACAGAAAGATGGCAAGTTCAAGATCAATCTGGGCAACTTAACAACACTCTGCCTCAAAACAACAACAGCAATAATAATAATAATAATAATAATAATAATAATAGTTGGGGATGTAGCTACTGTTCCATAGTGAAAATTGTGAGCCATAAGAGTCTGCAATCAATCCAGTCTCCTGTTCATTCATTTGATCACTCATTCATCAAACCAAGTTTGCCCACTTTCTCAGCACACCCACAGGCTCTGGTGAGTTCAGAGAGAGGGGCACCAGTGCTGTGGAGCTACCTTTCATAGAAGATCGAGCTAGAGACAGTGCACAGGAACAGTTAACTGGACAGGTTCCACAAAATGTTTCCAGGAACACACCCAGGAAAAGGTGAGGCTTGCCTGCTGAATTGATGGTCATCCCAGTTATATAAAGATGGAGGTTATTTTTATAAAGAAAGCAAAGAGGCAATCCCTTCCAAACAAATCCCAAATGGGCAGAGACCCCTTTCTGTAAAATAAACACACCCAGATCTTAGGAAGTGTGAGGGGAAGTGTTTATGGGAGATCTAAAGCTGCCTGGCAGGAGCTGGGCCCCTGTAGCCCAGGGCTATCTGCAGTCAGCCTGTGGCTGGCTTCCTTTGTAAAAACTGCAATGCCACCAGAATTCATAACTCAGCTTGCAAACTAGAATTCTAGTCACAGTGGGATTGATTTTTAACACTTTTAAATAAATTTTTTTTAAAAAAAATTCATGACTTAATGCATAAGAAAATTATTCTAAGGTTAACATAGAAACTTAAATACTACCAACTCTTCTAAATGGGTGAGCTCAAAAGTGAATCATCTTAAAAATTGAAAGAAAATATTGAATTATACTAGAGATTGCCTATAGGACATGGGATTCACTAGTAATTTTTATTACTAATTTTATTAAGCCAGTTGTTAAAGTGTGTATCAAGTTATTACCCCATAATCTCTTCATTCTTGAGAGTTTCAATACTAATTTATATTACTATAAAGAGTAAATAATATGCAACACAAAGGGAAAAGTGCGTGTGTGTGTGTGTGTGTGTGTGTGTGTGTTTGAGCATGTCTGCATTCATGAGAGCACATATGAATGGCCACATGTATGATACACGAATGTTGGAGTTGCCAACAAGAACAAATAAAAGAACACGATACTCAGTTAAATTAAAATTTCCAATAAACAGCAAATAATATTTTAGTACAATTATGCCACCAAATATTGTATGGCAATGTTACAAATCTCCATGGGACATACATATAGTAAAACATTATTTGCTGTTCATATGAAATTCAAATTAACTAGGTATTCTGCATGTGTATTTTATCTGGCAATTCTAGTAAATATGTTGTGTCAGCACATGATGTGTGTTCACATGGTGTGAGTGTGTGTGCAAGGCTGTGTGTTGTGCACATGAGCATGCCAGAATCAGGGAGGATGTGAGGAGAGTGAGTCAAGTTGCCACTGACAATCTGAAAGAAATCATATGGTCTTGTTTTTCACATCCTCACAGAGAACCAACCATAAATCATAAATGACAAGTTGGAATCATCTACAAAGACTTTATGGAAATGAAAAGTATACAGTTCTAGAATTTTTATCACTTTGATCAATATTGGCAAGCATCTCGCCTAGCGAATTTCCAACGTAGGAATTGACTCTAGAGGAATTTTTCTATAAGGACCAGTGTTCTTGAAATGAATAATTGTTTTTAAATTATAATAGTCACCTCTTTCATTCCATATCTGAGAAGATTATCCTAAGAAAAAGGTCTAAAAAATGCTGTAAGTGCATTATATAAAGAACAATATTTATAAAATAGAAAAAAACAACTACAAATACCTAATAATAAAGAATGTCTGATCATTGTGGCTTATTCACACAATTAGGTAGTGTGCCACCTGTGAAACAGTGTTTATGAAAGCTTTACACTGTGCAGACTATAGGCAAATAGAAAAAAATCAGAAATACACTTAGAAAATGTTTGTCTCTGCATATACACTTTTGAAAGTCTGGTAGGGGAAGAAAAAAACAAACATGAATGATTAACAGACTAGAAAAATGTACCAAAATTTTGGTAGAACTTTTATTTTGATGGACTTTAATTTTTTCTATGCTTTCCACAATGACTGTACTATAAAACTGGAAATTGAATGTATTTTGGAAGCAAAATAATCATACTTACAAAAATGTTTTCAGTGGTTGTGATTCAGATGTCCTTGAACAGCGTCCCTGAGAGTATGTGTGGCTCTGGCTTTATGGAAAGCACTGGGCTTTCTTGAGAATGAAGCTAGCAATATGGGCCCCATCTCTGACCCTGGGAATAATGCAGAGATTCAGATGCCCTGGGATTTCCAAACCAACCCTGGGACATTCATAGAAGTTGGGGCTTGGACTCTGTTTAGGTGGAAGGTTTCAGTGACACTGGTTGAAACACTGACACATGGGCTGACATTGGATAATGAAACTTCAGTCCAATATACAAGTTCATAATGCCCTAGAGAAGGACCTAGGAGAGGGCAGAGCATCACCCCAGAATTGTTCAAGTGTTTATTTTCCATTTGCCTTCCAAACTGTTGTCTTCATGTTCTTGTTTATCCATGGTTCTCTTCTGTCCTTCATGGTTTAATCCGATTCTAGCTTGTTGGCCTCTGTGTCTCACATTTCCTTGTTATCTTTAATGCCTGTGAATTGCACTTGTAGATTTGTCTTTGCTCTGAGAAAGCCCATGGAATCTCTGAACCTGGGAATAGCCAGGGATGGATCAGAGACTTGGGGCTCTGTATTTGGGCCCAAGAGAAGGTCAATGCAGAGCAGTAAATATCACTGACCCTTCTGAATGGTTAAGCTAAAAAATTAATGTTACCTTAATTTCAAAAAGGGAATATTTCATTAAACTAAGCTCTACCACAGGCAGACCCTGGTACGACACAGAACTAAATACGTTCATTGAAATCATTTTCTGTCTCTCTCTTTCAGCATTATTTCTGTTGGAAAATAGTATTAGGAGAGGGACCTGACTGGCCTCAATCCATGGGGACAACCTTCCTACCTCTCACCCTCCCAGTGGCAATTCCCCCTCCTTAAGTGCTGATTCAAGAGTGAACATGCATTTCACTTTGGGCTAATGAGACACGAGTGCAGGACCTGTGGGGAAAAAACATTATCCCTTTGCACACTGGGGCAAGTGAGTGTGAAGGTCAGACTGTTTTGTCCACATTATGGAAGAAGGTGACAGTCCTCCGAATGAAGCTGGCAGAACAGATGGCATCATTGATGTTATGATTAAATCAAATCAACATGATAGGGCCTTCTGGTCTCTCTGAGCTTTATAGGCATAAAGGCCCATAAAGGCCTTTTATGGTTCAAACTAGTTTACATGGGATTTTTTTCTCTCATTTACATAGAAAAACATAAGGGTTATATTTTTGCAAGCAACAATGAGGCTAATAACTGTCTTGGAGAAATAAGAAAGAATTAGAAAATCTGTGACCTATAGTTATCATAGATAAACCACAATTGGAACAAACTCACTCACTGTGGCAAACAGGATGGTTCTGTTACCTCAACTGATTCAGACTAACGTTTACTTGAAGGGAGGCACCATGCTCTTGAGAATTAGCCATTGCCTGCTTTGTTTCAAATCCAATCAAGCATCTCATTTCTTGTCCTGCCTGATATTGACTCATTAATTGCCATTTTATATCACTGATAAATATTAAAGTTAATACTGATATTAAGAATGTGACCTCCCCAGTTGAAGATTTCTTTGGTAGTAAAGACTAGAATCTTGGTCGTTGGAGATGAGAAGAGTCTTTCTTTACTCTTTGTAAGAAGAGAAAGGAAGTGAAGACCAGAGTTATCAGAACCTGCCCACCGCAACCAGCCCCACTTGAGGCATCCTAAGATGTAGCCAACAAGTGCTATATTATACTATGCTGCAATATGATAAATCATTAACATAATCAAGTATAAATAGGAGACAAGGCAAACCACCCACCTCCAATGCTACCATGACCACAGCTTCTAAGCAAAAACCAAATTAGACAGAATTTGGATAATGTGGTTTAAGAAGGAGATAAAAGACTGAAAACTGTGGGATGCACCGCAAGTGCGAGCACTGGGGTGGCCTTTCCACAATCCTGTCGGGTTGGTTCCCTGCACTCACTAGAATCAGGTTGTTACAATGAGAGCAGGTCATGGGAAAACATCTGGGGGCAAACAAAATCCATCTTTCATGCTCCATGTAAACACAGAGAGAAGAGGCACAGTGAACAAAAGAAATTACATGGACATGTGTCTAGCCCAAGAACAATCCAATTCCCAGGTTCAAAACCAGGGAATTTTTTTTTTTTTTTTTTTTTTTTGGCTGAGGAAACATGCTTGGGTCATAAATTTTAAAAAGCTTGCAGCTCATTGGGTCTCAATTACCACGAATACTCCAGTCATATGTAGGCTTAAATACCAAGACATGCTTCTGACTGCTCGTTTCCCTTGATACTTTAAAGAAAATTAAGAAACAAATGTGAGACAAATTGGAAAGAAACACGGCCCATATTGAATAGACAATTAAGCACTATGTGACCCATTGTAGGAAAACTGGACACGAGAATATCTTTCAATATAGAAAAACTCATAGATTAGAGGTGATTTTTAATAATAGAACTGATCTTTAAAAAACACTTTTCAACACAAGGGCTTATTTTTAAAATGTGCTGTATAAATGAACTGAAGCAAATGAAATATTGATTTCATGAAATCTCTCATTTTCACATTTTATCTCAGCTGTTTTGTCTTACTATAGACAAAGAAAACTTTTTCAACAGACACAAACAATAAGATAATTCTTTAAGCCAAATCAGAGGAAGTTTAGTACATGGCAGATCTGGGTGTGTTGATTTTACCACCAGTGATGTCATGAAGAACCCATGCTCCCCCTCTGTGCTCTGCCACCCTGTAAGAGCTGAGTGTGCCCCAGACTGGCTTCCTGCATAGCTGCAAGAGAGCTCTAGTAGTTCTGGGAGCCAAATCTGGACATTTAACATCCAATGTCCAGGAACAAAGATAGACTCTCCCTTCACATGGCTCCTGAAGAATGAGAAGAGCTTTTCTAGAAGCCTCAGCAGCCATCTCTTTGTGACATGTTGATCAGAACTGGATCAGGACCCACCCCAACCCATTGCCTTCACTACTGAGCATTCCATCAACATCCTGGATGAAGCACATTTCCCTCTCCCTGCCCACTGGGTGGAGACCACACCTCTGGGTCCCCTAAGGAAGTAGTAGATATCTGAACAAAATCTAACTTGGTCAGGGAGTTATTCTAGGTATTGTTAGCAGTTTCTGAAAGCATGAATTCAATTGTCTTGAACTGATCATCAAGAATTTAAAACTTCATTGTTCAGCTACTAGTACGAGGATCAGAGGAATTCATAAGCTTTCAGCTAGGGCAATTTTCCTCAGATTTTCTATCAGTTCTAATCTTATATTTTAAATATATGATAATTTATTCTACAGGCATTCTGTGTATCCAACTTTTGAAGGTCACACTATGGTAGACAATAAGGTTTATTTATTTGCACTAGAATATATTTCTGTTTAGGGAAAATATTGCATATGTACTCCAATGCAAGTACTGGACTGTGCTTTGAAATGTTGAATTCCTGTTGCTTCTTACAAAAGAGGTAAAATATCATTTTAAATATTCTGTTCTTTATTCTATAAGGGATGTTAGGATTTCCACAATAAAATACTAATTGAATCTTGTATGTAGCTGAAGACGGCAATACAATGGAATGCAATTTCAAAAATTGTTAAAATTTAGTTTAATTGAGATCAAATTTAGTTTGATAGAGAAAGAGAAGCCTAATTGTTTGTGTGTAAACATATTTAGTGAGTAATTTGCAAAAATCAATCAATAAATTTTCATCTCCCCCAAATGGCCTCTTTGAATCTAATATAGAGAATACAGATTTGTATGGCAATGCTATGATGTTTATCCTGAGAATTTGAGAATGTGAACAATTTTAGCCAACTCTCAAATAAAATTAATCTAAATAGCATTTCTGGCAGTTTCCAAGATTGGAAAACTCAGATTCATTTTACTGTGGCTTGGCTTGGTGTCTGTGATAACTGAGATAGGTCAAATGGTTTCCTTATATTTCATGCTGGTTATAAAAGTGGTTATTTGGCCAGATACTTCTTGAAACCCAAATCTTTGCATTAAAGAGCAATTCCACCTTTTGTTTACTTTCTCGTTGGTCTGTTCCTCAAGGGGAGGGGACTTGTGCCTTCAGTCATGCAATATTCTAAAAGTATAATTTGCTGCTATGCTATGATACATAATTTTATATTATTTCAATTCATGATGTATGGATTGTTCATTTCTGATCTACTCTAAGGAGCTGACTCCACTCTCAAAAATTCTTCAGTATTGTGGGGAAGGGATGCTGAGGCTTTGAAGCATCCAAGTGCTGGGTGTGGGTTTATTTCAGCTGGCTTCAAAGTGTGGTGCCCATTACAGGTGTATCAGCATCATCTGGGAATGTCTTAGAAATGCAAGTCCTGGGGCTGCTTCAGACCTACCCTGGTAGGAGCTCAACAATTAGGGCTCACAAGGGATTCTGATGTTCAGATTGATTAGTTTAAGGATACAAGTTTTCTAGGGAACACTATAAATTCTGTTGTCCTTGTCAAAAATAAACACCCTGGGTGCTTCCAACCCACCTTTGCAGATTCCTGGTCTCGTAGCATGATTCCCAGGATAAGAAGCCAGACCTGGGGTGAGCACAGGCTCTGATTCTTATTGATTAATCCAAGTGATAGCTCTCTGGGCTGGAATGTGGCCCCAAGTTCTCACTGAATGGCCTTGACTGGAACTAGTGAGACACATGTGCTGTGATTTGGGATAAAAGAACTTTGTTCATTGAACCAATAACTAGTGCATGAGATACACCACTCTAGGATCTTGGGACACAGAGAGTGAGGAGGAACCCCCAACTCCAGGGCCAGGTATGCGCATGGCCACCTGTGGTTTGGCCAGAGCAGAGGATCCTCCCCAGGATCACTGAGTTGAAGAATAGGTTCACTTGAGACCAGGATATTCTAATCCCACACTTCTCATGTGAACAAAGGTCTCAGAGGAGATAGAACATATATACAGGTATGAAAGGAGAAGGTCATTTGCATTTTACAGCACAAGCAATCCCTGGTCGTGGGGCCTAGTGTTTCTCTATGTTTGAGGATCCAACATAGAGATGTGGGCTTGTGCAAAAACACCTCTAATAGTTCTCCATGGTAAGATCTCATAGGATGCAAAGAGATTTTTAAAAACAAGAGAATGATAACATGACAAAAAAAAACCTTCTAGAAAGTGTGTGGAGGTCAGCAGTGAGGGTCACTGTGATGCTGTCCAGCTCTTCCTGAGGTTTCAATTATTTTCGAATGTCCTGGACTATTCTTCTAAAGAGCAGCTGAGTGTTGACAGGCTGAGTCTGCTTGGAGAATCACCCCGTGGACCAGGGAGAGAGGACAGAGACTGTCAACTGAGATTTTAGCCTGAGGAGGGTGTGGGGCGTTTCCATGGGGACATTTTACTGCGGTTGTTCTGAGGTCTTCTTATCTTGCTGCCCTTATACACAAATAATGAAATGTTGGTACTTTTGAAATGATCACATATTAAGTGCAAGAGATCACCCTCAGTCCATCCCTAAAACAGTAATGGGAAGACTATCTATGTGATCTTAGGGATGATAGCCAGTGAGAAGGTGAATTGATCACTGTGCCTGTGTAGGTTTCCTCAGGGGCTAATCAAACCCTCCTGACTGCAACGTCTCTACTGTTTTCCTCACAGGATGTTAAAAAACAATAATTTTTTTAAAATTACTGAAACACCATTGTCTTGTAATTAATAATTACAAATCATGCCTTCACAAAGCTATTGATACCCCCATTGTTTTCTTCCTTACTTGCTCCATCATGAAATGTGGAGCTCAGGAGAGATGGTAGCTCCCTGGAGGGATTCCCATGGGATGAACCTGGCTCCAAGGTGAGTGACTGCCCAGGTGAGCTTGGTGATCCTAAACTGTACATGATAAGACCTGCCTCTGGGAATGGTGGGATATTCCTGGGGCTCTTGTAGTTCATCTGTGCTGGGAACAACTCTGCCAGTCCAGCCTGGAGGTCATCACACCTGTGGAAAGGGATATGACCTAAGTAATGAGGACCTCACAACCGTCAACAGAGAGCAACTAAGCAGAAGAGAGAGGCAATTTCGAATGGCAGATAAGAGACAGGTGAATGAACTCCAGGAAATGAATTTCCCTCTTAAAACTGCTTTCATTGTGTCCCATAGATTCCTGTATGTTGTGTCTGTATTGTCATTTATCTCTAAAAAATTTTTTTATTTCCTCCTTTATGTCTTCTGTAACCCATTGATCATTCAGTAACATATTGTTCATTTTCCAGGTGATGCAGGATTTTTCCTTCCTTCTTTTATCATTGATTTCCAGTTTCATTCCATTATGATCAGATATGGTGCATGGTATTATCTCCACACCTTTATATTTGCCAAGAGTTGCCCTATGGCATAATATATGGTCTATCTTTGAGTAGGATCCATGTGCTGCTGAGAAGAACGTGTATCCACTTGATGATGGTTGATATATTCTATATATGTCGGTTAAGTCTAGGTTATTGATTGCGTTATTGAGTACAACAACAACAACAACAACAACAACAACAGATGAGGTAGAGAGGGAAGATGGGAGGGGAGGGGAGGGGGGATAGTAGGGGATAGGAAAGGCAGCAGAATACAACAGTCACTAATATGGCATTATGTAAAAATGTGAATGTGTAACCGATGTGATTCTGCAATTTGTATTTGGGGTAAAAATGGGAGTTCATAACTCACTTGAATCAAATGTATGGAAGATGATATGTCATGAGCTTTGTAATGTTTTGAACAACCATTAAAAAAAAAAAAAAGAAAAAAACAGGTGAGTTGGTGCTGCCAGCCCCCTAGGTCCACAAAAGCAGAGAGGCTGCCTGGCCAGCTCTGGACAGAAAGAAACAACTAAATGGCCTTGCAGTTAGGTGATGGAACTTGAACTCCAGTTCTGTATCACAGGTTTTAATGCAGCCTCCGAAGCAAGATATTAACTTGTTCATCTAAAAAAAAAATGGTGCTTTCAGACAGAGGAACAACTGTAATCCCAACTGTTCAGGAGGCTGAGGCAGAAGGGGCACAAGTATGAGCCCAGCATGGGTAACTTAGTGAGATCCTTTTCCAAAATAAAACATAGAAAGGGCTGTGGATGAAACTCAATGGTAGAGCACCCCAGGTTCAATTTCGCAGTACCCGGCAAAATTTTGAATAAAAATAAAAATGTTCCTTTCAATCTGTCCCAATTACTTCACTAAGCCAGTGATATTTGTGGGTGGTGAAGTATTTATGGGTGTTGAAGTCTGGCACAGATGTTTACTTTGGTCTTCAAGACAATTGAATCCATTTTTGTCTGATTTTCGCCAGAAGTTTTTCCTAAGATGTCCTTGATAATTAGGAAAGAGCCCTAAAGTGCATCTGTTGAGGTTTCTAATGGAACCTCCTGCTGCTGTCAGTTTCTCTCTTCTGATGCCAAACCTTGATGTTCCAGCTACATTTCCTCGTGTAGACCCCGAGCCAGGTTGTGTCTAGTTGCTCATCATCATGAGATCCTTTGGACCCAGTTTTTCCTTTCTGGCCATGTGGGCAGGTCCCAACTCCATCCTAAACCTGCTTGCTTTTCTATAAAATATAAATAATATGACTTAAACCCTGTCATCATCCATTCAGGCTGTTATGATAAAATTCCATAAATAGGGCAGCTTATAAACAGCAGAAATAAATTATACTTGGTTCTAGAGGCCAAGAAGTCCAAGATCAAGGTGCTGACAGATTTGGTGTCTGGTCAGAGCCTGCTTCCTGGTTCATAGATGGCACTTTGGTGGAAGAGGCAACAAAGTTCTCTTAAGTTCTTTTTTATAAGGGAATAAATCCTGATCATGAGGACTCTCCCCTCACACCTCCAAAACCCTCCATCTCCTAATACTATCACCTTGGGAGTTAGGGTTTCATCATATGAATTTGAGGGGAGCAGACATTCAGTCCAGTGCATACTCCTTGCCAACCATAATGAAGTAAAGAAATAATTTACATAATTATTTATGTCCCCTTGTCCATTGTGAGGATCAAACAGAAGTGACACTTCAAGTGCCCGGCAACCCATCAAAGAGACACAGATGGAAGGAATTATTGGTCGTTTCCATAAAGGCAAATCAAGCTCAAAATGTGTCCACAGAGCTGAGCAGGGCATTGTATTTTACATTTTCTTTCCTCTGCTCTGCTCCAAGATCACCAAAAAGCAGTTCCAAGGAACATGTAAAAGCTTCACTTAACAAGGGAACAACTGAGCCAGCCTCTCCCTCCATAACTTTCATAAATCAAACGCAAGCAGTTTTATGTCAACTGCTGCTTAGTAATACTTCAAAATTAGAGACAAATTTACAAACACTCTGGAGATATCCGTCAGGACACTCCATAAAAAGCACTCCATGAAAAGGAGGCCATATTTCTGTGCGCATGGATTTCACATCTCTGTCTACACACAAATGTTTCTGTCCACACTTTTTGTTGTTGTTGTTGTTAATAAGCCATTCATAAGGAAAATGGACCCACTTTGAAGTGAGAGACCATGTTTACAGCTGCTCTTCACAAATCATAATTCTGAGAATCCTTGCAAAATATTGGAAGCCAGAGCTTGCTCCAGACTGCAGCACATCTTGGCACACTGGCATTCCATCCAAGAGAGATATGAAGTCTCTTTACAATCCGTGACTATTAACCCCAGGGTGTGACCTCCAGGCATGTGGGGGAAGGGGCAAAGGGAAGGGTGAGTGGCTCAGGTAAAGTGAGAGAATGCCAAGGGCTAATATAAATACATTGTCCTGTGCCAACTCTGGTGAAGCTGTCATCAGTGTTGGCAGTGAGAGAACTGAGCCCATGGGGACAGGGCCAAGTCCAGGTTGCTCATCACAGGATCTCAAGGCAGAGAAGGTACTAAGAGCAAAGCCATGGCCAGAGAATAATGAGACACTTTTATTAGACTCAGACAGTCCTAAAAACTTACATAGGAAAAGGAAGAATAGCCAAAGTTTCCAGCTCCCAGATTATTATCCCCTAAACAAGATAAATCAATATGAAAGGGTCTGGATGACTACTTTGTGCATCGCTGGGGGGTCAGTGCCATGCTGGGTGGAGCAGTAGTGTCTGCATCCAAGAGGGGCAGCAAGATGCCTCAAACCTCATCAAAACCTAGGAGGCAAAAGGTACCATGTCATGGCAGCCTGCTAAGGGGATGAGGATGACAGTGGGAGACAGACATAAGATCCTCACAGGCTTCCCAGCTTTCTTGTGTTCTAGGAGAATGCCAGATGTCCTGCTAAGACTCTTCATGGCTTTGCCTATGTGGCCTAAATTGATACCCACAAGGTCACCAGGACGCCACTGTACAGTGGGTGATTAGTAAATTAATTAATTATTGAATATAAGTCAGAGCATTCTTATCTCATCCTGTTTTGTGATGTTATAACAAAATGCTTGAAACTGGATGGTTTATAGAGAATAGAAATGTATCTTCTGTTCCAGAGACTGAAAAGTCCAATATCAAGGTACAAAAATGTTTGGTGTTTTATGGGGGCTGCTCTCTGCTTCCAAGATGGCCCTTGTGGATACATCTTCTAGTGGAGAGGGGAGCTCTGTCCTCACACAATAGAGTACAAAAGGGAAATTGAATATTGTGCATAGCTTTTATTTTTATAAATGCCTTAATCCCATTCATGAAGGGAGGAGCCTTTAGAACTTAATCACCTTAAAGACTCTACCACTTAA
This sequence comes from Ictidomys tridecemlineatus, assembly GCF_052094955.1. NCBI lineage: Eukaryota > Metazoa > Chordata > Mammalia > Rodentia > Sciuridae > Ictidomys > Ictidomys tridecemlineatus. Next base: position 154,658,335 of record NC_135481.1, on the reverse strand, counting down.
TAAAATCTCAATGGTCATTTGCTTGAATTGGAGGGGACACACACAAGTCATAGCAATTCTAGATTTTATCTTGCTCTGCTGTCCTTTGTGCACCCACTTACTCTAAATGTTGTATCAATCTTTGGGGTACATTGTATCTATATTAAGTTTCCCTCCCTAGAACCAAAACCAATAGGAGAGATTTATAGTATGGGATTATGGAAGATTTATTATAGCAGTTTAAAGCCTTGGAAGTCCCCTAACCTGCCATGTGCAAGCTGGAGATACAGGAAACTGGGTACTATAGCCTCCAAAGCCTTCAGAGCCAGAGAGCCAATGGTATAGATTCTAGCCCAGATCTGAGGATCTGAAATCAAAAGTTCCAGAGCAGGAGATTGATGTCCCAGTTCAAGCAGTCAAGAGGAGAGCGGATTTCAACTTCCTTTACCATTTTGTTCCATGCTGACCTTGAATGGATTGGAGACTCCCCACCTATATTGGAAGCTCAATCTGCCAATTCAAATGTTAATATCTTCCAGATACACCCTCACAGACATACCTAGAAAAAAAAGCTTAACCAGATATCTGGGCATCCTGTAGCACAGTTAGGTTGATATACAATATTAACTATCACAAGTCTACACTTTGTCAACTTGGCATTCATATACCTCTCCTTAAGCCATACTTAGTATCCAAATAAAGATAATAATGCTACCATGCAAATGCTCAGCCAGCTCACCACACAACTCAATTATTTGAGAGGCAAGGTTGTGATAAAGGGCTTTCTAATAATGAGCTAGCTAATCTGAAAAATGGCAGCCTAAAGGGTCAGCTTAGCTAGTAACTGGAATTGAAGAGCTTATATAAGAAATTTAAGAGTGTGTACTTTAAGTCACAGATGGGTAGGCACCAGAGTAATCATTATTCTGCAATGGTTCATTTCTTTGACACACATTCTAATATTATCTAAAGGTTACCAGACGTTCTGTAATTCTCAAGAAAAGGAACAATTTGGTCTAAGACTAATATTTCTCTTATTCCTTTTTCTTGAATTAGTTGACTCTTGCAGTTACCATCTCAATTTTTTAGGTGCGACTTCTCTTTACAAGTTAAAATGCTGGGCAAAGGTGAGAAAAAAACACAATCATCAAATTTGCATAGGACAATTTTCAAAAGACATGTCAACCCATTAGGTAACTTAAATAACAAGATCATAATTCCATGTGATATGATATATCTTTCCTGCATACAACTAAAAATGCATTAGCCCCTTTCCCAGAATACAGGGTAGGTAACATCTTTGAGTGATATTAACTTTCTCTTTGACATTTTGAATTTAGGATTATGATGAAAAATTAACAACATTTAAATACTAAGATATAAAGTCAATACATATTATGTTACATAATAAAGAAAAAAGAGGAAAGAAAACAATATTTTGCTTGGTCACATAATTGTAACTGGTATTTATTATTACCTCTTTTCATTATTCATTCCATATCCCTTTGCCTTCAAGGAGCACGACTACTACTCACGGTTCTTTACCTGAAATGGTGTGTTAGTCAGCTTTGCATCTTTGTGATTAAAATACCTGACAAGAACAACTTAGAGGATAAAAAGGTTATTTTGGTTCATGGTGGTCTCAGAGGTTCCGTCCATGATTGGGTGACTCCAGAGCTCTTACCTATCTGCATGCTGTGGTTTGGATATATAGTGTGTACCTCAAAAGCTTATAAAAAACTTATACCCCAATACAAGAATGTTTAGAGGTAAAATTATTAGACTATGAGAGTTGTAACTTAATCTACACTTCTTGGATAAAGAAAAATCAATATGTTCTTGAGCAAAGTCACTGGGCTCTATACTAAATTGAAAGATGATTGTCTCTAAAGTAAGCAGAATGCAGGTAGTGGGTGGGCCTTGCTTCTGGCCACCAAATACCAGTATAGTTCTCAGCATTATTTTCAATCTATGATAGAAACAAACAGCTCCATGATATTCAGACTTTCAGATCAGATAGCCTAGGTTCTTTGAAAACTTAAATCTAATGGTTAAACTAAATAGAAATAGAAAACAAAATATCTCTTTTCTTCCTTGCTTCATAGGTAAAACTCCCATCTCTCCTTCACAAATGTCTAATTTTTTTTGTACTAGGAATTGAACCCAGGACACTTAACCACGGATCCATATCCCCGGCCCTTTTTTTATGTTTTATTTTGAGATAGGGTCTCCCTAAGTTGCTTAGGGTCTCACTATGTTGCTGAGGCTGGCTTTGAACTTGTGATCCTCCTGCTTTGGCCTCTTGAGCCCTTGTGACCGCTCCTTCATAAATGTCTTACAAGAAGGAAGGATGGAAGGAAGGAAAGAAGGAAGGGAGAGAGAGAAGGAGGGAAGGAAGGAAGGAAAATAAGGAAGGAAGGGAAGAAGCTCCCATTTAAGGTACCATACCTGCAGCCACCATAGTGACACAGTTGAACATGTCTCCCTTCAGCTCAGGAAGAACAAGGAGATGGGTGACAGCCTTGTTTTTGAATCTTGTGATAAGAACCTAAAGAATGAAATTAAAACTTCATGTTTGTTACACATGAAAACGTATTTGTTTATATCTTCCTGTTGTTATGATTTTTTTTAATTTAATGAATTAGATCAGGACTTTTAACTTTTTGACTCAGGGGTTACCTTTTAAAATTTATTTAAATTGAGTAAAATTGTATATATTTATTATATACACAGTATGATGTTTTCAACAGGCAGACGTGGAATGGATTGATTGAATTGCACTGATGTGCATGACCTCACATGCTTTTCTTTTTGTAATAGACCCCTTAAAATTACTCTCAGCAACTTTCATGAATATAACACACGTAACTATAGTCACCATGTTGTACATTAGATTTCTTAACTTGTTTCTCCTATCTAAATGATATTTTGTGCCCTTTGACCAACATCTCCCCTCAACTGAGCTGCTTCTTAGTTTTGATAAAATCATAAGTAACGATTTCAGTGTCTTGCAGGGAACCATACTTACTAACACCCCTGGGGGCACCAAGGTCAGAGGTACTGGAGTTCCCAGGCTCAGGACCTCCAGCTATGAGCCCAGGACTCAGGAGGGGCCGGCAGGAAGGCTGAGAACTGGCCTTTCCAGAGGAAGTTACAGTGTAATTGATGGGCAGTTGCCCTGACCGCCAACTCCATCTAGTCTGGAAAAGATGGAAGAAACATCACGCTGATTAATAACTCAGTTCAAGTAACTGTGAGAATCCAACCATCTTGGTCCAGTCAAGAAAGCTAGTCTACCCTCAAACCAGCTTTGTCCCACAGGCAGGAGGTTCTAAGGGGGTGCCAGTACATAAACCAAAACCAATAAAAACAGAAACAGATCTGGCTCCAAAGCTGTGAAAGAATTGACACAGTGACAGGGTCACAGGGGTTAGAGGCTCTGACATTTCTTTTAAAAACAAACCACATAAAATCCAAATAATTGGGGAAAGAGTAAGCACATAATTAACTACTTTGTGGTAAAAATTTTTTTGCATCATAGCAAACATGAAGACAAACATAAAAAGATAAACAATAGTTTAATAAAGAGCCATGCCCTTTAATATATAAGACCTTTGACATTTTCAAATAAAAAAGGAACAGTCATTAAGAAAATTAAGAAAAATAAACAACTTACTAAAGAAATCCAGGTAGAGAATAACTATGTATGATGTAGAAGTATTTTCCATTTCCCTAGTCTTCAAAGAAAAACAACAATTAGATGTGCAAATAAAAACAATAAGTAGTTGGTATCCCATCAGATTAAGGGAAATTAAGAGAATTAATAATGCACAAGTTTAGGAAGATGTTAAGAAATAATCACTGTCATACTGTATTGGTGGATTTGCTAATTGCTAAAGACATTTTTGGGAATAATTTGGTAATATTTGTTATTATTTAAAATTCACAATACATTCGATCCAGCAATTCCATTCTGAGAATTCTGCCATCTAGAAATACTTAAAAGATTTTCAGGGGGGGCTGATAAATGTGATTCTGTACATAATAAGAAACATTGAAAATATCCTAAATACCCAATGAAGGGGAATTAGTAAAATAACAATAGAACATATCCTACAGAATACTATTCAGCTAGTAAAAGTCACAAGCAAACCATATACATGCTAATGGAAGGAGCTAAGATTAAGTATGTAGAACAAAGTAAGCATACAGTAATGGTCCTTTAAGCCAAGTCAATCAATCATCAGTCAACACACACACTACTACAAGTGCTGGTTGGTGCCACTGAGTGTTTACCTGAAGATAAACCCTGACAGGAGTTAGCTCTGATGTGGCAAGGAGGACAACTCTCCCCAGCAGTCACTCTCTGACTCTGGAGTTGGTTATCATGGTACAGCAGAATGCCACATGCAAATCTGGTTGCAGGTGGGAGCACCATTTTCCTCCCATAGTGTGATTAGCAGAGAGATGCATGGGGATGAGGAGGACAGAAATAGTGGAGACTCAGGAGAAGGAGATACTGTCTAGGCATTAAAAACTTTCCATCTTCTGGTTTCTTTCCTTTCTCAGTGTATAGTAACATTCCCACCCTTGAGGTTCACTACCTTGAGCCCCCCCGCCAAAACTTTGGAATCAGAGCCTTTCTCTGTATGGAAATATGTTATTTCAATTCAAGTTATTTCAGCTACATGCAACCAAATTAATGTTTTAATATACATGCCAATTTCATTAATTGAGGAGATGTTTCTTTAATAGGTCTCTTGCAAATTCATATAATTATTGATCAATTTGTTCATCTCAGTCCTTTTCTTGACCCTGACTTTTGTTTTGTCTGTTCTATTCATGGTGATTAATATAATGCTTGCTGCACAACTGACATTTAACAATGCTTTTGGTGAATTATGTGCACATTCAAATATGTCACAGTGAATCCCATATTATGTATAATTGTAATGCACTAATAAAAGTTAATTTAAAAAATATGGGGCGCTGGGGATTTGGCTCAAGCGGTAGCGCGCTCGCCTGGCATGCGTGCGGCCCGGGTTCAATCCTCAGCACCACATACCAACAAAGATGTTGTGTCTGCCGAGAACTAAAAAATAAATATTAAAAATTCTCTCTCTCTCTCTCTCCCTCTCTCCTCTCTCACTCTCTCTTTAAAAAAAATATGATTGCTTTTTGTGTATGAACAGACATACTCAAATGAAGCAATAATGGATAAAAGAAGTCAATGTGTTTGTTGTATTCTAATATCCATTCTTTTAAGTGAACCATTGCTGGTACTTGACTAGTTTTCACCACCAAATGTTCATTTTATTTACAGTGTATTAAGCATTTTTATGTCCTTTGCTTACTTGTTGAGTGAGGACAGGTTTCTAGGGAGAAAGACCTTTCCCAACAAACCCTGTGGGGATGGATTCAAGATTCTAATCCAGCACATCTTTCTATGATGTCAAGTAGCCCCATGATATCAGTGTCAACGTTCTCCCTTGTCCCCAAAAGCTGCAAATAGTATTTGTGCACATCAACTCAAAATGGACCCAAGACCTAAAAATCAGACCAGAAACTGTGCAACTGCTAGAAGGAAACATGGGGTCAACGCTCCAACACATAGGTGCAGGCAACTACTTCTTCATTAAGATTCTTAAATATCAGGAAATAATATCAAGAATTAATAAATTGCATAATATCAAATTAAAAACTTTCTGACTTGCAAAGGAAATAATTAGAAGCATAAAGAGAGAAACTAGATAATGGAAGGAAATCTTTGCCAGCTACTCTTCCAACAGAAGATTAATATCTAAAATATATAAAAGATTCAAAAAACTTAACACCATAAAACCCCCAAATAACCCAAATTAATAAATGGGCAAATGAATTAAACAGACATTCTCAAAAGAAAAAAAATACAAATGGCTAACAAATATGTGAAGAAATGTTCGATACCTTCAGTAATCAGAAATGCAAATCAAAACTACCCTGAGATTTCATCTCACTTCATTAGAGTGGCAGCCATCAAGAAAACAAGTAATTAAAAATCCTGGAGAAGACATGGGATTGTGAATTAGCATACCCACTGCAAAAATTAATGTAGAATTTCCTCAAAAGACTAGGAATGGAACCACCATATGACCCAGCTAGACCACTCCTCAGTGTTTATCCTAAAGAATTAAAGTCAGTATCCTAAGTGATACATACATAGCCGTGCTTATAGCAGCACAATTCACAATAGCCAAATAATGGCACCAGCCTAGCTGTCTGTCAACAGATAAATGAATAAAGTTTGGAAGTGTGGTGTGTGTGTGTGTGTGTGTGTGTGTGTGTGTGTGTATAGATATAAAAAAAAGAGTTTTATTCACTCATAAAGAATAATAAATTATGTCATTTTCAGGAAAATGAATTGAACTTGAGAGTATTATGTTAAGCAAAATTAGCTGGACTCAGAAAGCCAATGGTTGTATGTTTTCTCTCATATGTAAAAGCTAGAGAGGGGAAAAAATGTCAAGAGGATCCCATGAAAATAAAAGGGAAGGTCAGTAAAGTAGAGGAAGGAGAAGGAGGCAGGGATGAAAAGGAAAAGTCCTGATGAATTAAATTAACAAAATTACAGCTGTAGTGTGCGCATGTACAAATATGTAACAAGGAATCACACTATTATGTATAATTGCAATGCACCAATACAATTTCTTCGAAGAGAAATAAAAAAGAGAATCGATGATGTGAGGCAACCCAAAGTGTGTGTATTGGGGCGGGGGGGGGGGGTCAAGAACCTGAAAAAAAAATAGTGCTTGTGCTTATGTTGCAGTGCAGACCAATTCTGACTGAACCCGCTGGGAGGGTTCAGATGCAGAGCTAAACATCCTCCACAGGCACATCCACCACATCCACTGTGACTCAGGGCTCATTTAAGGACTGAAGTTGGCTGCGTTTGCCATCCCTCAGAAAACTCAGCGTTGTCCAAATCCTTGGGGACTCATATTCCAAAGTGAAAAGAACAAGAAAGGCCTCTCCCCGCCTATGCTGAGAAAGAACACACATCTCAGGGTCATAAGTTTCTGTTTTAAGATCTTTCCTAAAACTTAGTTTTAAAGTTAAAACTTGGCTTTAAAGTTACTTGGTTACTTGTGTTCAAAGTCAAGTGTTCCTATTAAACCTACTAAATGCCACATCACAAAACAGGCATATTTTAGCTTGGCATTGGGACATTTTAAGAAATCATTTCAATAGCTCTTTGTAATGTTTGGATTCCCCAGCTGACCAATAAACCCACAAACTCTTAGTTCTTCTCTTTCCACCCACTTTGTATTTATAACTTTCATCTTCAGGCTCTTGCATATTCTATTTGTAACCAAATATTTCCATCCATCCTAATCTTAAACACAATATGCTATCCCTGATATTCAAATCTTTGGGTAGAGCATTACAAATATGTTACATAAATGGTCGCCAGGACAATTCAGAAATGCAGATTGTAACTTTTATTGAATATCTGGGATGTTTACAGTAGAAATGAAAGTGAGACTAGAATCAAAATTCCAAAATCTTTGATTACAATCGAGAATCAACTTTTAGTCATTTGTGCCTTCTACTTTCTTCCATTTTTCCAGTTTGCTTTGCCTTGTTGTTCCCTATTCCTTCCAAAAGAGGAGAGAGCTCTCCTTGTTTACATATCTACAAATTAATGTGCATTCCACTTGGACTTTTTCCAATTTGCAACAGAAATATGACCTGTTATTTGGGGCTGCACCAACCCATCTGCATGCCCTTAACTTTCCAGCCCACACTTGGTCTCACTACCTTTGCCAAGGCTTCTGTTTGCATTTATGGTCCAGATCCTAAACCTTCAAAATCTTTAGACATTTCCCTCTTGGACTTGTCATATACTGTTAACAAGGAAAGTGAAAAACACATAGGTAAAGAGTTAAATGAAATAAATTCATAAGAATTAACTAGTACTTGCAGAGTCTTCATTGTTTGGCCCTATGCAAAGTGTTTCACCCACCATCCTCTAATGCAATCCTTATTAAAACCCTGTGTGAGCCAAGCATGATGGTAAGCACCTGTAATCCCAGCAACTTGGGAGGCTGAGGAAGCAGTATCACAAGTTAAAAGTCAGCCTCAGCAACTTAGTGAGACCCTAAGTCTCAAAATAAAAAAATAAATAATAAAAGGATTGGGGATGTACCTCAAGGGTAAACCCTGGTTCAATCCCCAGTTCCCAAAAAAAAGAGGGGACGGGAAGGAAAAGGAAAAGAAAACCCTTTATGATGTGCCTTACCAGACCCATATTTCACAAGGTGGGGATTGTAGATGGAGAATTTTACTTAGATAGGTTAAGTAACTTACCCAAGTCCACACAATAACAAATGGCAGATTTAAAACCAATCCCTCAGTTCCTGTGTAGGTCCATAGACTGAAGTATTAACAAGTGCATCCAATCATCCATTTTTTCTGAAATCTTTCCATCTATATCATCCATCTATCTACCCACCCATCAATACACCCATCCACCATACACCTATCCATGCATCCACCCACCCATTCTTCCTTTCTCTTCTCCCATTCATAGGCTGTGGGATAAGCCTTTAGAGTCCAGTATTGCAGTCTACCTTGATATCTGGTGAAATTGAAAGGATCTCAAGTGGCCTAGCAACTACAAGCTCCCCTCCCGACTCTACTCCCTTGGATAAGACCTCTAACTAAACAACACTCCTTATCAAGGAGATCAGGTGCAGTTCCTGCTTGTCACTTAATATTAAGCTTCAGTTCTCTGCCAGTCCATGGAAATAATCAGATAAGCCAATCATCCTCCTGTGGGAACCAGGGGATCCCTCATCCTCTTAACACTGCAAAGTCTGCCTCTTCCAGTTCAAATACACCCTCTCTGTAGCATGCTCTTGTCTTCCTAGTGTGCTGTATCCTCCCCCAGCTTGATGGTACATGCGACCTCAATTTTATCTTTCCTGTGCTTGGTCTCACTGATAACCTTAGAGTGGGAACAGGTCTAACTACACAATGAAAGTATACAACGTTCTAGCAAGGTAACAATGAAGGTGTGAGAAAGGTCAGCGGGTTTCCTTCCATTAAAGAGAAGATGTTCACTACAGTGGTAAGCAACCTCCTCCTAAGGAAGAACAAGGCAGAGTACCAATACATGAGGAACAGAGAGTGAAACAGGCTGCAGAATTACTCCAAATGTCTGAGCAGGTTCGCCTTTGAGGTTCCAAGAAAGTGAGGCTCTAAACTGAGATATCATCAGACCCTCAAGAAATATGAAATCATACCTGGTCCAGCCAAGTCAAGAGTTGAAAAGATTTTCCTGAAAGGGCAATGACGCAGGCTGCAGTCTTGGGTTGGTGCCTCAAACTCTCCATTCACTCCCTTTTTTCTCAGTCACTGGAAAGTTATGCCCATCTGGCTGCTCAACTGTGTTCATCCCCCTTCTGGACCCTGAAAAAAGTCAAGTTCCAGCTCATTGTTCCCTAGAGAAGAAAACAAAATCCACACTTTCTCCTCCAAGCAATGGAAAACTTAGTGCTGAAACTCTCAGGAGAAAATATTTCAAAACACTCGGAGAAGTAAACAAGAAAAATGTAAGGAACTACCACTTCTGTTGCTGTGGTAATATAATTTATTTTGGTGGGTCAAGGCAAGCCCTCTGGTTCTATTGGCAATTTCTGACAATTGGCATTTTGTCACGGGGTTTCAGAGGTGGGAAGAGTTTCAAAAGTCATACATTTCCAGGAATTGTCAACACTGGATGTATATTCAGAGAAAAATGCCCGGGGCCCAGCATTATACATTATAAAGTTCTCCAGGTGATTAGTAAAGTTCTCCAGGTGTTTATAAAAATTCCTCAAGAGAGTCTGAAGTTAAGGCAGGATTGAGGACTCTCAGGTCCTCCAAACTTCCCTAGTTAATCTGAAACCAGGAAGATTCAGAGCTTCCAACAAAGGAGCAATTGCCTATACTCATTTAGCTTGGAGCTAGTGAGGGCAAATTCTGTGCTTATCATTACATAAAATTCCTTTTTAAAAAGTTTTTATAATTAACGTGTAAAATTGTATGCATTTACGAGGTACAGGGTGATATTTCAATACACTGTATAATTGTACTGATCACATCAGGGTAATTGGTATTTCCATATCTTTATCATTTCTTTATATTTGGAGTCTTTGAGCTCTCTTTTTAAATTCTTGATAAACTATATATAGTAGATTATTCCATATGCTAGTTACCCTAGTTACTCTGCCTGCACATTTCATGGCTTTGTCAGGTGAATAATGAAATTTGGCTTCTTGTTTTACATCTTCTTACAAGACCAATTGAACTCTGAGTTGAGGAGAAAGGCCCATAACTTTCCAGGATAAATTTATACCAGATATAAAATATTTGACAACAAAATTACAGTGAGAGTGGGAGTCATATAAAAGAAATTCAATCCTATCTCACTCTACAAGGATCACACAAGGACTGAAAATATATTTTTTTCCTCTCCTCAGTCCTCAAAAAAATTGATTAACTTAACAATACACACACATACACACACACACAATTTTTTTAAGGGAAGGGAAAATAATGAAATGAAAATAACACATCAACAATAGAGAAAACATATCTAAAGATAAAAAGAAAAAAATATACATATGGAGGTATTAAATGAATAATGAAGACTTATTTGTAGATCACTAAGACTGAAGAAGTAATACACAAATATGTGTCAAAAGAGGTTTAATTAAACAAACTATGAAATCACCATACACTGCAATTCTATGTCATCATAAAAACCAAGGCAACTCTCAATGATATGGAATAATCTTTAAGACCAGGTGAAACAAATCCAGGTTCAGATCAGTGCTCAGAACCTGCCGTTACCTTTGCAAGACAAGATAGTGGCAGAAGCGGATGCCGCTGAGAAAGGGACCCAGGATAGGCAGAGATGGGAGAGTCAACATTCATGATGTACCTTCTGGTTCTGTTGGAATCTTCTGCAATTTCCCAAGTAGAAAACAAAGCAACACTATGACTATCAATTAAAAGAGAATATGTAATATATAGGGAAATAGAAATTCAAGACTTTTTTGGCCAGCTTTCTGTGGCTGTGATAACATAATTTATTTTGGTTCCTGGTTTCGGAGTTTTCAGTCCATGGTCATTTGGTCCTGCTCCTTGGGCCTATGGTGGCACAGTGTATCTCAGTGGAAACACATGGTGAAGGAGGTCTACTCACCTCATGGCAGCCAGAAAGCAAAGAGAGAGACAGGAAGGGGCCAGGTCCCCATATACCCTTCAAGGGCACACCCACAATGACATAACTTCCTCCCACTAGGCCCCACCTCTTAAAGGTTCCGCCACCTCCCAATAGCAGCACAGTCTAGGAGCCAAGCCTTCAACACATAATTCTTAGGGACACTCAAGATCCAAACGATAGCACTAAGGAAACAGGAAACTCAAATAACCTAGAGATCTTAATGATCTCAAAATTTAAGGACTTAAAAACTTCCTTTCTGACCTATAAAGAAAATAATGGCAAAGAAATGGCTAGATATAGGAAAAGCCCCCAAACTCTACAATCAGGAATACTGTGCTCAGCCCTATGTTTAGGCTCCTTGGAAAGTGGTGGAAACTGTCCATTCGTGTGGACAACATTTCCTTCCACTCTTCAGCCAACATCCAGGGTTCCAACGTTACCACCAACTTGGAGGACTTTCTCCCTCAAATCAGGAACCTGATGAGTAGGGATGTTGCTGAATGGTAGAGCAGTTGCCTGGCATGCAGCAGGCCCTGGGTTCAACCCCCAGCACTGAAAACAAATAAATAAATAATTTTTAAAAATGGAAACCAGAAATTTGAGTCCATACAGTGGCATCAGATAGGCAACACCATAGCCCCAAACAAGAATTCCACATCCTCTGACATGCTTTCCCCACTTGAGCTGAGAGACAAGCCCTAGTCTTCTACACCAGAGATTTGTGGCAGAGAGAAAGAATAATTTATCTGCAAAATAGGCTTAGTTGCCTAATTGTGTTTCCCAAAAGCCTATGTTACCTAGAGGTGGCACTCCTCCTCTGGGTAGAAGAAGGAACTATGGGCCTCACAGCAGAAGGCCAGCACGTGCTGAGTTGCAGGACACCCAGGGCAGCTTCAAGACCTGGGGACTGTGTTTGAGGAGCCCAGAGAACCCAGGCTGGCAGAGATCGGATGCACTTCGCCAGGAGACGCTGAGGAAGGAGCATCCAATAACATTGAGAATGGCAGCCCATAGAAATGTACTTGAGGAAAGAGTTCTGGGTCAAAATGATATAGGTTTAAGGAAACAGAGGTAAATTTCATTCTTATACACCTGAGTATGTGGCCTACAAGGCATGCCAGCTGGTAATGTCTCAAGAAATGTCGGAGAACTATGAAAAATTGTGCTCTATGTGTGTAATAAAAATTGTAATGTATTTCTCTGTCATACATAAATTTAAAAAATTAATTTAAAAATTCTTAAAAAAGGTATGCTGTTCATCTACAATTATAATTTTTTAAAAAAAATTTTAAATAAAATATTTTAAAAATTATCATCCTTTTTAGTTTTTAAAATGCTGAACATTTTTTTTCTGAAATTGTTTCAAATATATGGAAAATTACAAGATCAAAAAAAAAAAAAAGAAGAAGAAATACTGGAGAACAAGTGACAAGTGAGATACCTTCCTATACATTTATTCTAAGTAAAATTAAGGGAAGCAGAGATTTTGAAAGTAAGCCCTCTCTTGCCTCTTTGAGGGTTCTCCAAGGAGAAGGCATAAATGGTGCAGTCTACATCCACATTCTGTCCTAAGGCCTGGTTTCTGCTCTTGTCCTGGGGTTGCCACTAAACTAGCCAAAGGTTTTGTTGTTGTTTATGTTTGTTTGTTTGTTTGTTTTCTGGTTCAATTTGAATTAGGAGAAGGGCTCAGGCTGCATTAGAAAAGGTCAGAGTAGAATCTGAGGGGTTTCCACCTTACCCTTCTGTGGGTTGCCTTGATCTGGGCAGGCTCACAGCAAAGCAGGCATGGCCATCATGGCTGGATCACAGCATTGAGAAACATGTGCTTTCTGGTTCTGGGTCAAGGTCTTTTATCTACTGAGACTACATCCATCCTCATGGAACAGTCCATGGTCTTGCAGACAAATCCAACCACCTGCGAATGCAGAGGGGCACATCTAGGGGCTTGTGAAGTGCCCATTTATGAGTTGTAAACCAAGAGATTCTCAAAGATGAACAATGGTAGATAGTGATGCTTCTCCCACTGCACATGGGAAGGAGATGCATGAGGTCACAGAAAATGACAAGCAAGGACTGGGGAAGCCCTGCCCACAAGTGTAGACTGTCCTCATCTAGTGAAGACACTGATTAAAATGCTCAAATGTGACAGCTGCAGATAAGATGAAGGTTTCCCTATGTCATCCTATCATTACAGAAATAACCTGACAAAAAGCAGACTGGCTGAGAAAACAGAGATTAGATACAACAACATCCCTCACTAAAGAAAATAGAAACTTTGCTGTAATTCCAAAAATTAATTTATAGTGGTGAAAGCTCTCCACAGGATTCTGGTGGGAGCTGGTCGGATTCAGGGCCAAAGGACTCCATGTTCCTGCTTTTCAAATTAATGAGTTACTAGCACCATTTTATTTTCCCTTTGGAAAAAAAAATTGATTGGGAAACGGGGTCCCCTAGCCCCGAACACAATTTCTACAGAACTCACATGCAGAATGTGTGGGACAGGCTGGGTGCTGAGAACACAGAGCACAGGTCATGGCCAAATGCCCCTCCCTGGCCACTGTCCCCTGCCTGTCCCCCCTCTACCAAGGCATATAATATAAAATCTAATAATACATCCTATGTGGTGCATTACCATCAAAAAATATGTTTTGTTTCTCCTACAGTTTAAAAAAATAATTGTTAAATAACTTTTCATCAAACATGAATTTTGCTAAAATCATAATACCCAGCAAAATAAAGTCCATACCATCACAAGGCCACAATCAGATGGGGCTGAAGAGCAGTTCTCCTTTTAGATGGAGAAAGCTCCTCAGTTGGCCATGGTCCCCACCACCATTTCCTATTGCCCCATTCTGTCAATACACCAACACACTTATGTTATTGCCCACCCCAGTAGGCATTTGGAACGGTAACCTTTCCGCTACTGCAATCAGAAGGCGTTTCTTTGGCATGCATGGTTAGATGAAATTTTCATCTTCTCTGCAGCTGTCACATTTGAGCAGTTTAATCAGTGTCTTCACTAGATGAGGACAGTCTACACTTGCAGGCTGCTCATCTCTAAAAAAAAGCCATGATAACTCCTGCTGAGACCACACAGGACAGTGGTGAAATTAACTGGGATGGTGCTGGAGATGATTTTTGAGATTACAAATAGAAGTTAGGTCTGAAAGTAGAAGCCAAGTCCTCCTTCTAGTAAATATTCCTGTCCCAGGGTCTTTTTTTTTTTTTCAGTCAAATGCTCTTATTCTTCCATGTCTATACACAGAGGGTCCCGCAACACACCCCAAATACACAATTCAAAGCTGAAGCCTTTTGGAAGATGCTGGGACAGAAAGTAAAGCAATGAAACATCTGGCTTGCTGTCCTGACTGCAACACATCCTCAGCCATTCCCTCACTCCCTCTCTGCCAACACTGTCTGAAAATTAAACGTGCTGACTTGAAGCCCACTGAGTGTTAAATCTGTATCTTCCTCAGCTACATGGTCTCATGAACTATGACCCTTTTGTGTGAAACCCCTTAAAGGCTGGCCTAGCACACAACTGAATGCTGAATAATCTTTCCAATATATATATTTTTTTCATAAAGGAAATTGCTGAAGCTTACATTGAGGGGATCTAAATTCCCAAGCCAGGGCAGTGGTGCTCCCCAAAAAAAAAAAATCACGCTGGCAAACGTCTGGGCCGGAGCCAGCTGCCTCCCTCACACTCACGTCCCATAAACAAAGTTTCATCTAACTCCTCCATTTCATTCCTGCAAGATAAACATTCTGAGAAATAAATGCATAGCAGCACTTCCTCTGACCCCCCTCCCCAACTCCCGCCTGGTCCAGAGAGGAGGTCAGCAGAAGCTCAGAGTGAGCTGATGTGCTGAACTTGGGGGCTTTGTTGGCACTGTTAGGGAAGGCACTGGGTTCTAGCAGTGGGAATGGTTTTCATCCGTGAATTAAAAATATATGTTAAAAAAGAGGCAGTCATCCCCTAGTCTTGTGTGTCTCATGTTCTCAGGGATAGAGGCATGGTGTTGCCCCCTTGTAAACCCACACCATATTCTCTAGCAAAGTATCTCCATTTCATGTGCACTCAGGTGCCCAAGTCAAGCATTCAGAGAGACCTCAGCTCTTACTCTCCTGTGACATCTTAATAGACTTCATTCAGTCTCTATTTGCTTTATGGGAAGTCTACATCTCCCTCTAGATCTTCACAAAACTCCATGAATCTTAAGTCCTTCAGATCCCTTCTACTTTGGGGAAATTATTTCCCATCCTTACTCCTTCCAAACCTGTGGTTTCATTCCACTCCCCCGCAAAACACACACACAAACACATACATGCATATTTATGTTAAGAAGAGACTTGAATGTTTGGAGTAAAAGGATTTTCATGAAGAAATACAAATAACTTAAAATTAAACATCAGATAACCCTGCCCTCCCAAATCCTTCCTCCACTTCCAGAGTCATGCGGGCTACTTCTCCTTTTTACCTTCTCTCTCATTTCTTTTTCCTCCTTAACTTTGTTTGTACCTTTAGCTTCCCTGTCATTTCAAATGCAAAAGCAGATGAAAGGACTCAGAAGCCCCATGGGCCTGGTGAGCCCAGGACCTTCCCTTCTTGTCTCAATAGTCCAGCAAGGGCAATTCTTTTCTAAAAATTAATAATAACAACAACAACAACAATAATAATAATAATAATAATAATAATAATAATTCCCTGTCATGAAAGTTTGTGGTTAGGCCTTTAGAATAAGACTTCACAGCATGCACGCTCCCTCCAAAGGATCATAAGCACCCTTCATCCTAAATCCTAGCCCCACCTAAGATTAAGATAAGGACTAAATTATAACTGGGGGTTGCTGTTGTTACAAACCTCAGTCTCTCTCTCTCTCTCTCTCTCTCTCTCTCTCTCTCTCTCCCTCCCTCCCTCCCTCTCTCCCTCCCTCCCTCCTTCTCTCCCTCCTTCCTTCCTTTGTTTCTTCCTGATGGAGATTTAACCCAGGGTGCTTTACCACTGATCAACATCCCCAGCCTATTTATTTGTTTTAAGATAGGGTCTCACTAAGTTGCTTAGGACCTTAATATGTTGCTGAGATTGGCTTTAAATTTGCTATCTGCCTGCCTCAGCCTCCAGAGCCACTAGGTCAATCTTGTTTACAGACAAACTCCTGAAATGACTGTTTCACCTTAGAAATGACGTTGGAATGTTGTTATCCAATCGATGAATACCTTTGGGTTTTTATCTGCAACTTGAAACCAAATAGTCTTTCAGGAAACTTACTCTGTTAAAATGCACTCTATATTTAGAGAACTTTACTGTCATGTCTTAGTTTTAGTCCCCATTGATACCACTGGTTAACGGTGATGAGTCCTGCTTCCTCACATGTTGAAGTTGGAACATTAGAGAAGCACACCAAGGCAAACATATAAAGCAGGGTTTATTTAAAAAGGAGTAACATAGATATCCCCCAGGAAGGAGAAGGGGGCCATAGCTGGTATCCTGGTATCCCAAGAAGGGAGGTGTTCCGCCCTTTTTATATGTCCGAGGCTTCCTTTATTCTCCTGCCTTTCCCCTTTATCTTTCTCCCTCCTGCATACGTGACTAGGCCCAGGACTTGACCCAGGACTGCTTGGTAGGATGGCCAAAAGGTGGGAAACAGGTGGGCTGAAGGGGGAAGGGCAGGATAGTGTAGCCCAGGACACATTAATTAACAACTTTATAGCTCCATGTGGGGAGGGGCAACTCCTGGGACAGGTTACCTTGGCAACAGGTTCTTGATAAGGGTGGAGGAAGGGCTCTGAAAGAATTAACATTTCAGTCCCTCAGGGGACAGTCTCCAACTCACTCAAAATTGGCCTCCTTGATCCGACCTGACTTAATTTACCTATCTATACTTCAGCACCATCACCAAAGCACAGGCTCAGACGAAAATTTAGGTCCAGGTAATTTATTTGAGATGTTTTCCCAAGAAGTACACTTAAGATTTGTGAAAGTGAGTCTGAAAGTGATGAAAGGTGGCCAAAGATGGGTCATAACAGCCCAACTGGAAACCATGAAGATGGCTCCCTGGTGGTCTGAGATAGGACAAATGACATGCTTCATAGTTGTGCAGGGAGGGATGAAGACAAAGGGCGCTCCATCTCCACTCCGTCTCCACTGGATGCCTACATGGAATATGGGCTGGACACTGACTCCAGCTGCTACTAAAAACTAAGGTGACCTTTTTCTAATGTGATTAACCGAGTTCCTGCTCTGTGTATATTGTGTTATGTGCTTCCCACAACATATGTATGCAGTTAGAATTGCCCCTAATGATAAACAGGAAAGCCATAGCAGGGAAAGGCCAGGAGTGTGCCCAGAGTTGTGCCACTGACCACAGGCAGACCAGGGTCTGACTCTTCCACCTGTTATTGTAGGAGACTGCCACTAATAGTTTCCTACAGGTGCGGTTGTGTTGTTTTACTCATATGGACATGGCTTGTGTCCCTCTACTAGAATTTCAACTGGGCTTTGACTCTTCTGACCAACACAAAATGGCAGAGTTAATACCATGCCAGTCCTGGAAGTGGATTCCAGGGTTCTATCAGTTTCCCCCTTCTTTTTTGAAGTCAGTCACCACCTAAGAAAGTAGACCACCCTGGGACCACCATGTTGTGAGGAAGCTCAAGTTATCTGCATATAAAAAGATATGTGGGGCAGTGAGAAGATGGGAGTCATGTGGCCGTCCAGCCCCGACCAGCAGACAACAGCACAAAGTGAATGCCCCCACCTGATGCCATGAGGAACAGAAGAGTCATCTGGCTGATCAAATCAATCCACAGCATTCTAAAAGTCTCATGAAGAGTAACAAACATTAAAAGTAACAGATCACTACTGTTTTAAGTTGCGAAAATTTTGGCACAGTTTATTATGTAAAATAACTAACAAAAATAAATATCAAAGCTTTTTTTCTCACAGCCACTATCAACTTCATATAAGCAAGATAAATTGAATTACTTAGGATATTTTTAAGTTAAAAAAAAAGAAAGTTAATAGGAAAAAATCTTGTGATTCTTCAACGCCACCATGCAATTTTAAAGTGACTCCTAAAGAAGCATTTTTCATAATCTGTGCCAGCGGCAGCAAATCAAGCACAGCAATGCTAAGAATGAGAACAAAGTGGACTTTTCCTGTCCAAGGGCTGCCATTGCTCTGAGCATAGGCTGGTTCACCTATGCTGTGACCTTAGTGATGGTTTCATCTTTCACCATCTCCATTTAGAGGTATTGAATGTGTGTGAGGAGGAGAAACCACAAAACAAGTTCCAGCAGCCCCACTGCAGATATTCTGAGTGACTGCATGAAGATGGAAGAGTCTGAGAACAGCAGGGTGGGTGGTTGAGGACAGCTGCAATTGTGCTCTCCAAGGCTGAGGCTCACCATTAGTCAGCAAGTGGTCCAGGGTAGGAGGGGCGGGGCTCTTCCCTCAAGGCTCTGACCGTGCATTGGGAAGATCAAAGCCACATGAAATGAAATTAGAGAGTTTGAGATGAACAAAGTCAGAGGACTTTGTCTTTAAGACTTCCTTTAAAGCCACAGTCATCAAGAGGCTGTGGCACTGGCCTAAGAATGGACAAATGTAGGACAGTATAGAAAGCCACAAACTCATCTGTGCGTACAGTCAACTGATCATGTACAAAGGAGCAAGTGCAAGTCCACTGAGGAAAGATAATCTTTTAAACAAATGATGATGGACTTCAACGTGCAAAACAAAAAACAGGCAATGAACTTCAACAGACTTTGCACTTTTCAAAAAAAAAAAATAACAGACTTAAATGTAAAATGCAAAACTACAAAAGTCTTAGTATATAACACAGAAGAAAACTTAGGCAACCTTGGGGTTTTGGAGATGATATTTTTTAGAAAACACAAAAATTCTGATTCATGAAAGGAAAATAATTGATATGATGGAATTCATTAAAATGAAAACTTTCTGTTCTCTAGAACACTTTTAAGAGGGTGAAAACACAAAACATAAACTGAGAAGAAAATCTTTGCAAAAAGGTATGCCTGATAAAGGAGAAGTATCCAACATATGCAAAGAACTCTAAAAATTCAACAATAAGTAAACAAATAACCCAACTGAAAAATGATGTGAAAAGAACTTCACCAAAGAAGATTTTGGATGGCAAGCATACAAAAAGATGCTTCACAGCAAATGTCAGTAGGGAAATGCCAATTAGAACGATAATGAGGAATCACTACACGTGTATTGGAATGGTCCAGATCTAGAACACTGACAATCCCAAATGCAGGCAAGGATGTGGAACAACAAAAATTTCATTCATTGCTGATGGGCATGCACAATGGTCCAGCCATGTAGAAAGATAGTATGGCATTTTTTTTTTAACAAAACTAAGCAGACTTTGACCATACAATCCAGGAACCATGCTCCTTGGTATTTACCTATACAAAGACATGCACACAAATGTTCACAACAACTTTATTTGGAATTTCCCCAACTTGGAAGCAACAAAGATATCCTGCAATAGGTGAATTGATAAGCAAACGGTGGCCATCCAAACAATGGGATCACATTCCATAATAAAAAGAAATGAGCTGTCAAGTCATGAAAAGACATGGAGGAAACTTAATAGCACATTGCTATTAAGTTTGGAAGAAGTCAATATGAAAAAAAATAATACTGTATGATTCTAGATGTTTTTAGAAAAGGCATGAGTGAGATCAGTGGTTGCCAGCATCTGGGGGAGGGAGGGATGAATATACAGAGCACAGAGGATTTTTCAGAGCAACAAGACTACATATACTATATGATACCATAATGGTGGACATGTGTCATTATACATTTGTCCAAACTCACAGAATATATAGCAAGGTTGATCTATAATGCCAATGATGGACTTTGGGTGATAATGAAGTGTCAATGTCGGTTCATCTATTGTAACAAAAGTGCCTCAGAAATGAAAGATAATAAGGAAAATAAGAGAAGAAACTGAGAGGTGAGAGGAGAGAGGAGATGCGAGTATTTGGCACATCTTCTCTTTCTATACATCTAAACTGCTCTAAATAAATAAACAAGTTAATAAATAGATGTAGGTATGAATATAAAAGTAAAAGTTTTATGCCACATTATGGCTCTGGATGGTGGACTTTTGGTGCTTGCTTTTCCTCTTTTCCTCTCTGTATTTCTAATTTTCCTACAATAAACATGAAAAAAATATATATATTAGAAATCAGGTGTGAGAGTAATGCCCTGATTTCCAGGAAGAACAGGGGAGCCTGGCAGATTCATGGAGACAGTTCCCGTGGAAAAATCAGGATTTTTTTGTTGGAAGAAATCAAGAAAAAGTCACATTTGAAGAAGAAAAATTCAGTGATATTCAAGACCAAGGAACATCTCAAGAATCTGTTCCTAACTAGAGTTGAATATTCAGAGCTGGGAATAACACATTTGTAGAAGAATGCCGCAGTCCAGCTGCAGCAAAATAACGGGGGGTGACGAGCAACTTGTGTAGATTGATACAGCAGGATTGGGAGCCGTTTATTGTAGGACAGGAGGGGTATATATACATTACACACAGCTTATCTTAATTAACATAAACTAGATACAGCAGTCAACCAATAAGGAATCTCCACACTTAATGGCTCGTTGGTGTTACTTCACAAACCACTCCCGCTGGCAAAATGCCAGGCGCCATCTTGACTTGTTGACAGACCCTAACAGAAGAACATGTTCTAAAAGTTACCAAACACTTGAGAATTTGTCCATTATATCCTGTAAGCTCATTCCATTTCCTCCATGTACCCACTTGACTGTCACCAGAAAAGGACTCCTGTCCTTCGTGTTCTAAAAGTTAAACTCATGTACTTGAAAAGTGAGTTGCCTGAGGCCTCATGGCATGGCTAATGCCCAGTCCACTCCCCCTTAGACTTAACAATGGTGCTTTTGAAGTGACACAGCATATAATTAATGACAATTTCCAGAACATAAATGTAATGCAAATGAGAAATGTGTACATTAACGAAATCTGAATTTAGCAAATTTATATCATCTTGTACAAAATTGCAAAATGATTTGAGCTGGACAAGTTTCAATCATTTAATCCTCATTATATGTATCTAATATTATTAACTTCTTCCTAGAAATTATTTTGAAGAAGGAGGAAGAAATTAAGAAAATAATGAGAGCATTAAAAGCTATTAGTTGTTCCCTCACTGAGCACATATTCGACTGTCCACTCTATGCTCATCCCCAGGGACAGAGCAATGAACAAGTAGATGAGCTTTCTGCTGTCACAGAGCCAGAGAGACGGTCAGTAAACATGCAATTACACAGCTAATTATGTAGTGCTGAATCATCCTAGTAAAGTAATCATAAGGTAGATCAAGCCTACTCTGGGAGATGGAAAGGCTTTTCAGGAAAAAAAAAATACTCATATGGATTTAGTAGGAATTGGCAAATAAAAAGTGGACATTGGGAGTAGCCCCAGGATATGAGTTCAAGAAAGTGCCAAGTGTAGAATATGCAAAGTCCCTGAGGTGAGAAAGTGCTGGGTTGATTGAAGACTTTTAGAGACTTCAATTTATCAGTGAACTTGAGATAAAGATGTCGAGGTTTCAAGCGGTCAACGAGCTAATAAGAGTGTGCAATAATAGCCACATTATGGAACCAGCCTAAGTATCTATCAACAAATGAATAAATAAAGAAAATGTGGTACATATGTACAGTAGACTTTCACTCACTCACAAAGAAGAATGAAATTATGTCATTTGCTGATAAATGGATGAAACTAGAAAACATCATGCCAAATGAAAAAAAGCCAGGTTCAGAAAGTCAAGGGCCCAATGTTCTCTCTCATATGCAGAAGCTAGAGAGAGGAGAAAAAAATGGAATATTTAAAAAGTGGGGGACCTCACAAAAACAGAAGGGAGACCAACAGAGTAGAGGAAGAATAGTGACAGACTGGAGAGGGGAGGGTTTGAGGAAGTACCTAGGAATTAAATCTACAAAATTATGTCATGCGTATGTATGAATATACCAGAATGAATCACACACACCTATACATATCTACACAAACATAAACACAAATAACCTATATAATATTGTAATTAAAATAATGATAACATTGATGGAAAGATGATCAATAGAGCAGAGCAAGCCGATGTGGGGGAGGTAGGGAAGGAAAAGAAAGGCACTACGGAATGAAATTGATCATTTGGTATAGGCATGTATGATTATGGCATAATGAATCCCAGCATTATAATTATAAGGCACCAATTAAAAATACATTTCCACAGGGGTCAAAAAGATTATGCAGATCCAGGAAAGGCGTTAGAATGATCCAACCTTGGGAGGTCTTGAGGGTTCTGAACTCGAGTGGTATTTTCCAACCTGTTTTAAAGGTAAATGGAGACACAGTATAAACTTTGCTACCTGAATATTTTGTTTTCAATCTTCAATTATAATTTTTCTGAAGTTAAAGCAATGATTAATTGTAATAGTATGCTTGAACAGCTTCCTGTGTCACACCAGGGCATGGAGAGACCGATCATGTTCCCTTCGGTGGTCTTTGTCCCCACCAGCCACAAGGGGGCAGCACTTCACTATGGCCAATTCCTGTGACGATGGGGGTCCCCTAGAGCACAGCAGTGACTGCCAAAGCTGCAGATCCTGGAGGTGACAGGGAGACACAGCTTCTGGGAGCCTTGGGTTAGGGGCCTTCTTGACTGCTCTCAAAATATGGAGGAGGTCCACAATCTGTGCCAGGGCGCATTTTATTACCCCAGCCTCAGGGATGTGTTGCTTGTCTCCATCCCCTTATCTGACACAGTCCCGCCTAAAAATGGCACCTCTAAAATCTGTCCTTTGGCTCCTTGACTCAGGTATCAGATGCATAACCATCAAACAGACTGCCTAGGAGAGCCCTTGCCCCAGCTTCTGATCCATTCTTGAGCCTAAGCAAAGCAGCTCCTGCAACTAAAGGTCTAAAAGTCACTTTGTTTTTTCCACAATGGTATTTGTGATTCCCTGTGGAGACCTAGCTAAAGCTCAGTCTAGGGGCCCACTACACCATGCCCAAGGTGTCAGAGAAGTCTATAGACAATGGGTAGAAGGACATCACATGCTGGGCTCATACTGGAATGCATGTTCATATTAATCTTGTAACAAGCCTAAAAGCACACCTTTAAAAATATCTTTATAATTAAAGGAGCATCTCCTCTCTCCAAAGTTCCCCCGCCCCCCACCTACATGCTACCACAAATATCCAAAGACTTTGAGCTGAATCACAATGCCCTACCTGCCACCACCACCTAGACCCACTGTTCAGCATAGTGGCCGATTCTAAGTGCACTTTAATGTGAGGCAATTGCTAAGAGTGTTCCTTCAAAATAATTCAGGAAGAATTAAGTTTTACAAAACAGACAGTCTCCTTCATAATCAATGACACTATAGCATATATGTGTGCTAAAAATACACTATTTTCTGCTGTAGTCTAGTCCTGACAAAATTGAGTATTTCAATCTATGCTGCTTTAATATATATTTATTGAGGGCCTTTCATTATGCTAAATACTTTACTCCAGATAATGTATTGTTTTGTGTTTAAAAATTGTTTCTTATTGTTTCTATTTCTCTACTGGTAATTCTGTGTTTTCACTTATTATGATTATGTTTTCCTTTATCTCATTGAGTATAGTTCTAATAGTACTCTAAAATCATTGTCTGCCAATTATAATCTCTGGGCCATCTCTAGATGTTTTTTGTTGTTGTTGTTGCAATTTACCTAGTTCTTAATATATTGAGTAATTTTGTATTATGTTCTAACATTGTGACCATAATGTTTGGAGCCAATGATAATCTAAGAAGAGTGCTAATGTTTGTTTGTTTCAGAATGAAAATAACTGAGTTGGGCTCAAACTGAAAACACTCTCAGAAAATATCAAATCTCAAGTCCATACATAGTGGGTCAACCAGAGAAGCAGACAGAAATGGGAAACCATCCCTAACCCACTGGCCTTTTTGAACCATTCTCAGGATTCTCAGTTTCCAATGGCTGCAGTCACTCTGAATTTTTGACCTCTGGTTTTTCAAGACAAGAAAAAGGCAAACTGTCTATCAGAATGGCACAGCTCACAGTTTGCCTTTGTTTGGAAGCCTTGGGGGTGGGGAGAATGAGCAGTTCAGAACTGGGCCATCTCTTTCTTCCAACTGCTGACTGCCATTCAGAATCTGAAGGCTTCTTTCCATAACTTTGTGAGACTCTGCTGAACACTTTTCTCATTGCCCTCATGTCAATCTTCTGGTTACCCTGAAGGGATAAGGAGGTCTGCCATCATCCCCTTTCCTGAAGAGGAAACAGTTTCAAAGAAGGTAAATTATGGCTTCATGGCTGGTAAATGTCCCAGACAGGAAGCAAACCTCCTTCTCTGGCTGTGAAACTGTGCTAGGTTGGCATGGTCACCTTGCTCAGCAGAAATTTTAAGACAGCCATCAACACAAGCTGCATTCCAGCTTCCTACATGGTAGAAGGCTGCAAAAATAAGGCTCTAAAGGCACTTAGGGATGCAGATGTGGAAAGAGGCCACAGAGGTCCCTACTGTGGCTCCCCTCTTTAGTTCTAACTGGAGAGCAAAACAGAGTCATTGCAAGAGCCAAGAAGCTGGGCAGGCAGGGAAAGGCACCTATGATCTTCTTAAGACTTGCAGAAAGTGGGGACAGAGACCATCCTTTGGAGCACTTGGAGACAGAAAGCAAAACCTCCTCTACAGGAGAACTGTTGAAGAAACCTGGACACTAGAGACTCTTACACATCCTTGGCCACAGCAAGCCTCTCCCTTGAACTTAGAGCCCAGGGAGGGTGTTATACAGGAGCTGGGAGGGGGGCAAGCTATGCAGGCCTCAAAGCAATCTGAGATGGTAAACTTACCAAGAGGTGGCAGAGAGGAGGGCCTGTTTGAATTATGGTAGTGTTGAACCAGGATGGGAAACAGCCACATGGGAAAGTTCCTAAAGCTTCCTAGGCCTTGGTCAGAAAATAATTCCACTTTTCTTTTTTTTTTTTTTTAATCTGTTATTTTTAGATATAAATAACAATAGCATATATTTTGACATATTACATATATAGGGAGTATAACTTATTCTAATCAGGATCTCGTTCTTGTGGTTTGTACATGATGTGTAGTTTCACTGTGTTGTATTCATATATGAACATGGGACAGTTATGTCTGACTCATTCCACTTTCTTTCCTTTTCCTATCCCCCCTCCCTTCCCTCAACTCCCCTTTGTCTAATCCAATGAACTTCAATTCTCCCCCCAAATCCCTATTGTGTGTTAGCATCCAAATATCAGAGAGAACATTTGGCCTTTGGTTTTCTGTGATTGGTTTATTTAACTTAGCATAAAAGTCTCCAGATCCTGTGTTTTCTAAGACACTGCTAAATAGCTGGAAGAATGATCCTGGGCTGTAACCCAGGATCATTTGAAACCCACCTCACTATTTATCAGCTGTGCAGCCTCAAAAAAGTCACTTTAATGCTTAATGCCTCAGTTTTCTCATCTGCAAAATGTGGATCATAATACTGAACCCCCAAGGGGGTGTTGGAGAATAAATGAGTTAATATGAGAAATACACTTAGAACGTTGCCTGATGCACAATAAACAACAACTATGTCTTAGCTTTCTCTATTGCTACTAGCACTTCTACTACTTCCGGTACTAATACTACTATTATTATTACTTCTCCTCTTGCTATTATTATTGCTACTATCACTACTGCTACTATAACATCTATTACTACTAATACTGCTGCTTCTATTACTACCATTACTAATATTAATACTACTAATTTTAAGACTGCTTCTATTGCTATAATCACTGCCACTATTGTTACTATTTCTACTCCTGCTATTAGTATGCCTATCATTGCTATTGCTACTGTTGCTGTTACTATTACTACCACTACTTCTATTATTACTAATGCTTCTATTACTACTAATAATAATATTATTACTATTATTATTGCTGCTATTGCTATTATTATCACTACTATTACCACTGCTGGTATAGTTATTACTGCTAGTATTGCTACTACTACTGATGCTATTGCTACTGTTGATATTATCATTACTACCACTATTAACTACTGCTGCTTCTGCTTGTACTACTCTTATGCTATTACTGTTATGACTACTGTTGCTTTACTCTTGTTACTATTATTCTTACTCTTACTACTTCTAAACTGCTGCTCCTGCTATTATTATGCCTATTATGACCTGCAGAAAGTGGGGACAGACACCATTCTGGTTCAACACTATCAAAATTCAAACAGGCCCTCCTCTCTGCCACCTCTTGGTAAGTTTACCATCTCAGCTTGCTTTGAGGCCTACATAGCTTGTCCCCCTCCCAGCTCCTGTATAGCACCCTCCCTGGGCTCTAAGTTCAAGGGAGAGGCTTGCTTGTCTCTAGTGTCCAGGTTTCTTCAACAGTTCTCCTGTAGAGGAGGTTTTGCTTTCTACCTCCAAGTGCTCCAAAAGATGGTCTCTTTCCCCACTTTCTGCGAGTACTCAGCCAGGATTTCAGCATGTTATTATCACTGCTGCTCTTACTATCTATCATTATTACTACTGCTATAATTATTATAGGTTGAAGTTGAATGCTCAAGCTCTCCATCAATGCAAAACAAACTTGAAATGGACTCAATGACATAGTTATAATATAAAAATACAGCATTTCAGTTAAATTTTAATTTTAGATAAATAAGAAATATATTTTTAGTTTAAGTATGTCATGTGCAATATTAAGGGCTTACTTACTCATCCTAAATTGTCATTCATGTTCATCTGAAATTCAGACTTAGCCAGGCATCCATAGTCTACCTGGCAACCTCCACAGGTGATGGGTGATGACATGTTTTCCCTGTCTGCCCTTGGCCTGGTGCTCTGGGCTCATCCGCACCCTGGTAGAAGTTTCTGTTGGAGACTCCAGTCTTCATTAGGGCAGCCCTTGAGGCTGGATTCTTGGAAGCGGCCTGGGAAGGATTCTTGCTCATCTAGGACTAGGGGAAGGACAGTGAGGGAAGGAAAGTGGGGCTGGGCAAAGGGTTAAAGAGGTGGATGTGGCAGTAGCTGGAGACCAGATTCAGCCTAATCACTGGGGGCTGGGGAGCCTGAGTGGCAGTAGTGGGAGTTCTCCAGCAGGCAGAGGAGAGCTTTGTGCCTCCATGACTGCCATTAGCTGAGGACCACGAAAGGAGCAAAGTTCCCCCAGGCAAGGTGGCTCTTTTTGGTTTGAAGCATGCGGGTACCTGTACACAGGCTTCCCCCATCTGTCACATTCACATCTAAACTCAGGGATTGGGGAACCACACCATGAGGGCTGCTCAGTGACTGTCAGTGCGAGTACGCAGCCAGGATTGCCAGAGATCTGTCTATCTGGAGTAAAACAGCTGCTTTCTCATGTCTTCCTCCTCCTGTGATACATGGGGCCACCTATATGGGGAAAACGATCCACCCAAACTGTCACAATCTGCACACTCACTGCCCCAGTGTCAGCCAGGGACCGTTGGCCTCATAGCACTGGCTGCAAGGGTTCCTCCCAGGCAGCAGTTTGGTGATTGAAGCCTTGACAGTAAAGGGTCCTCATGCTGTTCAAACTCTCTAGGTAAATCATTTTCATTTTTTTTATTGTAGCAATTCATAAGTGCAAGTTGCTTCTCAGTTGCTACATTCTAGAAATAAAATGCAAATCTCTGGTTTATTCAAATATGCCAAACTCCTAAATACTACCAGCCAGTCCCAACACTAGACACCAGTTTGTGACAGATGAAGTCACACAGAACTCCATATTTAATATTTTTTTTTAAATTTAGAGACAAGGTCTCACTAGGTTGCTGAGGTTGCCTTTGAACTAGTGATCCTTCTGCCTCAGCCTCCCAAGCCACTGTTATTATAGGCATGGGCCACTGTGTCCTGCACTTCCACATTTAATTTAATTGTTAAAGAAGGCTTATTTCAACTGATCATGACTTTTTTTTTCTCAAAAGAAGATTTCCACATTTAAAGGCTTACAGTAAAAAAAAAAAAAAAAAAAAAAACATTAAATCATCCCCCAACACACAGACTGTGATGGAAAGGCAATCAGATGCCCAGAGCCAGGCTCATGTGGACTTACGTCACTCAGCTATTCCTTCTGCAACCCACACTGTGCCTTCTGGTGGTGGGGAGGGGACACTTGATGAATGTTCTGATGCCAAGGTGGGTCTGAGGGACACACCTGCAGAAAACACTGGTTTCCAATGTAGGTCACTGTTCCCACTGGCCCCATGTGTCTTTTCCCACACACCTTCTTTGTGCCCATCTCCAGCAGAGTTCATCACCATCCTTTGTGTGTCCCTAAGTAGTTTTCACATAAGCATCATTATTGCATTACTGCCATCTGCAATATCAGCACCAGGATTGTATCCTAGGCACAATATTAAGCACTGCATATGTATCATCCCCTTTGACATTTGCCACTAGCTTAGGAGCCTTTGCTACTATTACCTGACTTTACAAATGAGTAAACTGAGGCAGGAAGAGTAGAGAGTGAGCTTGCATCTTGGCTGGGCCTCTGCTGGGAGCTGTTACCAGGAACCCACAGTGCAGCAGTGTGCATTTGATGTCTCTAGTCAATGTGAGATTTGCTGGGCAAGGTGACTTATTACACGTGGACATGATCAAGTGATCAGAAAGAGCAGGACGAACTTACAATTGGAAAAAAGATTCCTCATTTGATGCATAAAGGAGGAAGAGAGGTGGAGCCAGTAGGGTATGAATTAGAAGTCAGCCAGCCAGACTTTCCCACAAATTGTCCCCCTGAATCTTACCTGCAAATCACTCACCCTCCCAACTCGAGCATCCCCTTCCTAAACCTTCTTAACCAGGAAGACAGGATTAATAGTCATGGGGCCGGAAGGATGAGATGAAGAAATGTGTGTGTGTGTGTGTTGTGTTAAACACTAATGGGTGCCAAGCAAAGCTTGCAGTGAGATAAGAAGGTCTCTAAAAGAATGTGGTAACGAGGGAAATGGCACGGGGGAGCTGGCCACTTCTCTTATTTTCAGTCCTTGGGAGAAGATCTGAAGAGAATGACCTTGGTTGTAAAGTAGAGGAATGTACTCCTAAAACATCTGAAGAAAGTCACCTGCACAGTGGATATACACCCTATCATATGTGTGTGTTTGTATTTCCCCGGCTTGTAGGTACAGTACAGCCCTCTGTCTTATCCTGACCTGCCGCTGCCAAGGAGCAAGTAATAAATGTCTAAAACCTCTCCATTGAGTCCTGCAACTTCTTTCTTTAGGATCTGTAAACAGTATGCCTGGGGCATTTGCAGCCCTGGTGTTGACCTCTATATATGTGTGTTTATGTGTGTGTGTGTGTTTGTGTGTTCACATTCACACCCAAACATATATACATATCCATGGCTGTATTCACACACACACACACACACACACACACACACACACACACAGAGAGAGAGAGAGAGAGAGAGAGAGAGAGAGAGAGAGAGAGATGCATACCATGCCCAGCAGTGCTGGGTACTGAGCATCCTTCCTTCCTCAAGAAAAGAGGATTTACCACGAGATTCTCCTTCAAATAGTATCCTTCCCAAACATATAGAACTTGGACATCATTTTTTAAATGCATTTTACATACCTTTCTTCTCAGCATATTCTTCACTTTGCCTTTTAAGGTAACCTCCTCTCCTCCCCACCAGGAAAAGTGTAAAAGCCTGGACTCTGGAAGTTTGGGCACACCCACACCCGAGACTGCATCCTTTCAGGAACTGGGCTGAATTCACAGCGGATCCAGTTGAAATGCAGATTCTGAGTCAGAAGTTCCAGGGAGGGACCTAGGTTTTGCATTTCTCACAAGTCCCCAGTCACGGTGATGCTGTCTGGACTGGATGCAGAGTCCATTACCTAAGGTCTCTACTACTCTATGGAAGCTGTGAACCCAGCTCTACTAAAGGAAATGAGGTGGTTGGGGAAGTAGCTCAGTGGTAAGAGCATTTGACTTAGCATTACACAATCCTGAGCACCACCTCAAAAAAAAAAGAAAAGAAATTAGTAAATAGTATAGGCATTTGTTGGACAATGTGCTCTAGGGACAAAGCATTGTTTTATACACCAATCTTTTATAACAAAAAGACCTCAGATTCATGATGAACCTATCGAGTATAATTTTGCAGCTGTCATTATTTAGTCCTCTCTTGAACACAAGGCAGAGTTATCCAAAGTTCCTCAAGAATTTCTTTTTGTTTTTAATTGGTGCATTATAATTATACATAACAGTAGGATTCATTATGCTATATCTGTACATGCACCTAATAATTTGATCAATCATTCCCTTACCCTCCTCCTCCCCCACACCCTTTCTTTACTCTACTGATCCCCCTTCTCTTATTGTTGCCAAACAGGTCTTTCTAACTGGTAAGATAGTTGTAAACATACCTTCCTCCAAAAAAGCAAAGTAAGAAATGCACATCAAAGAAAACAAATTGTTAGCCGGCATGGTGGCTCATACCTGTAATACCCCCCTGGACTTGAGAAGCTGACACAGGAGGTTTGCAAGTTCAAGGCCAGCCTCAGCAATTTAGTGAGGCCCCAAAACATCTTAGCAAGACCCTTTCTCAAAAAATAGGGTTGGGAATGTAGCTCAGTGGCAAAGCATCCCTGGGTTCAATCCTCAATGTAAAAAAAAAAAAAAAGTCAGATTGTCACATGAGACTCATTTTGCCCACCAAAGAGTTGACCCATGATTGAAGTAGTGAGTTTTGCAAAAGTTTATTCACAAGATGACCAAAACTGAGGAGCAGGAGCCCCAAGTCTCAAATTCACCACCCTGAGGATAAGGCTTATAATAGGGTGTTTGTGGGATAAAGAAACAGTGAGGTCTGAGGCATAGGGAAAGGTGGTTGGAGATAAAGAAAACTGAAGTAATTGGTGAACTACGCATGAGTAAAAACTCGAGGGCTCCCCATGGGAGGCATGTGTAGAAATTGGCAGTGTTAACAGCTCTGAGGGTAGAGTTTTGGCGGTCTGACCACACAAGGTCACTGCATTAGACATTTGTACAGGTCCAAGTGAAGGGTCAGAGGTTTCAACTGGTTTAAGCGACCTCTAAGTTCCTGAAAAACAACTTAGGCAACCATGAACATCTTGACCCAAAGGTATGATATATAGCAAAGCTAATGGGAGTAGAGTGCTTTGCTATGTGACCTCTAAAATCAGTGATTAAAGCAAATAACTCAAGCAAGTGGAGCTGGAGGGTTCATTCAAAATGAGGCCTCCTAAAGCCTCTGCTGTTACCCTTTAAGACAAGGACAGGGCGTTCTAGCTCAACAGAGAGTTTTTCTGGAGGCATTTCCTCCAGGCTCACTACCCATTGTTTGGGAGGAAAACCCAGCACATTTACCACCCCTGGCAGAGGTCTGCAGGCCTGACTTCACCCGCAGCACTTCAAGCTAATCAGGAGACTCTGGTATACTGCACTGTTTATATACTCAAAGCCCAGTCTCATTGTATTTTGGCCCTTTGAGATCTTCATGTGTTATCTTAGCAACTGTATTTGTGGAGGAGGAAGATCCTTAAAATAACAGCTGTTATCTTGTGTATTTGGCATCAGCAAAGTATTGTCCAGGTCCGCACATGGTAACAATGTTAAAATTACCAGAAAAGATGATTATCTCCATAGTGCTGTGGAGATGCATAGCAGGGCAGGAAACACAAAAGGAAAGGGATTTAGTGCCTCCCCAAAGTCTGAGTGACCTCACCCACCGCGGAACAGAGAAACACACCAAGAGGGTCCTTTTGATGGTATCACACTACAGGAAACAGGCTAATTATGCTTGCAGAATAGACATGATCAGTGGACAGGGGACCAGGTTTGCACCTCAGACATCAATGCCTCCTTCTCAGCCTTTCTTTCCATGAGCCACCAGTATATATAAAAAGAATCAACTTTATCCTTTCAGTCATTCTACTCTGTTTTCA
This sequence comes from Ictidomys tridecemlineatus, assembly GCF_052094955.1. NCBI lineage: Eukaryota > Metazoa > Chordata > Mammalia > Rodentia > Sciuridae > Ictidomys > Ictidomys tridecemlineatus. The sequence continues at coordinate 154,626,079 of NC_135481.1, read as the reverse complement.
AGTATAGTTCATGCTGAATGCGGAATATTTGGGGAAACATGTTTTAAAGGAGGGAAAAAAATGCCATCCATAATCCCATTACTAAAAAAGGAACTATGTTAGTAACTTAAATATTTATTCTGTATATCTCTACACACTTCTTAGTGAGTTTCCATGGGAGGGGCAAGTGTCCCCATGGCTCAGAAACTTTCGTATACTCTTTTCCCAGACTCATCAATTGTTAAGATTTTGTCCCAGTATCATCCTCTCTGTCTTCTCTCTGTGTAAACAGCTTGAGAGTCCTTTACAGACATCATGTGAATTTATTCTCTAAATATTTCAGTTGTTGTTGTTTTTTTTTTCTTAAGAAGAAGGACATTCTCTTACATAACTGCAGCACAATAGTAACTACAGGCAACTTTGAGAAAAGAAATAGACTTGAGAATGATGGAGACCCTCTTCAGTTAACATCTGTCGACCAATGTCCGAAGCATTGGTTTTCAAACTTGGGCACCATTAGCATCCTCTGCAGGGCCTGATACAACCCAGACTCCTCAGCCCCCAGAATCTATGATTCAGAGTGTGGAGCGTAGAGCCCAGAATCTCCATTGCTAACAAAGCCTGGGGTGATACTAATGCTGCTGGTCCAAGAATCCCACTTTGAGAACCAGTGGTCTAGTATCTTTAAAATGAAAGCAACTAGCAGGGTCCTTCCCTGCTGTGGCTTGAGCGTGGACCCTCTTAAGTTCCAGTGTTGAAACCATCTGAGAAGCCAACGTGACGGTATTAAGAGGTGGAGCCTTGAAACAGGTAATTGCAGAGAGCAGGCCTCAGCAGATGACAAACCTGCTGGCACCTCCATCTCGTACATCCCAGGGTCCGGAACTGGGAGGAAATAAACTTCTGATCTTCACTGATGGGCCAGTCTTCTGTGACAGCAGTGCAAAATGGACTTAGACTGGGGACTTCTTTCTCTAGGAGTCACCCTTTCCCTCAGGCTCACCTGAGAGATTTGTGGCCACCTCTGAAAGTCTACTGGCTTCCTCTCCTCACATCTTTCCTGCCATAAAACAATGACCTCATTCAACTCACAGAACCCTGTTTAAAAAAAAAACAAAAAACATGGATGATATGACAAAATTGAGCAGGCATGATGGCACATGCCTGTAATCTAAACAACTCAGGAGGCTGGGGAGGGAGGATCACAAGTTCAAGGCCAGCTGGACAACTGAGTGAGACCCTGATTCGAAATTTTAAAAAAGTAGGGAGGTGGTCTGGGCACATCTTCAATGGCCTAGGAACCTCCTGGTAAATCATATCTTCCAAAAGTTCCACCACCTCCCGGTAAGTTCTACTGTGGGTACCAAGACTTCAACACATGGACCTCTGTGGGACATTCAAGGTCTGAACTATTACATATCCCTTCCAGTTTATAAGCACTGGAGTGTTGTAAAATAAGTAGGCTCTGGATCTCCACCTTCAGAGATTGTGGTTTCTCAAGATAAATGGACCCCAAGAATGTGCACACTAGCAAGATAACCCAGGGGGCCCATTAGAGTTTAGAAACCCCTGTTCCTAAACTCTAATGGATTCACAAATCACAAATGGTTTCTAAATCACAGGGATTCACAGATAATTTTTTTTTTACAAGACCCTCTTGCTCGTTTTCTAAGACAAATTTCTAAAATTTTGGTTTGTATAGGAATCGACTAGGGAGTATGTTCAAAGTGCAAACCACAGACCATAACTCCTCACCTCACCCCAGATATCTCAAGTCAACAGCAGGCCTTAGTGGTCTAGTATCTTTAAAATGAAAGCAACTAGCAGGGTCCTTCCCTGCTGTGACCAAGTACCCTAGGTGTTTCTGAATATTATTGTTTCAAAGGAAAGTGATAGCTCTGATCTTGGGCCTTTGCAAGATAAGTGTCAAATCAACCACTCAGCAAATATTTACTTTTAGCATTCATTTTGTTACTAAAACAAGAGTTGAAACCTGATGGTATAATTGCTTTTAATTCTATGAAAACTCATCTCCCGAGGCTATTCCAGATGTTGCCTTTGAAAATGATCATCTTCTAGAGGGTTGCTGGAGAAGAAATCACACATGGAAACCTTAAAATGACCTTCTACTCCAAATGGGGCTCTGTGCACTCTTTTCCAACCATTTTCAATTATTTAGGTAGTGTGAACAAAGATTCTCCAACCCAGGTCCCTTTCAGAATTTAACTATTAATTGCCAAAAGAGAAGGAGAACTGTTCCCCTACAAAGCTCCACTGGGGACTAGAACAGGCAGAAAAGGGAGGGTGAAAGGATGGTGGGAGAAAGGACCCTGCTCTTCTAACTTTAAAGAGCTACTTGAATCTTTGGATTGCTTCCCTCCATCCATCCAATCATTCATGTAGTGCCATCTTGGTGCTCCTTTTCGGATCCTGGGAGAAGTCTAAGGAATTCTTCAAGTTCATCCCCATTGTGAACTCTGCCCCAGTCCCCAAACTGAAGGAGGGCCCTCTTCTCTCTTCCCTGATACCTGAATCACTGATACAGGCTCTGATCTAGCTCTTGCTATATGGTAAGATCTTATTTACTTCTTTATCTGCCTGACCCATGCCCCCATAGTAGATTGTGAAGTCTCAGGAAAATAAGCCAGGTATATTGGTCAGCTTTCCATCACCATAATGAAATACCTAAGTCAACCAACATTATAAGGAGAAAAGGTTTATTTAGCTTATAGCCTTAGAGGTTCTTAATTCAAAGTTGGAAAACCCCATATATTTGACCAATGGCAATGGTGCAGAGCTCATGTTGGAGTAAGTGGTCACATCTTATCGAGCTGGGAAGGGGAGAAAGAGACTGAAAGAAAGAGACTGGGGTTTCACAATCCCCTTCAAGGACACACTTCAAGCAACCTAAGACCTCCCACTGAGTCCCACCTTCTGAACATGCACAGTGTCTCCCAGTAACACCACCCTGGGGAACAAGCCTTTAACACAAGGACCTTTGGGGATACTACCCTTGGCCAGATCATAGCTCCAGGATTTTGTTTTCATCCTTATTTCTTTCAAAATGCTTCATCCAATGTCTTGAGATTATAAAGCCCTAGAGGAAACAAAAATAAAATGAATGAATGTATGGATGAATGAACTGATACCCAAGAACTCAGCCCAGGAAAGATAATCAGAACAGAGGCAGAAAACCACCATCAAGAGAGAGGGGAGGGCCTGAGGTTGTGGCTCAGTGGTAGAGCACTCGCCTAGCATGCACCATGCACTGGGTTCAATCCTCAGCACCACATAAATGTAAAAATAAAGATATAAAAAAGAGAGAGAGAGAGGGGAAAGCTGAAGGCAGGGATATGGGGTGGGGACTTGAGAGGAGGAAGAAGCCAAAAGTCACTCTGTAAGTGAAAGAGGAGGACTCCATTTCAGGGTGTGACACAATACTGTTTGAGGACAAGTAGTTTCACGGCTAAGGAAGCGGATAACCTGAGCAGTGGTTATGAGATACATAACTCTCCAGGGACTGGCAGCAGACAAATGAGTCCAAATAATTCAAAGGGCAAAAGACACAGGACACTTTCCTTATATCCCCAAATATCCCCCATTAAATGCTGGTTTTTTAATTGTTCTTTTTAGATATACATAACAGTAGAGTGTATTTTGACATATTATATATACATGGAGTATAACTTTCCATTCTTGTGGTTGTACATAGTACGTAGTTTCACTGGTTGTGTTTTGATATATGAACATAGAAAAGTAATGACGGATTCATTCGACTATCTTTCCTATTCCCAAATTCCCTCACTTCCTTTAATTCCCCTTTGTCTAATCCAATGTACTTCTATTTCTTCCCCACCCCATATTGTGGGTGAGCATCTACATATCAGAAAGAACTTTTGGCCTGTGTTTTTTTTTGGGGGGGGGATTGGCTTATGTCACTAAGCATGATAGTTTCCAGTTTCATCCATTTACCCACAAATTCCATAATTTTATTTTTCTTTTAAGGCTGAGTAATATTCCATTGTGTACATATAATACTTTTTCTTTGTCCATTCATCTGTTGAAGGGAATATAGGTTGCTTATATAGTTTAGCTATTGTGGAATGAGCTGCTATAAACATTGAGCCTCTAGGGCTATAAGCTAAATAAACCTTTTATCCTTATAATTTTGGTTGACTTAGATATTTCATTATAGTGATCACTATAGAATGCTGATTTTAAGTCCTCTGGGTTAAGTACTAAGGAATAGGATAACTGGGACAAATGGTGGTTCTATTCCAAGTATTCTGAGGAATCTCCTTACTGTTATCTAGAGTGGTTGCTCCAACTTGCATTTCCACTCCCAACGTATAAGTGTACCTTTTCCCCACATCCTCGCCGACATTTATTATTACTTGTATTCTTGATAATTGCCATTCTGACTGGAGTGAGATGGAATCTCAGTGTAGTTTTAATTTGCATTTCTTTAATTGCTAGAAGTGTTAAACATTTTTTCACGTATTTGTTGACTGTTCATATTTCTTTTGTGAAATGCCTCTTCAGTTCCTTTGCCCATTTATTTATTGAGATTTTGGGGTTTGGGGTTTTATGTTTTTAAATTTTTTTATATATCCTCACGATTAATGCTGTATCTGAGGTACAGGTGGCAAAGATTTTCTCCCATTTGGTGTATCTCTCTTCACTTTCTTGATTATTTCCTTTGCTGTGAAGAGCTTTTTAGTTTGATATCAACCCAATTACTGATCCTTAATTTTGCTTCTTGTGCTTTAGGAGTCTTGTTGAGGAATTTCGTTACTAAGTTGACATGCTGGAGAGTGGAACCTACATTTTTTTTCTAGTAGGTACAGGATCTCTGGTCTAATACTTAGATCCTTAAACCACTGTGAGTTGATTTTTGTGCAGGGCGAGAGACAGGGGGTTAATTTCATTTTCTACATATGGATTTCCAGTTTTCCCAGCACCATCTGTGGAAGAAGCTGTTTTTCTCTATTATATATGTTTAAGGTTCCTTTGTTTAGCAGGAGACAACTGTATTTATGTGGGTTTGTCTCTGTGTCTTCCACTCTGTTCCATTGGTCTTCAGATCTGTTTTGGGGGGGGGCCAACACCATGCCATTTTTGTTAGGATAGCTTTGTGTTATAATTTAATGTGGTGTTGTGATGCCTCCTGCATCTCTTTCCTTGCTAAGGATTGCTTTGGCTATTCAGGGCCTTTTATTTTTCCAAATGGATTTCGTGACTCCTTTTTCTATTTCCATGAAGAATGTAATCAGAATTTTAATAGAATTTCATAAAGTCTATATGGTGCTTTTGGTCGCATGGCCATTTTGACAATATTAATTCTGTCTAAGAACACGGGTGATCTTTCCATCTTCTAAGGTCTTCTTCCATTTCTTTATTTTAGTGTCCTGTAGTTTTCATTGTTGAGATTTTTCACCTCTTTTGTTAGATTGATTCCCAAGTATTTTATTTCACTTTTTTGAGACTATTGTGCATGGAACAATTTTTCTAATTTTTCTTTCAGTTGATTCATCACTGCTGTATAGGAATGCAATAGATTTGTGGGTATTGATTTTGTATCTTGCTATTTGTATCTTGATAATTTCTGAATTAATTATTAGTTTTATTTGATTATTAATTATTAGTTTTATTTAATTATTAATTACAAGTTTTCTGGTGGAGTTTTTGGGTCTTCTAAATATATTATCAGCAAATAGGGATAGTTTGAGTTCTTTCTTCTATTCGTACCCCTTTAATTTCCTTCTTTTGCCTAATTGCTCTGTCTGGAGTTTCTATGCTGATGTTGAATAGAAATGGTGAAAGAAGGCATCCTTGTCTTGTTCCAGTTGTTAAATGGAATGCTTTCAGTTTTTCTTCATTTAGAATGATGCTGAGTTGGCCTTGGGTTTAGCATATATAGTTTTTTCGATGTTGAGATATGTTACTACTATGTCTAGTTTTTAGTGTTTTGAACATGAATGAATGTTGTATCTTGTCAAATGCTTTTCTGCATCCATTGAGATAATCATGTGCTTCTCGTCTTTAAGTCTACTGATGTGATGAATTACATTTATTGATTTCCATATGTTTAACCAACCTTGCATCCCTGGGATGAATCCCACTTGATCATGGTGCATGATCTTTTTAATATGTTTTTGTATGTGATTTTCCAGTATTTTATTAAGAAATTTTGTGTTTGTGTTAAACAGGAATACTGTTCTGAAATTTTCTTTCTTTGGTGTGTCTTTGTCTGGTTTTGATATCAGAGTGATTCTAGCTTCATAGAATGAGTCTGGAAGGGTTTCCCTCCTTTTATATTTCATAAAATAATTTGAGGAGGATAGTGTTAGTACTACTTTGAAGGTCTGGTAGAACTCCACTGAGCATCTGTCTGGTCCTGGACTTTTTGTTGTTGGCAGGCTTGATGGCATCTTCAATTTCATTGCTTAAAATTGATCCTCCTGATTCAATTTGGGATTTTCTATATTATTAGAGTGCAAAATTCCAAAATAATTTCTGATTGTCTTCTATTTCAGTAGTAGCCATTGTGATATTTCCTTTTTCATCAGGAGTTTCAGTAATTTGAGTTTTCTCTCTCATTCTATTCATTAGCTTGACTAAGGGTTTATCAATTTTATTTATTTTTTCAAAGACCCAACTTTTTGTTTCATCAATTTTTAAAATTGTTTTTGTTTGTTTCAATTTTATTGATTTTGGCTCTGATTTTAGTTATTTCCTGTCTTCTAATGCTTTTGGTGTTGATTTGTTCTTTTTCTAGGGATTTGAGATGTAATGTCAGGTGATTTCATTGGGGATTTTCTGTCCTTTTAGTGAATGAGTTCAATGCAATAAATTTTCCTCTTAGAACCACCCTCATAGTGTCCCAGAGATTTTGATAGATTGTGTCGCTATTCTCATTTACTTTAAGTATTTTTTTTTAATTTAGCCCTGATTTCTTCTGCTATCCACTGGTCATTCAATAGGATATTCCTTATACTCAAGGTGTTAGAGTAGCTTATTCTTTTTTATTTTATTGTTGATTTCTAATTTCAGTCCATTAGAATCTGATAGAATTCAAGATATTATCTCTATTTTTTGTGCATGTTTGCTAAGAGTAGATTTGTGGCCTAAATTATGGTCTATTCTAGAGAAGGATCTGTGTGTTCCTGAGAGAAAAGTGTATTCAGTGTTTGATGGATGAAATATTCTATATATGTCTGTTAACTTTAAATTATTAATTGTATTTTTTATTTCTATAGCTTCTTTATTTAGTTTTTGTTTGGAGGATCATCCCAGTGGTGAGGAAGGCATGTTAAAGTCACCCAGTGTTATTTTGTTGTTGTCTACTTCATTCTTCAAATTGAGAAGTTTGTTTGATGTTCATAGATGTTCCATTGTTTGGCATGAATATTTATGATTGTTGTGTCTTGTTGGCATACAATTCCCTTAAGCATGAAATGTCCTTCTTTGTCCCTTCTGATTAACTTGGGCTTGAAATCCACTTTATCTGATATGAAGATAGAAACCCCTGCTTCCATCGAGCGACCAGCACACTGGTTTCATACAAGAGGTTCGAAACATAGAAGTTAACTAGTGAGATCAAAATAAACACACAAGACTCAATTACCTTTTTCTTTGACCAGGTCCGAGACGGCTCCCCCTCTAGCTGTTGCCTCGAGCCACCTAGTGGGGCAGCAAGGCTTACTCAGGACTAGCAGGAGAGGGAGAGAGAGAGAGAGAGAGAGAGCACGCCAGGGAGTGGCCCTTTATTGGAGAACAAGAAATTCAGGGGAAAATTCCATCCAAAGAAGGTCAAGGGGGGCAGCATTCCAAGGTCAGGGTCAGTGATTGGTCTCAGGGTCAATGGTCAGTCACACCCCAACATAGACAGGCTCTCATGTGCGAGAATGGCTTCCTACACCTGCTTGTTTATGAGATCCAAATCAATGATATGTTTTTCCCCATTCTTTTACCTTCAGTCTGTGGATGTCTTTGTCTATGAAGTGAGTCTCTTGGAGACACAATACTGTTGGGTCTTGTTTAATCTAAGCTGCCAGTCTATGTCTTTTGATTGATGAGTTTTAGGCCATTTACATTTAATGCTATTATTGAAATGGATTTTATTTCCCATTGTTTTGATTTATTTCTGGTTTTTAATTTGAGTTAATTTCTCCTTCGATTGACTATTCTTCTAGTGTATCCCCCTTTTGCTATTTTTCACTCTTATTTTTCAATTCTTCATAATAATATGACTTGGTATGGATCTGTTGTAATTTTGAATATTTGGGGTCCTGTAAGCTTCTTGAATTTGATTTTCTATTTTATTCTCAAGGTTTGGAAATTTTCTGATATTATTTCATTGAAAAGAATGCGCATTACTTTGGTTTGTATCTTCAAGACTTTATCTATCCCAATAAATCTTATATTTAGTCTTTTCATGTTATTTCATATTTCTTGGAAGTTATGTTAATGGTATTTTAACATCTTTTCTCCATGTCCCACTTTATTTTCAAGATTATATAGTTTATCTTCATGTCTGAAACTCTATCTTCCAAGTGATCTAGATTGTTGGTGATGCTTTCCTTTGAATTTTTTTTAATATTTATTTTTTAGTTTTTGGTGGACACACATCTTTATTTTTTTAAGAGAGAGAGAGAGAGAGAGAGAGAGAGAGAGAGAGAGAATTTCAACATTTATTTTTTAGTTATCGGCAGACACAACATCTTTGTTTGTATGTGGTGCTGAGGATCGAACCCGCACCGCACACATGCCAGGAGAGTGCACTACCGCTTGAGCCATATCCCCAGCCCTCCTTTGAATTTTTAATTTGGTTTATTAAATTCTTTATTTCAAGAATTGCTCCTTGATTATTTTTTCAGAATCCATATCTCTTTATTGAAGGATCTTTCACTTCCTGTATTTCCTCTCTGATTTTAGGCCTTACATCATCCTTTATTTCACAGATCAGTTTCACTACTCTAAACTTCTTCTCTGACATTTATTCCACTGCCATGTCAATGGGTTCTGTTTTTGAAGTATGTTGGTTTATTTAGGGAGATTTGTTCCCTTTCTTTTTCATGTTATTTGTGTGTCCACCATTAAGTAGACCCACAATACAGATCTGAGGCAGTAAAGTTCCTACTCTGTGGACTTATAATGTCCCTGAAGTTTTTCAGTCTCTCACTGTTTAGGAGGGAGACAAATAATAACAACTACCAATGCCAACAATATACAGTATTAACCAAATAATTCCTGCTATGACACCAACAATATTAATTGTCACAATAAACAAAAATGATACAATCAGTTATTGTCTACAATAATAACAGTAAGTTTGCAAAAGTGGTTACAATTTTGAATGGTAGGGAGAAAACAGAAGTGATGTAGGATGTGATGATTATGATGGAAGATGAGAGAGGACAGAAGTAAAAAATAAAAGGAAGAGTTAAAGAAAGAACAATAGAGATTGGCTGTTGGCAGAAGAAAAGAGAGAAAGAGAATCAAGGGAAACAAAATGAGAGAAAGCACACAGAAAGTAAAATTTTAATAAATCAAAAATAAAAATAAAAGAATAAAAAACAAAACTAAAATATGCTAATCAAATATTAGTGTTCACAATACTGATCCATAAAACATAACTGGCTTCAAAAATGCTAGAAATGAGAAAAAAACAAATATGATTATGTATAAGTGTCCATGAACCATTAAAGTCACAATTAAACAGAGAAAAGAAAAAAAAAAGATCTCAATGAAAAGTTAAAGAATTACATCTGTTGGAGTTCAAAACATTTCTCTGAGGTGTGAAGTGGGATTTGCTGTAGTGAGATGCCAGCTCCACCTTCAGGGTGGGGCTACTGAAATGTAAGAGGAAATCCCATAGGCAGACCTCCTGGAGGCAGGTTTAGGTGTAGGTGGTCTCCAGGTTTTTTTGCTGAATGGCAATTGGTCTGGAGATTTTAAATCAATGCACCTCCAGGACTTAGCAGTTGCCAATCCACAATGGAAGACTGCACCCCAGGGATCTCCCCCAGGTTCAAGTGGTGGAAGAGTCCATTATTAGTCCCCTCCATCACCTGCAGACCCCACATTTCCTGGTCTTTGGTTCAGTATCCAAATCCAATCTCTCCTGCTCCCACCCTTTTGCGTTCCCATCCAGGCATGTCTCTCTCAGCAGGTCCTGCAAGCAACCAGATTGAAAGAGGAGATGGAGCGCTGAGTGTTTTTCCATAACCAATAGTCCCCTGTGTAAACCCCTCTCCACTTTTGATTTTCTCTTGGTCAATTAGGAACACTCTATGTCATTGCAGTGTGGTTTGCCAGGCCTGCATTTTGGGCCAAAACTTGGGTTTGACAGGAATCAGCTTCCCCAGCTGCTGGGCCCTGCACTTTGGCTGCAAAATGATTCCTTCCTCTGTCCTCCATGGGCAGTTGGGAGAGATGTAGCTTCTTTTCCACACAAATATATCATGGAGCACGGCTTTCAGTTTAGTCTGGCAGTGTCTTTGATCTCTAAACTCTCTATACCCAGACACACCTCAGAATTCCTAAAAATGTGGGTTTCTTTAATTCCCTTATGCTTCCACTTTGCTCTTAGAAGGACCGCTCTGCTCTGACTGATGCTTCCAGAAGTGGCAGTGGAGGTAGTGCTGGGATTTCTCCCTTATTTTATTATATCCAACTTCCTGAATCCCCAACCTGCTTTGAATGTCCTGTATTAGATCTCAGTAAAGTCCACCCCTGCTTTTTTTTTTACCCACCTTGCTAAGAAACTGCCTATATGTTCTTATTTTCACATCACAAAGCAGCCAGGAAAATGATTGTCTTTATTCCACCATCTTGAAACCACTAATTGCTGGTTTTGACATATTCTAAACTAGAGACCTGACCGTTGTCAGGTTCCTATCCTCTGCTTTGTCAGGAGCACACTTGAATCAGGAGACTCTCTTCATTTCATTATGAGAGAATAATTATAATGCAAATAAATCCATGAAGTATCATGCAGGATGAAAATTCATTCAACACTAAATTCCTCTTCTTTCTGAGAGGTGGGCTATCTGGAATAATTTCATCGAACACATGAAAAGCAGAGAGGCCATGAAGAGGACCCCCACCTGCCAAATCTGACTCCTCCACTCAACAGAACAAGATAGACAGAAGCCCTACAGGGTAACCTCAGGTCTTATTGAGACAGAGTTTTTTTTTTTTTAATAATGTCACAATATTCTACCCAATCTCATTCCTTTCCCCTGTTGATCCCTTTTCGTTGATCTGTCCTTTCTGTAGCTGCTGGATTGGTTTTGCGATTGCTTTTCTGTTTTTCTAGTAGGATTTACATAAACAGCACATTTCCATGACAATATAAATGACTCCAGCACTTTCCAAAGACCATAAACCCAGCACGCCATTAGCAATAAAAGAAGCTGTCAAACATTGCTCTCAACACACTCAGCACCATGGCACAATTCATTTTTTTTTTCAACTTTCAAAATACACAGATGTATAATTAAGTGCCTTTGTTACAAGACTGCTTTCTGTTAAAGTTATTTGAGTCATACTCAAATAACTTTGATGACTTTTTAAATATAGATGATTTAGAAGATTTCTAAAGAGATTGCTGCTACTGACAACAACAGTGCCAGTTAAGCAATAAATGTTTGTTGAATGAGTTTTTACTAAAACTATCTCTCTGTCCTCACCCTACCAAACTCTGCCTTCTGAAAATGCATAGAGAATGGGCTAAGTATTGGTGACACATGCCCCAGGCACTTGCCACCGCTAATTGAAACAGGTCTGGATATTGGACCCAAGCCTGGCTAATGAGGTTCACTTCCCTGGTAATCTGAACTTGGACCACTGAGAATAAATTACTTAGAATGTGGAGGGCCATGGAAAAAGTAATGACTGGGGTTTGGAGCAGTTTGGAGCCAAATGATAAAACAGCAAGAGTTTCTATTGAAATGAGGACACATTATATATAAGAAGAATAGTGGAGGATTCCTCTCCTCCCTATTTCCACGGCCTCTCCCACTTCTGTACATTTGTGGAACAGCTTTTCCTTTGATCTATCTTTTCAGAGACATTGGTATAGCAACAGCCTTGAGAAAATAGGGATAATGTTTTCTTGGGAGCAGAGGGAGGATTTGTTGTCTGATAAGGATAATGAAGATAATATGTCCTCTGGGACAAAGGGCAGGCAGGTTCACTTACAGCCCCTGATAAGATGAAGATTTCTGAAACGTGATGATTTCTCAATGATGATGAAAACTCACTGCCTGTGCAGCAACCTCGTAGGCCCACCTCCCTGTCACCTTCTTGAGCCATGGAGGGAGGGAGGGTGAGGGAAAGTGATGGTCATGTATCCTGCTGTACTCTGAATAATGAGTAATGAGGCCTTTGGTCTCTGAACCAGGAGTTTCCTGTCTTTTCCCAGCAACCAAGAGATTGTGGTAAGCTAACTGGATAACTTTCAAGTAAGATATATGGTTAGTTTCTTTTGTAGCTCTTGACAGAGAGTTACCAAGTAGAATACTTATCAAGCTACTAACACTATTCAGGAAAGATTGACAGGGAGAAAGCATGGTGTAACAACAAAGAACAAATCTCATTTCTGAAGTGAAGAAAGGAGACTCCATCTCGAACCATTCTTACAATGAGCTCTTTTAATTTCCAAATAGGTTTGCAGGAACTTTTATTGAATCTATTTTTAAATATATTCATTATACTCCGAACACTGGTAAGGCTATGTGTTCTCTGCATTGATTCCTGTGCTATTCAATTTTGAGAGGTTTGAATTTCCCCAACTCATGCAGGGATAAAAACATTTCTCAAATGCTCCTATAATTTTCTTCCTTGGACACCGGAAGGAGGACAGGAAAGGCTACTTTCCCACTACTAATAAAAGTCTAGGAACAGAATGTCTGAACACACAGCCCAGCTCCTATAATCACAATGACTATAATGATAAGTTTGAGTATGAAGTTCTGAATTCTATGCTGAACATTTTGCATGAAATGAGTCAACTGTTTCAAATGGGGTGTAGCACATAGTAATTGTGACATAAATATCTGGTTTCTTTATTTCATGTTATCTTATTTAACAAGGTAAGAACTTTAGTGTACATCTCTTAAAATGGAGGCCTAAAGAGGTCAGTGCCCAGGAACAAGGGATCATAGTGTTTTGTGTTGAGTAACAGAAAACACAGCTAAACACAATAAAACCAGAATGTTGATCATCTTACATAAAACAAGGTGGTCAAGTTATGTTGTGAGCTTATACAAATATGTCATAATGAATCCTGCTATTATGTACAATACACCAAAAAAGAATTTTTTTTTAAGAAGTCAAGGATAGTGTCACCAGAGTTGTCTGCTTCATCGACTCTCACTAGTATCAAGCACTCAAGTTCCTTTCTGCCTGCCCTTCCATCCTCCACGAATTGACTGTAACACACTAAGAAAATCTTTTATTTTACCTGATAACCATAAGATGGTTGCATCTCCTCCAAGCATCTTATCTCCAGGATATAAGAGCCAAACCTTTCTTAGATGTTGCCTTTTACAGATCTCCCCATATGTCTTACTGGCCAGAATTCGGCCACATCTCTATACCTAAAACAATCCCAGTTTACAGGGAAGAAATCAATTTTAGCCATATGAGTACATTTAAAATGCAGTCCTAAACAAAACTAGAGTCTGCCAATGAGGATGAAGAGATGACAGGATTTGGGAAACCTGCAACAATGGCTAAAGTTTTGTCAAAGCCAGACTGGGGCCTCAGGCCCTAAAACTCTATTCTTAAGCTTTAGGGTATCACTCCCATTATGAAAGAAATGTCCTACATCCAGCATATTAGTCACAGGCACCTGTGACTATCCAGCATGTGGAACACGGTTAATTCTGAGGAATTGAATTTGAATATTTTAACTGTAACTTAAATTCAAAGACCTGCGTGGCTGTATTGGCTATCATACAGACAACATAGAAACACAATGTTAATAGCATTCATGAATCTGGTAACACTGCTGTAGAAGTAGAAATGTCTTCTGAGCATATAATGCTATAAGAATACAATGGGATACACACATGCAATTTAAACTTTCTAGTAAGTCACGTTAAAAAAAAAAAGGAAAGAGATGCAGGTAAAATTCATTTTATAATATAATTTATTTTACTTCCATATCCCAAAATTATTATTTGAACATATAACCAATGCCAAAAAACAAGAACATATTTGTGATATGACTCTCTCTTCTGTTCATCCTAAGTCCTTGAAATCCTATGTGTACCTTATACTTAGAAGCATCTCTGTACTTGAATTCCACATTTCAAGTACTTCATGGCTTGTGTGGCCAGAACTGGTCTGGAGATTTCAGAGAGCATCCATCAAAATTTTCTTTCCTGATACACAACACTGGGAAATGGACAGATGAGGAAAGCAAGGCTCAGAAGACATAAGCCAGTAGCTCTCAGATTCAAACATCATCAGAGGCCCCTGGTTAACATATAGTGCAAGCCAACCTTGGTGTGTGTGACTCATCAGGGCTGGAAAGACCGACCCCAAGATGCACATTCTAACAGGTGATATTGATGGTCTGCCCCAGGGTCACACTTTAAAAAACATTTTCTAAAGGAGTTACACAAACTCACAACCCTGGGAAGCAGAAGGCCCAGAATTAAAAACACTTGCTTTGTGTCTTTCAGCTCTTTCTCTTCATGTATACAAAGCTGTGAGGTCAGGTTGCTCGGTCTGAAAATGATTCACATGGAACACTCTGTATTGGCGCCCACATGCCCTCCAGTGGCCTGCAACTCACTCCCACAGAGTGGACAGCAGAGCCTCAGTAATGTGGACACTCCATAACCATTTAACCAAGGTTGTCTATCTCAGACCTGTGGCTTTTACAAATAGACCTTTCCTCTATCTCATATGATTTTAGGTTCAGTTTCTTTAAAAGAAACTTTAATAAGCACAGCTTCAGTATCTTTTGTCTACAATGCTTGGGGCCAAATGTGTTTTAGATTTGGATATATTTTTCACACTTGGGAATATATGCACTTACATAATGAGTTATGTAGAGCATGGGACCCATGTCTAAACAGAATTTCATGTATGGTTCATGTGTACTTAATACTCACACACTGAAAGTCATTTCATATGGTATTTTTAATAATTTTGAGCATGAAATAAAGTTTCATGGTGGGGAATTTTCTACTTGCACGCATTATGTTGGTGCTCAAAAAGTTTCAGATTTGGAGCATTTTGGAGGCCGGATTTTGGGTTGGGGATGCTCAATCCCCTGTAGTAAGGTCTACGGAGTAGAGCCAGGTGCTCTATCACCACACTGTCTAGGATGTCACTGCAGTTCAAGTGGGAATTAGAAGATGCTTTCTCCATCCAGAGGTAACTGTTTAAATCACTTCTGATGATGATGATCCACACTTAGCCCTGGGTGAGTTGTATTCTTCATATGAGCAATGGCAGAGCTGGTTGAAACCAAGCCCCAAGCTTCTGAAAACATTTGAGGGGATTAGGTACACCAGCAAGTAACAGAAGTGGCTCTCAAGACTGCTGTTGCCACAGCCAAGGGACAAGCCTCCCCTTGGCACTGCTTTTTTCAGGAGAAGCTTATATGTCCTGATCTGTGGGCCAGAGGCTTCCAAGGTAGCTCCAGCTTGCAGATGCCTCCAAACTTGAGGGGCACATTTGAAAGATGAAGATGAGGACTGAGGTACTCACAGATCTAACCAAGATGGAAGAGTGTAGGGGTGGGGGAACTAAGGCCCCTGCTCCAGCTTCTCATTACTATTCCTGGATAATTTCATAGGGCTTTCTAGTAGCTGAAATTAGCTGTGCCTCTAGGCAGCCCTTTCACACCTAAAGGTCCCTCAGACCCAGCTCAGTTCTGCCTCTTCACCACTCATAACAATGTGCAGGGGAACAATTTAGGTCTGATGCCAGACATGTGATCAATGGACAAAAAAATAGGACCCAGTATAGATATTATAGAGCAAAAGGTTAGGGAGAGTACAATGAACAGTGTCCTATCAACAGACTGTTTTCCCATATCTTCTACATAGCCTGGATGTTTCCCTAGGGCTATTCTCTTGAAATAATGAGGTAACTGATTTCAGGTGCATATTCAATGCCCTGGGAGAGAACAGTTCTGCAGACCCAATTGCCTCAGCCTCACTTGGGCCCCCAGGCTGCTCTTGCCCTTCTTGAGCTTCCTGCTTCTCTAAGCAAAGTGCTCTCTTGGATTTTCAGACATTTCTCTTGACCTCTTCTTCTAGCCCTCCCAGAGGCTCAGTGAAATCTGTACACTGTGGGTCCAGGCTGCCTGCCTCTCTGTGATTCCATCTAATTAAATGTTATATCCCTGCACTTTAGAATTACTTGGAAGCCTTTGAAATATACAGATGCTTGGACTGCACTGCAGACCAATGAGCTCAGGGTGAACTGGAGACAGGTCAGACATCAGTCTTTTTATACCGCCCAGGAGCCTCAAACATGCAGCCAGTACTGTGCTGCAGGGAGTGCTAATGCTCAGGGAAGTAAGTTCTGGGGTGGGGAACTAAGGACCCTGCTCCAGCTTCTCATTACTATTCCTGGAGCTGTGATCTCCAGGGTGGGCTCAGACCTCATCTATGGTCAGCCAAAGCAGAGACTGGTCCTGTCCTCTCACCTCCCAGCATCATATAGGAAAGATGTTTGTTGGCTCCAGCTCCCTGCCTCTGACAAGCCTTGGTATAAAACCAACATTTTTTTTCATTTTAGTCATTTTTTAAAGCTAAGATGCTGTTCAATGTTAGCATGTACTACTACATTTTAGATATTGAATGTTCCCCAAAGGTCCATATGTTAAAGGTGTGATTCCCAAGGTGGTGCTATTGGGAGGTGGTGGTACCTTTAAGAGGTGGAGCCTAGTGATAGGCACTGAAGTCATTGGGGATTGTGCCCAGCCCTTCTCCCCACCCCCTCCCTTTTGCTCTGAGACCATTATGTAAGCAGCTTTGCACTGCCTTGTGCTCCCAAAAAGATGCCTTGGCCTTACTCAGGCCCAAAGCAATAGGGCTAACTGATCTTGGATTGAAATCTCCAAAATTATGAACCAATATAAACCTTTTCCCTTTATTAGTAGTTTATCTCAGGGTTTTTTTGTTTTGTTTTTTGGTTTTTGTGTTTTTGTAGTAATGGAAAGATGACATATCACAGCATGCTTAGGGCACCCGAAGCTTTGAACTACCAACTACAGTG
The DNA here is from genome assembly GCF_052094955.1 of Ictidomys tridecemlineatus. NCBI lineage: Eukaryota > Metazoa > Chordata > Mammalia > Rodentia > Sciuridae > Ictidomys > Ictidomys tridecemlineatus. The sequence continues at coordinate 154,608,847 of NC_135481.1, read as the reverse complement.
GATTCTGGTTTAGATACACTACTTCTAATAAATACATATAGAATTTCTTAGTGCTAGATACATCTAATTGTTTCACATAATTCAACCTGTTTAGACCACATAGCAGCCCATCTAAGATAGGGTTAGGATTTATTCCATTTTACAGAGAAGGAAATGGAGGTCCAGAAAGGTTGAATGATTTGTCCAAAATCACACAGCTGGTGAAACTGTCATTCAGACCAGGGCAATTTCATTATGTTATACTGCCTCCAGAAATATCAAGCATTCAAATATCACTTTCACCCAACCCTGCCAACTGAATTAAAATGCCTCGTACCTCAATTTCAGGCTTTCCCCCCACTTTTGGAGAAGAACCAACCTGACCTGAATTTTCCAATCTCCTTTTCTTTGCCTACATGAGAACTATTCATAACAATGATGCTGTGTCGAGGACAGGAAACCTTAGTATAAAACCAACTTTTTTTCATTTTAGTAATTTTTTAAAGCTAAGATACCCTCCCCAACCCCTGAAACCCACTCCTAACCCTGGTTCAGAGTTTGAGGCTTGGTAGAACTTGAGGGAAACAGGATAGCAGGAAGAAAGTTGTATTCCTTAGAAGCTTGTGACCTCCAGGTCCATCTTGAGAGGGGGATCTCTCCATCTCTGGAAAATTCACTCTTGCTTGAGTGATTCACATCTCAACATTTTCCTTGGCTCCTTCTTGAACACTGAAGTCTTGGGCGAGTACTTTGAAACCAGGGGATTCCCCACTCTCAGCTTTGAATATTCAGTACAATCCCCAGCAGCTCCCCAGTGTTGTAGTGAAAGGCACATTCCATCTTTACCATTGTAAAATCCTTTGGAGATGATGTTTTGGAGAAAAGTATCAGTCCCTTGGAAGTTAACCTACTATTTAAACAACTCCAAACTCTTCTTTTTCTGATTAAAAATTAAACTCATAAACAACTACTTAATGTGGAAATGAATAAAATGGAAGTGGAATGTCCCCCATAATTAGAACATCCATATGTCTTGGGCACCCTATCACAGAGCCACACCCTCAGCCTTTTAGCACAATTGCTAATAGAAGCTACCTTCACTCCCCAAAGGATCAGGTTTGTGCATAACCCATCATGATGGAATGTGTTAAGGAATAGAATCTGGCTGTGACAGCAAATTCTATTTTCACTATTTGGATGAAGTTGGGATACTATTAGTGCTTCTCCCCTGTGTCTCAGAATTATTTTAAATATAAGTTAGATTTAAGAAGTCTATAAATAGAAATCTATGTACAACTAATAACAAAAACAATAATAGCAAAAGGAAGATGTATTGTTAATGGTCCACCCCCTCCACTTCACCTTTTTCTCTCTGAAAACAGCCAAACACTGAGACATTAGAATAGTCTGGGAGACATGTGTGGGCAGGGGGACCCCACCTTTACTCCTATCATTCATATTCTTCTTTTAAGGCTCTTCAGAGTAGGACAGAGAAGAAATACCAGGACAGTAGATGTTTAGTGGGTGCTGACCAGGGTCCAGGTGTTCTCCAATGTGGTGGATTCTCATAGGACCCAAACATGTAGCAACCATCATGCCCACTTAGGTGTGAAAACTAAGGCCTGAGGAGATTGAGGAACTTGCCCAAAGCAGCACTCTTGACAAGAAATGGAGCTGGGTTTGAAACCACTCGAAACAGCCTTCTTACATATGATATGTACTCTCTGCCTACAGAATATGCACCAGGAATGCCCTGAGTGTGCCCTGGTCTAGCAGTCTAGGCACAAGCTTGTAGTTCTTGCCTGTGATATTGTGTTGGCCCCAAAAGACTCTTTGTGCATACTTCAAAAGACCCTCTGTCATCCACTGCCAAAAGTCAGGGAGCCCATATCAGTCACTGTGACCAAAATACCTGACAAGAACAACTTAGAGGAACAAAAGTGTATTTTTGGTTCTCAGTTTGAGAGATTTAATCCATGGCTGATGAAATCCATTGCTTTGGGCCCAAAGTAAGGCAGAACATTATGGCAGAAGGGCATGGCAGAGAGAAGCTACTTGGCTCATGGCAGCCAGGAAGCAAAGAGAGCACAGGGAAGAAGACTTCCAGAGCATGTTCTAGGTGATCCACCTCCTCCAACCATGCCCCACCTGCCTACAGTTACAACCCAGTCAGTACATTCAGACTAGGACAGACTAATTAGGTCACAGCCTTCATAATCTAAACATTGCACCTCTGAATATTCCTGCATTAACATAGGGACTTTGGGGGGACATTGCCTATCCAAACCACATCAGAGCCAGATTCCATTTCTGACCCTGATACACAACTCATCCATACTCCCTACTTCTCCAGTTTCAGAAGAGGGTACAAGGTACACAAGGCTCCTCCAGGCTCTGTAGCCTTGGCACCCTTCAGGTAGCTCATGTTGCAGATGCACCTCACCCTGTTCCCCATGCCCCAGCATAGCATCTGCTATGAAGATTTCCTTTTCTTTTCTTCCTTCTTCTTCTTCTTTTTTTTTTTTGACTCATACCTAGGGACTCCTTTCTTCTTCTTTATTTCTTTCTTTCTTATACAAGGTCTCACTCAATTGCTTAGGGTCTTGCTAAATTGAACCTACAATTGAACCTGCCTTGAACCTGCAATTCTCCCTACCTCAGCACCCTGCCAAGTTACTGGGATTACAGGCATGAGCCACTGTGCCCAGCCCAGCTTCCCTTTTCAGAGTCCACCTTGCTCTCACTGCCATGGTCATCCTCTTTTGTCACATTATCTGAGAAACCTTCTGTGGCTCCCACATGCTCCCACCCTTCCTCTGTGATCCCAGACACTTGTATTTATTTGCCTATTGGGTTAGTGGTGACCTTCACTGGGTTCCAGCAGCACTACATGCAAAAGATCATTTTCTCATACTGAGGCACCCTGTACAACATGTTCCCTTGGATGCTATCTCATGGCAGTTCTTGGCATGGGACAGATACATCATTATTTATTGACTGTCAAGAGTGCATAAATGAATGCTCAGCTTCCAGCCCCCCCCCCAGGACTCTAGAAATACTATGTTTGTAAATTCATGATATTCTACCCATCAAGTTCATTTACATGAATTGCTTACCCCACAGGTCCAATATTCATGTAAGATGGTAATGTATTTATCTGATTAAATGCTGCTTGTTTTGCTCAAATTGTTTGCATATGTTGGGGAGGGAGCAGAATCAGGAAGCATTAGGAGGGAATCTCTGAAATAGAAATGGGAAAGATTCCCAGGATTCTTCAGGTTATACAGGACAACAGGAAAGACTTTCCCAGGCAAGGGAGAGGGCTAAATGGGCAGAGAGGACAGCAAAGGAGGAAAGTTGAGGATGATGGGACCCAGCATCTCTGCATTGGGTCCAGAGGTGTTATGCAGAGGGGCCAGTCTAGAGTTTCCCCTAGAGTCTAGCATTAAAGGGGAAAGTCTCTGTTCTCTTCCTTCTACCTTAATCTGAAGTTCCCCTTGTCCCATTCCCCTAAACATTAACACCACCTAGATTGATGCAAATGCTGTCTCCTTCCTGGTGGTGAGAGTATCTCCCCTAGGAGCCATGAAGTAAATGGGACCAGAGGAAAGGAAAGACAGACTAAGGAGTGATTATAAAAGGGTGGAGCACTGCTAGACCACCTTTATTCAAAGGGTCCCTTGTGTGGCAGAAACTTGAAAGAAGTTTGTCCTTAACTATTGTGCTGTACAGTGCTATCACACTAGTGCTCCCCAACCCAAGGCTCCATGAAGAGCAATGGGCAGCTTCCAGTCCTTTTCTATGAAAGGCCACCTCCATGTCTAAAACATCTGACCCTGTTCCCTCCATTGCTGCCCAAGCTACCCAGGGAGGAAGCTGGAGCCCCCTACCCAGGAAATTACTTCTAAACCTGTCAAAGTCTTGGTGGGGCTGTGCTGGGGCTCAAGGAGGCCACAGCCTCAGAGATGCGGTTAACAAAAGCCAGGTTCCTTAATACCAGCTCTACCTTGAAAAAACTTTCCATGGCAAACTTCTCATTTTCAGCAATTCTGCACCTGTGTCAAGCAGCAGGGCTGCAGTAGGGGGCTCTGCCTGTCCCTGTCTAACAGGAAGTGCCAGTGAGCTCAAACTGGAGTTTGGGGGCAGAGGAAAACCAGTGCTGGTCTTCATGCCCTTCCTGACCACCCTCCTCCTCAGGCACATTCAGAGACCTGGTTTGAAGACCCTCAAATGACCCAATGCTGGTGCAAGGTGGGGATTCTCAGGCTCTGGTACCTGTTGCCTCTACTGTGTACAGAAGACCTGAGGAGGTAGGGTTTGCTTTCTTTGAGGGCACCTGTGTTTCTGCATGTGCATCTCCATTTCCTGTAGTCACCCTACTTCAACTCCACCTGGTTCACAATGAAAAGGTCAGAGCCCCCTACCGCAGGGACCCACAATTGTCTGGTGAGCAGGAAAGGGGAAATTGGAACACCTCTGGCCACCTGGAACAGACCACGACGTCGGCAGGGGCCTCCGGCTTTGCCTATATGAAATGATTTTGACCATGGGACAGTTCTTCCCGAAAATTAAAGGGGCAGGGAGAGAGGATCTCAAATTCAGGGCAAATAACTCTGCATTTTCAGGCCCATCCTGTACGCCTCGTTAGCCAAATGGAGATCTGCACTAGACATCCATCCCTTTTCACTCTCCTGAAGACCTGTCCCATGGTTAAACCCATTTCATCTTTTCCCATTCAGCTGCAGGTCCTAGAGAGTAATGAAAGGGTTGGGGAGCACACAACCTGAGATCATGATGGTGACAGAGGGAAAACCAAAGGAGGATTTGGGGATTGGGCTAGAGATCCGAGGGTTGGGGGTGGAGCTGGAAACCTAGAGAGGGCAAATGGGGTGGGAAAACGGGGCGGGGCCCAGAAAGGGCTAAGGGGCGGAACGTGGGGCACGCACGGTGGGTTCAGAGGGGCACCAGCCGAGAGGTGGTGGAACTGGCGGAGGCAGTGGGACCAGCCCGGCTCCCGCAATCCTGGGGCGCGGTGCGGGGATGGGCGGGCGCTCAGCGCTGTGCTTCTCGCCTGCTGGTTAGGCGGAGCAGGCTGAGAGCCGCGCGTCTGCGCGCGAGACCCCGGGGTCCCGCCGCCCGCGGTTTCTCGCGCTGCGCTCGCTCCGCCACACTCCGCCGCTGGGGTGGGCATCCCCAGACATGAGCGCCCCCGCAACGCTGCCCCCCGGGGGCGAAGAAGGGCTCGAGACCACCTGGCCCCCGGCGGCGAACGCTAGTCGCGTCCCGGCAGAGGAAGAGGAGGATACGCGGTCCGACGGCACCGGGACGGCTGGCATGGTCACCATCCAGAGCATCTACGCGCTAGTGTGCCTGGTGGGTCTGGTGGGCAACGCCTTGGTTATCTTCGTGATCCTTCGCTACGCCAAAATGAAGACGGCCACCAACATCTACCTGCTCAACCTGGCCATCGCCGATGAGCTCTTCATGCTGAGCGTGCCTTTTGTGGCTTCATCAGCCGCCCTGCGCCACTGGCCCTTCGGGTCGGTGTTGTGCCGCGCGGTGCTCAGTGTGGACGGCCTCAACATGTTTACTAGTGTTTTCTGTCTGACCGTGCTCAGTGTGGACCGTTACGTCGCGGTGGTGCACCCTTTGCGAGCCGCCACCTATCGGCGTCCTAGTGTGGCCAAGCTGATTAACTTGGGCGTGTGGTTGGCGTCCTTGCTGGTCACCCTGCCCATTGCGGTCTTCGCAGACACCAGGCCGGCTCGGGGCGGCCAGGCAGTGGCTTGCAACCTGCACTGGCCTCACCCGGCCTGGTCGGCAGTCTTCGTGGTCTACACCTTTTTGCTGGGCTTCCTGCTGCCGGTTCTGGCCATTGGCCTGTGCTATCTGCTCATTGTGGGCAAAATGAGAGCCGTGGCACTGAGGGCTGGGTGGCAGCAGCGGAGGCGCTCGGAAAAGAAGATCACTAGACTAGTGCTGATGGTAGTGGCAGTGTTTGTGCTCTGCTGGATGCCTTTCTATGTGGTACAGCTCCTGAACCTGTTTGTCACCAGCCTTGATTCCACTGTCAACCATGTGTCCCTCATCCTCAGCTATGCCAACAGCTGTGCCAACCCCATTCTCTATGGCTTCCTCTCTGACAACTTCCGTCGCTCCTTCCAGAGAGTTCTCTGCCTGCGCTGCTGCCTCCTGGATGCTGCTGGGGGCGCTGAGGAAGAGCCCCTGGACTACTATGCCACTGCTCTCAAGAGTAGAGGTGCGGCAGGATGCATATGCCCCCCACTCCCTTGCCAGCAGGAGCCTGTTCAAGCAGAACCCAGCCGCAAGCACGGTGCCCTCACTGGGATCACCACTTTCTGAAGACCCTTCTCACCTTCCACCCAGCCTGGCCACCTCTTTCAGGGACTGCACCACCTGTACAGCCCAACAACTGCACCTCCTGGATGCTCACCTAAAGAACAACCACCTGTTCCCACTTAAGCCCTCTCCTCTCAGCAGTGTGTGACATCCACAAGAGCACTGAACTCCTCTACTGTTCCCCTCTCCCCAGGACTCTGGCTTTCAGGAGAACGCCTTAATGGGGGTAGGACTTCTCTGGGAACTGGGCTAGGGTGTTGATCATTTTGGAGCCTCTGTCTATTTTTGGAGGGATGGGAAGCAGGAGGTGGCCATAGGGGAATAGCCACCTGTGTGTGACTTATTGCAGTGACTGCTTGGAAGAGGAATCAGAAAGGTAGAGGCAGGCAGTAGCCCTTGCTTTTAGCAGGCTTTTTGCCTTGTGATGGGAATCTAGCATGTGCAGAGAGAGAAGCAAGGAAGAACACTTCCAAGCATATTCCCTTTGCCTGTTCCTGGGCTCCTGTTGCTAAGTGAGATTTCTGTGCAACAGCCTGAGGCACTTGTTCTGTGTACCACCTCCCCACCATCCCCTGACCTGACACCTGCTTGTAATCATAAGTGTCCAGATTGGTATCCAGGGCTAGTAGCAGGTTTCCTGTGAGTGAAAAAGGTTTGTAAAGACATGCTGCAGGGTTTGCTACAAGGCATAAAGCCAGGTCAGTAATAAAAACGCAGAGGATAAAATCACAGCTAGCTCCTATGATGTGTTTCCTCCCCCCACCCTTGGGTGTGGGAATGTGAGACCTCATTATATCCCCAATTTATACCATGGTGGAAAATGGGAGGGGACAGGAAAAGAACAGAGTGGAGGGAAGTCAGCCCACATTTTTAAAGAGGAGCAGCTCTGTCACTCACTATTTGAAAATATCGACATTCAGCTAAAACATCAGCAGGATGTAGCTATTAAATGCAGACTGAACACAGTAAAAGGCTGTGACTTTGTGTCTGGTAGGTTAACCAAAGCGTGGGTTATTTTTTTTGCTAAAACGAAAAGGCTGCTTGTAAGCAGCTTTCCCTCTGATAACAGCAGAGCAAGGGGCTGAGAAAATACTTGTAACACTTAGGTTGGTATCTGGAGTGAGAATATGTGATTATACAGGGTCTGAAGTGCTTTTTGGGAGACCCCCCCCCACCTGGCTTAACCTAGCAAAAGATACTTTTAGGTTTGTTTGGGACTGTCCTGATGAGCCAGAAAGATATGTCAGGTGGGAGGGGGAAGAACAGTCCAAGGGTGAGCCCCTTTGTATTTCAGAGTATCCTTGGAGCAAGTGCCCACAGCTTCCTGGCAGAGGTCTTTAAGAGAAAACACCCTGGTCCTCTCAGCCTTACAGTCTTAAAGTCATGACTGAGTGTCTCCTAGGGCAGCTAGGACATGTTCCAGAAATGGGTACAGGGGAGCTGCTTGGAGACTAATGAGGGACTGGCACCTGGATCTTGGCTTCTCTCTAAGAGCCTGTAAAAGCAGGTGATGGCACTCTCCTGAGGATTCTGCACAGGAGCCAGAGTTTTATGATATGAGCATCTCGCTGGTATGCAGAATCACGTAAGAGAGCCGAGTTCTGGTCTCAAGCAAAAATGTCATAAAACTCAGGCAGAGAACTCAACCCCTGATCTTCAGAGTTCCCACCTGGAAAATCAACAGGTCTTTCTAGTACTGGCACAGGATGACTCCTGGGGATTTCACTTTATACTTTTTTTTTTAACCTATGAGACTATAGATTCCACTTCTTTCTTTTAAAATTAAAAAATAAGAGTCTTTAGGTCAACTGTCTTTGGACATGTAACCGCTGGATACTTAATGACTCTCCAGCCCTCCTTGTCTACCTAGCCCTCCAAATTGTCAGCCAGCAGAATGCTCAAAGAGTGTCAATCAGCATTGGCTGATGTGGAGGGCTAGGTAGTCAAGGAGAGCTGGAGGGTCATTAAGGTCTGCACATTCTGGTGATCTTCATCTACCCCAGATATGAACAAGTCTCCACTGTATTCTAGAGCCTTTTGATCCCACACACATGTATAGGCACATGCACACATGCAGCACACACATATATGCACAGACACCAGCAGCTATCTCTAACTTGTCTGTACGCTCCAGAATCACCCTGGGCATCCAGAATCAGTCGGTTCCCAAGTCTGTGCCTCATGTAACCATAATTTCTTTAACATCTTTAAAACTGAACTATTTCTTTGTTCCCCAGTGCCTGGTGGGGACACTTTATAAATGTGCTTAGACCACACTGCAAGAACCACACAGATTGATGGCAATGAAGTGTAGGGTTCCTGGCACTGGCAACAATGAGTCAGTAATACTCATCCATAGCTGCCCAGATTACAACAGAATTGAACACATTCCATATTTAAAACACAGCCTTTTAACTCAGGTGATGATGGTGATGGAAAGGCAGCTTCCAGAGATGGGGAGGAAAGTCACCAGAAACAGGGACCTCAGCTACCGCCTGGACCCATGAGCAGGGATTTAAGCTCACTAAGCCTCCGTTGTTTCTTGCTTGAAATATGCACAAAGTGATGCTTTTGAGTTTTGAGCTCTTCCCAGACGTAAACTCTTTTCTTATACACTGGAGAGATGGAGAGAGTGGTAGGCAGCATTCTTTCATACTTAACTCTCTTTCCATCACTTGTGAAACGTGTATTCACACTACCCTCCACACTTTAGTAATAAATCTTGCAGGGGCAGAAGGAGATTCCTATTGACTATTCTCTTCACTAGATGCAGAGCCTTTTTTCAATTCTCAGGGCTGAACACCTGAACAGCACCAAGACATCCTGAGCATGGGTTTGGAGTCCTGCCACTTTGTGCTAGTGGCCATCAGTCCCAAGATCCTTGTAACAACTGGTTGTACAACCTTGTCCCTCTTTATGTGCAAACCTGAAGTGAATTAAAGTCACTGAGCTGGGTCCTGAAAGCCACTTACTTTTATATTCCACAGCCTTGGAGGTAGCAAAGGAGGTGCACTTTGATGATGGTCTCCCTGTGCTTGCTAGGACTAGAAGTCACAGTTTAAGATTTCAACATGAAAAGGAATATTTTCTACCTCAGGTACAAACAGCCTTTGACCCACCCTTCAATACATCAGAGAATTTGCTTTGCCTTTAAATTGCCTTTAATTTATTGTACTATTGCAAGCCAGATGTTCAGCTATCCCAGATAGTAGAGAAAATGGTATTTGAACTTGACAGATGAATTTCATCAGAGCTCTTGACCAGTTAGTTGGCACTCTATCTTTGAGCAAAGAGGGATAGCATTTTACTCTCGTGTTGAAATTTCTGGATGCACATCCATTAAAAAATATCATATCTGGCATTCCTCAGGTCCCAAAGGCTGATACAAAGAAAAAAAAACCCAAATGTGGCATATTTTTGCTATGTTGCCTCAGAAACCTAATGTGAATCCTAGCAAATTTCAGCACTGAAACTCTTCTCTGATGAGTTATAGGTTATGAATCACCCCCATTTTTCACTTTATCATTTCTAAGGATGTGACAGCATAGCTTCAAATTTCTTAAGCTCAAATGTCAGAATCTTAAGGCTATGTTGGCTGTGACACCTCTATATGATAGTCAAGATTACACCCTGAATCTGAAAACTTCGCTCTGTAGTTCTGTGTGCAGATCGGGTGCCCTTGGACAGTGAGCCAAGTACTTCTCTCAGGCAAAGTAATCAACTTCAAGATAACACAATGAATCTACAGAGGCAGGAGCCCAGACATTATGGAGTGTGGAGATTAGTGTAAAAGGTAGGCATTCATCAAATGACCACGGAAGTGAAGGTACAATTCCATTCTTAGCTGAAGTAAAACAGATACAGGAAGGAATCTGGCTTTTATGAAATGATATAATAAAGACTTCCCTAGTATCAGAGCAGGTATCCCTGGAGAAGGTCGCTGGAAACACCCTCCTTCAAAGAACATGTGGGAATTAACAAGGAGAGGAAGGATGTACAGTGCAAGATTCTAAGCAGAGGGAGCAGCATATGCAAAGAACCTGCAGTGGGAACTATTAAAATGTCTTCATGTAACTGAAACAGATTCATCAGTAGCTGGGGATGCTGGTTCATCTGGAGGTGCTGGCAGATACAAAGGGGGGAAAGTCTGTCCAGCAGCATCTTAAGGATTTAGTACTTTGTCCCAAGAGCCAAGGAACAGCAGTGACAAACTCTAGTGAGAGGGCTGGGGATATAGCTCAGTTGGTAGAGTGCTTGCCTCACATGCACAAGGATCTCAGTTCAATCCCAGCACCACACACATTAAAAAAAGAAAAAACCCTCTAGTGAGAGATTTGGGTCTGTGTGGCAAGAGAAGTCCTTCATAGGGTCTTGTATCCTTGCACAATTGGGGCACAGGTGTCTCCACTTTTCCGGAAGGGATTAGCAGGATGATGTCATTTTTTAAAAACTTCATTAACTTTGAATCGACTGAAAATCAGAGTTCCCAGCCTAATGGGATTGACTTAATGTCTAACTGCAGAAGGCTACCCCAGGTCATTGCTGTCACCGAATGGACATGCACCAGAGAAGGTGAGAGAATAGACCAGGGACAAGTCCCAGCTCTCCCACTTGGCAGCTTTGCATGACTCCTGGAAAGCATCGTGGCCCTCTGGAGAGGGCAGAACAACAATATTCAACAAAGGTGCTCTTCTGCCTGGCTCAGAGGAGCAAAGCTCACCAAATCACAGATGAAGAGGAACCTGGAGTGTTACCAAGATTGTGTGTGTGTGTGTGTGTGTGTGTGTGTGTGTGTGTGTGTGTGAGAGAGAGAGAGAGAGAGAGAGAGAGAGAGAGAGAGAGAGTAATCATTTAAATTAGTCTTTCCATAGCCATTCTGAACAGACTGTGATTCCTTTTAAATCTATTTTTATTCAAATCTAATTTGCATATGGTAAAATTTGCTGTTTTTAGGTGTATAGTTCTATGAATTTTGACATGTAGTTATGATTCTGTAGCTGCCACCCCAATCAAGATAGGGACTATTTCTGTCACCAGCTACTTCCTACTCAGTGACTTTCAGTTGCAGTCTGAGGAGGGGGGGGGCACAGAACGCATTGGGAGAACCGGAGGGGTATAGAATTGGGATGATGCTTTCCCAATGTCCAGCAAATTTCCCTCATTATACCATTCCTTGAACTCCTACCACCAGCCTGAGGAGTCTCAACCCTTTGACTCAGGAAGATGCTGCTTTCATTTTCTAAATTAGATTTTTGTTTTTGGTTTAAGCACTGAGCTACATCCCCAAACCTTATTTTGAAACAGGGTCTCACTAAGTTGCTTAGGGCTGGCCTTGAACTTGGGATCCTCTTGCCTCAGCCTCTCAAACGGCTGGTATTACAAACATGTGACACAATGCCCTGCCATCTCCTGCACATATTCGGGCAAGGGCTTGTTTCTGGGTTTGTGTCCCCTCCAGTTTTACCTTTGTTTTCTATGGTTGCTTACCATGCTCTGGAGAGTTGCTGACAAACTGAAAAAAAAGAAGCCAGGACTCACCCCAGGCCTTTCCTAGGGTTTCCTTTCTTCTAGAATTACATGTTAATTTATTTCCACAGGACCACCTCTTAGGTGAAAATATGAGAAGAAAGATGGGAGTCAGATCTTAGCAAAGAAACACACACACACACACACACACACACACAAATGGTGCTTGGGGTTTATATCATGATTTCCAAACAAATGCATTAAAAAGAGGACTCTTATTATAAGGGAGATGGTGCCCGAGAATTCAGATGTCCAGTATCTTTGTGGAAGGTGGAGTCCCTCTTCTCAGGGCAGGAGACTGGAGGGAGAAGGGAGAATTAGGGGGGCTGTTGAAAAGCCCATCTCTTCCTTACTGAGTAGGATGAACGATTACCAAGACAGGGTAAATTAGTAGTTGGGGATGACCCCAGAGGGGGATATGAAGAGAACAATATTAGAGATGCTGCCATGGTTGGAAAATATAAAAAAGAAGATTTCTATAGCAGCATAATAATGGCTGTGAAATGTCGTGTGTGTGTGTGTGTGTGTGTGTGTGTGTGTGTGTATGATGGTGGTGGTGGGGATAGAACCCAGGGCCTTGTGCATGCAAGGCAAGCACTCTACCAACTAAGCTATCTCCCCAGCCCTGAAATTTCCTATTTTAACAGGAAATCTCTGAATCCTTGCACACCATCACCCTTATAATAACAGGTTGCAGGCAGAGGTTCAAGGAAACTCTGGCCTATAGCCTAAATGGCATGATGGTTACAGACCCCAACTTTGAATCCTAGTGCTTTTCATTAGATCACTGAAGCCCTCTGCTGTCTGCTCCCCCACCCTAATTCACTTTGAGTGATCAGATCCCCAGGGTTCTTTTGTCTTTTGCAATCACACTTTCAAAACAGGCTGAAAAGGATATTGATTCATTTAGAATCTGATGTTAAAACAATGTTTAGTTTTTCCTGGGAGAGGAAATGGACTGTTTGCCAACATTGGAACCTGCTGACCATGAATAAATGAAGGAAGGACTCACTTGATACAAAAAGATAGTCCAGAAACCAGGCATTCATTCTGGAATAGGAAGAAAGAAGAACTGGGTATTGCCTGTATTACTTTATGTAGAAATACCTGCATGCATCCAGGATATATTTTGGGAACTCCCCACCAAGTCAAGACCATGATAAAAATATGCTTTTATATTCTTTGCAGTCTTGGTTTTCCTTGTTGATATAATGCATCCCTACTTAGCACAAGAATAATGGGAGGCCCCAAAAGTTAAAAGTTGGAGACTTCTATCACTTGGCCCTATCTATACCTTAATGTCACACACTAGGGCCCCCCTGAGTTCTGTCTGGGCTGGCACCACTCTCTCCTTTGGTCCTTGAGCAAGTGGGAAGAACACTTTGGAGGTGTTCTACCTTTCTCTCTGGTCTCCTTGGGAGGACAATGGAGGAGGCTCTCCATCCCTGTTTTTGACTGGTCATATTAACAGAGAGTACAGACTAGAGCCTTCTACGCTAGATTTTACAGCTACTTCTCACCCAACACAAATATCTCCCTCCTTAAGTTGTGATTGATACCCCAAATCCCTCCATTATTATTTCTCTAGGATGACAGCATGCCTTGTAAGTGACTGCATGTTGCCTTGAAAGAACACTTTATGCTTTCTACACAACCTTGGATTTGACACTTGAGATTCCAACACCAATTTATTTCTTTATTCACTTACCCATCTGCTAATTCTTTGAGCATGGATAACAGTTATGGGGTACCCTTTATGTCCCAGAAACTGTGCTCACTTGCCCTGTCTATTCTTCATAGAGACCCAGTAAGGCAGCACCTCTACCACCCCATTTATAGCCTTAGAGGGGTTAGGTGGTACCCATAGCCATGTGACCACTAGATGTCAGGCTTAGATCAAATCCCCACTGTCATCCTCCCCTCAATTGTTAGACCTACTGAGTGCTTACAAGAGGAACTCCAGGGTTCTTATTATCATTGGATACATCTTTATAAGTCTAGAAGCAGATGTTATCTTTGCAAATAATTGTGGACCCCAGGATGCTCTTGTTAAAACTCCTTCAACAGCCCATTTTTTACTAAGGGCACCATTTATCTGCACTGCTTTGCCCCATCCATTGAGACTTATTAAACTCCTGAATAGAAGCATTGCTTAACTTGCTACCTTCACAGGGCACTGTATGTAGTAGCTGCCCCCTAGCACATGGCATAATAAAGCTGAATCTTAAATGGATACTGAGATACTAGATGTATAAAAACATTTGAATAATTGACTGAACTCAATTTTTCTCATTCCTGCTTTATAAAAACCTTCATGTCTATGCACGTAAAATTTAGTCAGCTCTGTCATTCTAGGAAAAGGGTCCAAGAGATCTGTATCATGAAGACAGTGTTTTTAATATCCAACATAAACGAGGAAGAATTAATAATGGCCGAGTCCTTGGTAATAAGGAATGGTCACTTGAATTTGAGCCAAACACCCTTTCTGACTACTTTGGGTTTGAATACCTCAGGGAGCAGATAATGCCAACCATATTGCAGAAGGACACACCCCTGGGATTCTGGAGATGCCAAAGGAAGAATTTTCCGTTAATTCATCCCAACATATGATCCTATAATGTATTTGAAAACATATTAACATAAGTCATTGTGTATGAAGTTGTTAGGGTTACAGAAAGACAAATAACTGTGCACATAAGATAACATGAACTCTTACATTGAAAATAACTCCTCTGGAAAGATATTTGAAAGTCAGAAATGGTACTTTGACTTGGCAGCATGGATGGTAGGGTGTAGACCATTCTTTAATGCAGTTCATGGCATTTACATTGTTTGTGAGCCCCATTTAATGACATAAAACAAGGAGATGGGGGAAGAAAGGTGAAGAAAGACACAACCCAAGAGTACACTGTAATTTCTTTAATTTGTTTATTTTGTACAAGTATGATCATAAGCAAGGGTTTTGCCTGTGTTCTAGTTTAACTCCAATAAATAAATAACTATGTACAAATGTGCTGAGTTCACAAAACAGTAGAGAAAAACCTTTGCCTTACATATGATACACTCACACATGATACATTTTTGTCCCCAACCATAGAAGCATGATTCCATGCCTAGCTTAGTTCAACCAAAGACCTTCTTGACCCTGTGTGGCAATGTCTAGAGGTGTGTACCTAGTCTTTTCTACCAGAAAGCAAAGCTATACAATGAAAATTCCTCAGTTTCTTAAAAATAAAGGGCCTGACTTGGCCTGCTACTTATTACTGACCCATATTTAATTTTCTAGAACTATTTTCCTCAAGTGACTGATAACCCCTTGCAGATTTTGTTAAAATGCATTTCTCATGAACTAGGTGGGGTGGAGCCTAGAACTGTCACTATCTAAGGAGCTTCCACGGGAGGCCCAATTCTTGTCCCAAGACCATATTCCAATGGCTAGGGTTAGGAGGTCCCTCTGAAATGGGAGATATTCTCCAAGTGCCTCATAAGGCGAGACCCTACCTGGACATTGTTATGGTTTGGATATGAGGTGTCTTCACAATGCAGCGTTCATAGGTGAAATGATTGGATTGTGAGAGTTTTACTCTAATCAGTCCGCACTAGTTTGAAAGGACTGGGTGGTAACTGGAGGCAGTTGAGTCCTGGCTGAAGGAGATGGGTGACTAGGAGTATACCCTGGAATGATGTGTCTTTCTGTGGCCCCTTCCATTTTTCTCTCTGCTTCCTGACCCCTCCAGAAGCTGAGCTGCTTTCCTCCACAGGACTTTCCCCCACCATGATGTTCTACCTCATCTTGAGCCCAGAGCAATGAAGTCAGCCATCTATGAACTTAGACCTCCAAATACAGAGCCCCAAATAAAATTTCCCTCCTCTAATTTGTTCTTATCAGGTGTCTTGGTCACAAGAACAGAAAATTGACTAAAAAGGCATCACTCAGGCTCCATTTCCAAGCACCCAATCTCCCTAAAACCAGTACAGCTGCTTTTATTTTTTACTACAAGTATCAAGAGAAATTGAGAGTCAAATTAGCATCAAGCATGAGTCTTCTTAAACTATCCCTTGGGAGGTATTTCTCTCAATTTAAGGCAAGCATCTGAATTTTTTCCACACTGTCAAAAATTAATGACAATTATGATGATAAGAACTACAATTCTGAAGAAAATGCCTAATTATTTTAAACACAATTACTATTTTTCAGTCCAAGTCAAATCAACAACAACAATGAAACTCAGGCTCACTTTTTAAAAATGAAGATAAAAACTCCTTGGGTTGAATTTCTATGATAGTCCCATGATATTAATGTGATTATCGCCTCTCACTTTTTAACCTTTGTTAAAATTATTGTGCTCTGGAAGCCTAAAATTCTGGGATAATTATCAAAGCTGATGAAAAAGAAAATACTGCACCGTTTTGGGCTTTAGTGTCTTTGTTTCTGTTTCATGTAGAATGTCTGCCTCGATGAACAGCTAATAGCAAAGAAATAAGGCCAGAGAGAGGTAGGGAGGAAGAGAGAGAGGGGGAAAAAAAAGAAAGGAGGAGAAAAAGTAAGTGGGAAAGTCACATACACATAAAGTTTGTATTGGAGAAATACAGGTTGGGGGGGAGCAAAGGAATGGGGGAAAGTCTAAATATTTTAAAATAATAATAAATACACTGGTCGTCACTATCTCACAAGTCAGCCCCCAAGGCTACAAACCAGTAAGGCTCACCCTTCCTGTCCCCCATGGTAAGGTCCTGGGACACTTTGCAGTCTGTGTCTTGATGTAAATTTGCCATCTCTGCCCAGTTTTCCCAGTTTTACCCCTAGCATGCTGTCCAAGAGACTGGGGCTCCCCTTCTTCCAATCCTTTCCTGCCCAACTACAGTATGGGAGGATGGGGGAGGATCTTCTCCAGGTGTCAAGCAAGCTAGGGTGCTTCTGGGTAGCCAAGGAGAAAGGCACAGGAAGGAGAAATAGGCACGCTAACACCCAGATCCCTGGAGGGAGGGCCCTCAGAGTTTCTGCAGTGTCCGATCAGTTCTCACGTGCTGCAGCACCACCTCCTTGGCAGGTGAGCCACACTTATACTCCAGTTCTGCTGGCGCAGCACCCTGCTTTTTGCGCAGGTGGCATAGGAGTGCCAAAAGCGCCACCACCAGAGACAGGCTTGCAATAGATATGCCAATGAGCACGCCCGAATGCACAGGCCCCGCGGTTGGAGAACTTGAGGTGGAGTCCGGCGTCGGGCTGATTGGGAGCTCTCCAGAGCCATCTTCCTTGTCGTCAATGCTGGGCACCCTGGTAGCGTCACAGTCTGTGCCAACCGAGACGGCAAGATCGGAGTTGGGCCCACAGATGCACTCATAGCTGCCCGGGAGGTTGCGGCATTCATAAGGACAGTATTCATTGTCGCACTCATCTATGTCAGTGCACATAAAACCGTCGTCCAGGATGTAGCCTTCTGGGCACTGGCAACTGTCTGGGGTGTTGGGGTCACAGTCTGCGGGGCATGCAGTTTCATTGCAGAACATCTGGCACCTGTGCGGATCTTGGGGGTTGGGTGCAAAGCCCTCAGCACAAATGCAACGGTACTCTGTTTGACTCACCGGCTGACACTGGTACTCGCAGTTCGCGGCGAAACACGGGTCCAGGAGCTCCACGCATTCGCTGTCTACCATTTCATAGCCAGGATAGCATTGGCACTCAAAGCCACCCTTCGTGTTGACACACTGTTGCGGGCACAGATTTGGGACCATCTTACAATCGTCCACGTCCTCGCACCGGTGCTGGTCCGCGGCCAGTTGGTAGCCAGTCTCGCACATACACATATAGGAGCCCGGCACTTCGGAGTTATTAACGCAGAAGTGCTCACATAGATGGTTGCACGACTGCACTGTGGGTGCTGCGCAGGAACGCTCGTCTGCCTGCAGAACGGCGTCACCTGGGCAGAGGCAGCTGGGCGTCACAGCGCTCTGGTTGCACGCGTGCTCACAGCCTCCATTCTCCACGTTGCAGTCCCAGGCACCGGGCGCCTCCCGACCCCAGCGCCCCTCTACAGCTCCAGGAGGCACCATGCACATCAGCTCCAAGCCTAGTTTCTCCACCACAGCGGAGGTGCCCACTGGCAGTGCCTGAAAGTCCCTGCCGTGGGCCCCAAACGGGGTGCTGTAGGTGATTGGGACATGAACAGCAACAGCGGCGCTGGGGTCCACTGCCACGGGTCTGCAGGACGCTGCAAAGGGGAACTCACAGAGGAAGCCGTCGGCCTCCTGGTTGCACTGTTGCTCCTCCCAGACCGGTTCTCCAGGCGCTGAGGCTGCCACTGCCGTGACAGTGACGCACAGCTGGCCGCAGAGGGGCGCCCCAACACGGTCAAGCTGCGCCCACCTGCTATAGCTGGTGCGATTGTCTCCTGTAACCCACTGGAAGCCGCGTAGGGGCCCGAGTTGCTCCGGGTCGACGCAGCCCTGATGGAGCACCAAACCGATCCAAATACGCGGGCCGACGCTCTCATCGTCACTCAGTAGCAGGGAGATGACATCGGCAGCCACCGAGGAGCGCACGGTCATCAGATGTCCTCGCAGGCGTTCGCAGGCCTGTTTGGCAGCAAAGAAGGTCACGGGGCCCGGGAAAATCGCGAAACAATCGTGCTCGACGCACTGACTGCTACTGAGCAGAGGCTCTGCTGGTGTGGGAAGCCCCAGGCCCGCCGGGGCCAACACACTCAGAAGGAAGACCCCTAGCATGCTGTCCAAGGGTGTTGCTTGCAGGCGCCCGGGGAAAGTGCGGACGTTGGGAAGGGGCTAGGACCTGGCCGTGGGTGGGGAGAGGCACCGGGCGCTGCTGGCGACGGCCGCTAGCTTGGGTCCCAGCTCAGACGCTTCTCACAGCGGCGCTCAGCCCGGGCGAAGCAGTCTCTGACATACTGGTCGGCTGAGGCCCGAGTTTATAAATGCGCGGCCCTCCCTCCCTGGACGTTCGGGAAAAGGAAGGAAGTGCTTGGTGGGAAGGGCTGGTTTGCATTCTCGGATTACTGGGTTCTCCGGACGCCTTGCGCCCGCCCTCGCGCCTGGGATCACCTCGCTGGGATGAGTAAACCCGGCCGTCAGCTTAGGGAAGTCCTCGGGCGGGGCTGACAGGGGCGGGCGCCTAGGAAGAACAGCACTCCTGTCCGCAAGACAACAGGTCCCGCCCCGACCACTCGCCACGCACCCTCCTCCCGCCCCGTGCACTCCCTCCTTAAACTCTTGATCTTGATTCTCTTTTCTAAGCCCCCCCACCCCAAATGTTAATACCGATTTCAAGGAAATCCTGGGTTGCGGGGACTCTGGGAACAAGAAATGAGGGAAAAGAGTTTTGAAAGGAGTGTAGAGTGTGGATGGTGCCTAACACCTGCAGAAATCTTGGCAGAGTGCCCGGCATAAAGAGGACATTTGACCGAGAGTGGGGAGCATGGATTTCCACAAAGATTCGATTGCCAGAAAGGACAACTATACCCAACACCAGGGCGCCTGGTCCCAGAGGACAGTGGATTTGGCTGGGGGCTACTACGGGGCGAAGCAGAGTAGAGTGACTTAACACCAGCACCCCCAACGTCCCACTTCTCCTAGCTCACAACTAGCCAGGGACTCGCTAGTTCTTGGGTATGTGTCGCCAAGGTCTGACCCCATCTCTTAGTGTGGGAAAGTCACACGAACACTGTCAGGGCTCTGAAATTCTATCAGAAATGGTGGCAGGCGAATTCCCAAAGAGTCCTGAGGGGGCGGGCTTGTAGGGAAACGCGTTAGTCCGGTCCATTTTCCCCCAGCTTCACCGGGTAGGGAGGTGGCGGAGGGGGGAATCCATCTCGCATCCCTAACGAAGTTGGCAGAAAGCCCCCGAAAGGAGGCGCTGTGGGCTCCAGCTGGATACCATTTGGGTCTCTTTAGGAGCTTTCAGTTTCTTCAAGAAGCCCAGCTGATGAGTCGCTTGTAAATACCACTTGTTCTGCAAAGGGCATCATAGAGGGGCTGGCCTGTGGATGGGCAAGGTACGGAGAGTTGGGAGGAGGGAATGGGACTCCGTCACTTTCGACCTTATCCGCTTATTCACTTAGGAAGAATGCGGAGGGGTGGGTCCAAAACTCGGCAGAGAGTTGCAAACTTTTTTAAACACACCCTACGCCAACTCTACGCAATGGCACTCCCAACCAAGCACCAGAAGGCGGCGCTGTTGAACTCTGAACAAAGCCAAAGAAGTGGAGGGCCCCACAGTTGCCCCGCTAAAAAACAGTTAAAGAGTGAGAGGAACACGAAGGCCTCGCCCTGGAGTAAGAAACTCGGCTTCGGGAGACTCTTTGTGGATTCTGTGGCTTACTTGTGGGTCTTCCTTCCCTGGTCAAGTACAGACTGGACTTTAAAAGGGAGACTGTGGCATCCTCAGACTACTTACCCACAGTGACCAGCGGGAGTGCACACTATAAAAAATGAAAGGAAGCAGGTGTGCTGGTCCCTCCCTCCCTTCTCCATTGCCATGGGAATTTAGATCTGGGACTTGCAGAGCCTTTTAATATCCCACTGAGGGGTGTCCTGTCAAAACCGCCCCTGCTCATCAGTAAGGAAACCAGAGAAGTACCCATGAGTCCTGAGATCTGAAGCTCAGCTGCACCTCCCCTGGAGGTGTGCTCTGAGAAGAGGGGGGGAAAAAGATTCTGAAATGAAGAGTAGGGCAGTCCCCTGTGGGATATGGGAGCATTCTGATATGGGTTGGAACCCCCTCGAGGCACTGTTGAAAGTTCTCCAAAAGTGAGAAGAATTCCTTGTGTGGATGAGGGACAGGACCACCTACAAAATCTACAGAGCACAGGGCAGGTTATAAATGCGGGAGCCCTTATGCTGTTCTCAAGAATTTCAAGAACACAACAATATAGCACTAAACCAAGATGGTGCCCTTCTGAGAGAGACATTCCCCCTTGAATGGAAATCTTTCTGAGCCTGTCAGCACCAAAAGGAGCTAAGGAACATTTGGTGTCATGCCACACCTGACTGGTTTGAATCTTGGAGGGGTCTTTGCTGATTTACCAACACCATCTTTGACTTGGCATCCTTTTAAGGTCTCCTTGATCCCATTATTAATTCTTGAAATGGTAAAGAAAAAAAAGGGGGAAGTGCATGAATAGCCCCAGTGACTGAGTCCATGAAGACCTCAATGATGCTTTCATATTACAAAGAAACAAGACCAACAATGGAAGTAGAGAAATGTAACATGGAGGTACAGGCAGTCTCTAGGCTACCCTACAGAACATGGATGGACAAGGCCCATTTGGCTTTCCAATCCCTTAGGGTTTTGAGACACACCACCTTTGCCTCCCAGGGCTTCCCTCTGCAATTTCATTTTTCTTCCCCAGTATTGCATTTCAGACTATTCTGCAAGTTCTATAACACCTTTCAGATTGAAGGCTCCAGGCCTCTATTCTTCTGGGACCCCATCTTCCTATGTATATCTCTTACATTTAGGAATGAGCCATTCCTTCTTGTCTCTATGAGGATGGTTTATCCATTTCCCTCCCCATCAACTGGCTCCTGACCTCTCTGTTCTCATTGTGTGCTCCCCAGCCAAGACCTCTGTTATTGCTAAAACAGTCCGCTGAAAGAACACCATCATATCCTACATACTGATTCCAAGAACTTGTTTTCAGTCTTCACCCTCCCAGATATCTCTGTGTCATTTACACTCTCAACCTCTCGCCATTCTCAAAGCATTTCCTTTCCTGACTTTCAGAGTACATGTGTTCTTGTCCCACCTCTCCTCTGAGCTGTACGTGTGGTCCCCCTGCCTCACTAGGATGGATGCTTCCCAAGGTTCTGCCTAGAGTTATCACCTGTCTTTTACATCCCAGTCTTTGGTGCACTCATCAACTCCCCTTGCAGAACACAAGATGTCTTACAAGGGGTTCCCAACCTAATCTTACTCTGCATCAATATTTGAGCCACCCAGTTTGAAACCATACATTTGTCTCTGACTTCAGGTTCTTCATCTTCTCTCTCCAACTTCATCAGTTTCTGTCTTGTCCTTTCCTTTTTCACTGATCCTGCCTTATCAATTTATGCTGAAACAATACTTCAACTCTATTCCTTTCTTCTTTTTTCTTCCACTCTTCATCCTCTACCAAACCACTACCAAACCGTAGATAGCACTTCCTCAGTGCTATCTACCCCCCTCCCTCCTCTGGGAGAGGTCTGAACTCCTATCCTCTCTCCTTGCTGAAGATGCTCATCATTGCGTCTCTACTCTGTTACAAATGAGGGAATTTACACTCAAGGAGTTGCACTGGGATTTGATCCCAAAGCCTGCACTCCACCATGTCAAACAACTTTGTTGAGCAATGACCTACCAATCCCTGTAGATCCAAAAAAAAAAAAAAAATTCCCAGGAAGGGAAACTTCTGCTCACTTTCAGATAAATATCTCATCCCATCTCATCTTTATTCTATGGTTTATGTCTCTTTGTCTGGCTGGAAAATTTTTGTCTTTGTCCCCATATTAACCATCTTTCAAGTTCCAGTTGACAAGTTGCCCCATTAGCAAGGGAACCCAACCAGAACTGACTCTCTGTGAACTTTCATAACAAGTAACCCAGCCTCTTTGTGTGTCAGCTTCCCCAGCTGCATGATAGGAACCATAAGGGTTCCCCTTTCGAAGCATTATTATGAGGACTAAATGGGTTACATATGTAAGATGTTTAGAACAGTTGAGCCACAGTAAGCTCTCAACAAGCTTTATCTAAAAAGGAAGCATATACTTCCCTAGAATTTGGATTCAGACACTGATTGTTTTCAGCATCCAGCATGGTTTCTGATCCCTATTAGAGACTCACTAGATATAGGTTGGATTGAATTTAGTCCAGCCAAATATTTTTACCAATTAGAAAAATAAAAAATTATGGAAAAACTCAAGAACCGAAGGAGGCATAGGGAAAAAAAATTGAAGATATTCAGAAAAGCTTGTCCTGACTCAGGCTCCCAGTCTGCAGCAGAGGCACCCAATGTCAGTTCCTTCATTTCCCTGACATGAGAGCTGAAAATCAGAGAGAACAAGATACTTTCCAAGGTCACATGGCCAGTATGTACTGAGACTAAGATCCACTAGCTGAGGTTAGAATGAAAAGAACTCCAACGTAGAGTATGCCTGAGCACCAGTTTTGCCACATACATATTAATTTGGCTCTTTCTTAAATCTCCAGTGCCCCTGCCAAATAAAACCCCAAGACACAATACCTAATGTATAAGGTTGTAAAAATGAAACAGAAGATTTAAAAACAATGACTATTCCCTTTCTCAGAACACAATGGTTACAAATATAGTCTTTACTAGTGGTGAAAAGCTTTATCAAAGGCTCCTGTGGTCTCTCCTATCATCCAGGATGCCCGGCTTTTTAGTTGGGGGTTCTATTTAATGTCAGAGGCCAGACTAACTACCTGGACTATGAAAGACTTCAGCCATTTGTATTGAAGGCGAACATATGAGCATTGTTAAAGCAGACATGAAGAGGAATCCAGAAACAAGATTAATTCAAGGCATTGTGATAACCCATTTATACCTTCACCACATTTATTAGCCAAAATAGTATTAAAATGAAGACATAAAAATTAAGTGTCTGTGGCTATACAGCAATGCATAAATCCAGAGTTGGAAAAATGCATGCCAATTGAGCAAGTATTACAATAAACAGCAGCATGTCTGTATAGCAAAGAAAATATTTTACTAAGCTTTAGTTTATAACGCAGGAGTTTTCTTAAAAGAAATGAGGTAAAAATGGACAATTCTTTATGGTCAGTCCTTTGCAAGAAAAAAAAAGTTGCAAACAAAACATATTTTTCTTTACAACCTTTGTAATAAACAACCTTTTACTGCAGAGATTGTGAAAACAAATATGCTGTAAATTGACCAAATCATGTTATGTGCATGTGTGAATATGTACAAATCCCATTATTATGTATAATTATTATGTACCAATAAAGCATTTTTTTAAAAAGTTGCATCTACAAAATAACCATAGTTAATATCACATTTAATATAAAACACTGAAATTCTCTCCCCAAAGATCATGAATAAAAAAGGCATATCTGCTCTTGACATTTCTATTCAATATTGTACTGGAGAAACTATAAGAAACTAATAAGTGAATTAATTGGTTGTAGTTCACTAGATCAATATATAAATATCAATTGCATTTCTATGTAATAACAATGTGCAAACAGAGAATTAAGAAAACATTTCATTTATGATAGTCTCAAACAGAATAAAATGCGGGAAATAAATTTAACTAAAGAAGTGTAAAACATACTCTGAAAAATATAGAACATTATTGAGAACATTATATAATAGAACATTTCTTTACATCTTCTACATAATAGAAGATGTAAAGAAATCCTATGTTCATGAATGGACCAGAAAACACTATAGTTAAGGTGGCAAAATTTCCATGATTGATGCACAGATTCAGTGCAACTCCTTTTAAAATCTCAAGTAATTTTTTTTTCTGTGTAAATTTACATATTGATTCTAAATTTTACTTGGGAGTTCAGAAGACTCTGAAAATTCAAAACATTCTTTGATGGGAGGGTAAGAGGATTCATACTTTCTGATTTCAAAACTTACTCATAAAAACTATAGTAAGCAAAAAAGGATGTTACTATGATAAAGATAGATGTAAGACAGTGGAATTCAATTGAGAATCTAAAAGTAACTCTCACCTTTATATCAATTTGTTTCCAAAGAGTGCCAAAATATTTAAATGGAAAAAAACAATCTTTTAAACAAATGTTTCTGGAGCAACTGAATTGAGATAGGTTTGGACCCCTATCTCACATTATATGCAAAAATTAATGCAAAATAGTTATAAAAAGATAAATAGAATAGATAAAACAAGAGAAAACATAGAAGAAGATATAAGTGTTAATCTTTGTGGTACTAAACTTGAAAATGATTTCTTAGATGTATGTAAAACCAAAAGCACAAACAACAACTACAACAAAAAAGTTGGACATCAAGGAGGCTTAAAAAAAAATGTGCTTCAAAAAAAGCAGAGACCCTCACAAAAGGGAAATGGCAGAAAATATTTACAAATCATGTATCTGATAGGAATTTATCTCTGGAATAGTTAAAGAGCTATTCAAAATCAATAAATAAGCCAGATTTGGTGGCACATGCCTGTAATCCCAACAGCTCGGGAGGCTGAGGCAGGAGGATCTCAAGTTCAAAGCCAGCCTCAGCAACACAGAGGCACAAAGCAACTCAGTGAGACCCTGTCTCCAAATAAAATACAAAATTGGGCTGGGGATGTAGCTCAGTGGTCAAGTGCCCCTGAATTCAATCCCTAGCACCCCATCCCCCCCAAAAAAGGAAGAATAATAAAAAGACAGTTATTCTTAATAGTCAAACAGTAGAAAGAGCCACAATGAATACATGGACAAAATGCGATGTGTTCATACAATGGAATGTTATCAGCAATAAAAAGATATGAAGTACAGATTCATGTACAACATGGAAAAACTTTGAAAATATCATGCTAAATAAATAAAGCTAGTCACAAAAGGCCACAGATTATATGATTTGATTTCCATTAAGTGTCCAGAAAAGACAACTCTCAAGAGACAGTATATTACTCGTTTCCTGGGTATTATATGTGAGGGTTGGGGCATAACTGCTATTAGTATGGAAATGGGGTTTATTTGAGGTATGTGTGCCATATGAGGTTTGGGAGAGATGATAAAAGTGGTGTAAAATTGATTGTGGTGATGATTGTGCAACTCTGTGAATATGCTAAAAGCTATTGAATTGTACTTTTTAAATGGGTGAATGGTATAATATGTGGATTATATCTTGGAAAAAAATCTGTTTAAAATAAAAAGGAAACACCAATTAAGGAAGCATTCGAACTGGGATGATAGAAACAGGACCACTGAGTACACATCTCAGTCTTTTTCCTACTGCTGGGGGTTTTTGGTAATAGGCAGGAAAGGAGACCAAAAACTGCTTGCCATTCCATAGAACTTACATTGATCACCTCAGTAGATCTCTGAAAAAGCCAAATGAAGCTCATGGATGCCCAGTGACCCACTTGGAGTTGATTGTCCAGTGGGGTTCATGTAGGGAGTAGAGAAAACTTAGTCTGATAGATTCATAGACCACCACCTTGGTCTTCTCAGTTTTCTGGATGCATCCCTTCCTCCCAAGAGATGTTTTCCAAAAAGGAAGGAACACTGAGAAAAAATAGCAAGAGCCTCAGACTGCCAGGAAGTGCCCCTTCCTAAAGCATTCATCTGGCTGGATGTGACAATCTCTGCTCAGGCCAATAGGTGGTGAGCAAGAGGTGAGCAGGTGTCTGTGCCCGGGACCTTATAGCAATTTGCTGAAGACTGTGGGCTCCTTTTCAGAACAATATTTTAAATAAATACATCCAATAAAATACACAGAATTACAAAGGAAAGCATTCATACTGGAATGTTATCAAAATGTCAGAAAAAAAGCAAATATATCATGTCAAACAAATGTTTCTTTGTGGAGGTCCCTCAATCACAATTCTGGGGATACAGCACTTAAACACTGTCATTTCAAAGTGATTATCAAAGACCATGTCGAAGACCTGCCATAACCACAAAGTGGTATGAAATATCTGTGACATCTAAGGAGGAAAATGCTAAGTTTAAGGTGGAGATTAGTAAAAATAAATATGTAACAGTTCTCTCCATTCAAGTTGATGGAACCCCTGATTTAAGGACCACAAAATTAAAAGAACAGAGATCTAGCTCTGTTAGCCAAATAGAGGCCTTTAGAATAGCATTATATTAACATGCATTTATGCTGTATTAGACTCCTTTTTTGTTTTTTACGTAGTGTTTATTCACACCAGATCATGTTTTAATTAAAACCATAATGTACATTTGAAAGGAATGCTCTTATGTTTAGAAATACTGTCCTTGGAGATAATCCTGACAAGAAAGTAAAAAATCCAAAAAGTGTCATTTGAGAAACATCAAATGTGCTTTGACTCCTGGCAAACACTTCCTGTTGGATAAACTCATGGCTCAAATGCATGCAGGACAGTAGTCTTAAAAGTGAAGTATGTGTCAAGAGTATAACTTATCTAGCTAGGAGGGTAAGAAAAGGGAACTATAACCAGGTTTGGTGGTGCACACCTGCTAAGCAACTCAGGGAGAATCTGTCTCTAAATAAAATATAAAATAGGGCTATGGATGTATCTCAGTGGTTCAGGGCCCCTGAGATCAATCCCCGATACTCCCCAAAGCCCCCCAAAAAAGAAAGAAAGGGAGCTATATATTTTAGTGTTATCTTACAAAAATATATTTTGACACACACTTTAAATGTACTAAATGTAAGAAATTCAACAATGAAAATATATATCATAAAAAACATTCATATTTAGTACTTGCTTTTAATATTTTTTTAATTACAAAGCTGAAAACTTTGTTAGCCCAATAAGTATGCTGAATGGGTTATTCTTGATGTATCTATTGGAAATGGATAGGTAAAGTAATGGAAATAGATTCACCCAATTTAGACCAACAAAAAAAAATCTACACATGTATATATAATCTCTGTCTACTTTCAGAAAGTAGACAATTTCTATTTTCCTCCGTATTTCTTATATTTCCTACAAAAGCATGTATTCATAGTAAGTAAAAGATTACAATCCATTCTAAAGAAGATAAAATTACTTCTGGGGAGTTGCAAATTACTGGGTTCAAAGAAATGTTTTTAGTAGTATACCCTCTAATGTTCACAATTTCATGTGGAGCCAGAAACTATTTTGCCTCACTCCTAGTTCTCTGTTTTCCAAGTGATAAGCTTCATTGGAAAACTGCTTCTGCTAGCTTAGGAAGCCCTGGGTCCTTGCATTCTCTGAACTCAGTGTGTCTCCTTTCCCAAACACATTTCATAAGAGGACAAATGTTTATCCCATGCATTCAACCAGGACATGAAGTAGAGAACTGCCCCAACTCATTCTATATTACCAATTTACTATTCGGTTTCTACATCTTGCAGGGGTTTTTGTTTTTGTTTCTTGTTGTTATTGTTGTTGTTGTTGTTGTTTGGTTTGAGTTCTGGAAGACAAGGCAATAAGAGAACCCCTTAGAACCTAGATATTTGGAGGAATTCTGTGGCTGTCCTACAACAGAGGCTGGTATATTTTTTTTTTCTGTAAATTGCCAGAGAGTCAACATTTCATATTTTGCAGGTGCTTCTGTCTGTTGTAATTACTCAGCTCTTCTGTAGTGTAAAAGGCAGTAGTACTGGCAAAGTTCAATACATTTGATTGTCTACTGCCATGTAACAAATCTCCCCATAACTTATTGATGGGAACCATCAATATTTGAAACTCCTTTTATCTAACCAAATTATATTGAATAGATTTGAACAGAGCAAGCATTTGCAAATCCTTATGCAGCAGACAATGTATTTTCATCAATATCTAGCTATCAGGACTGAGGATGGCAGACTGGCACCTTCAGACCTTCCTTAGATGCATAAAGGCCTACAAGATGGTTGATGGCTCTGGGTGCACTGGCTGGAGACATCTTGGTCAGAAGAGCCCCCCAGAAGTAAAGCTATTATGGACAGCAGCTATAAAGGAGAGGGATTTACTCTAGGGTCAGTGGTGGTCAACATTTGAGTCCATCACTCAAAAATCCCACTGCCACCCACAGGCCTTAGGGTGACTAAGACTCCATATCACTCTGTGGGAAAGGAAAGGGAGTGGTTCCCCATTGGGAAAGCTTCAGACCCAACTCACTTCCATCCATCCATCCAGAGTCAGCCCACCCACCGCGGGGGCTCCAAGGTGGAAAGAAGGATAGGGAAATATTCAGTCCACATCCAAATCATTGGGAATACTTCTCAGTCTGGGAGTGATTCTGGAGCCAGATCCCAGAGTCGCACTGGCAAAGTCTCCTCTTTGGGATTCGTTCTCCTTTGGAAGGAAATTTGGGGCATATAGCAAGATGCAGCTTTCCAAAGTCCCTTAAAGGGCCCTTCAGATAAAGGGGACCCTGGGACACATACTGACCTGCAAGTCACAGACAATGGGCATGGATATTGATAGTCACTCTTCTGTTTTTGATGATCAGCTTACCACCAAAGGAACCATGGAGCCAGCAGCTGCAAAGGATAATTTTGGCAGCATCGTCCAGGGTGCAAATTTAAAATTCCAGCTGTTTCCATTATGAGTAAGATAAACACAAACAGCTGAAAATTAGTAAGTTCAGAACTTGAAATATGCCAAACATACTTTACAATGCTCTCTTTTCTCATAGTGTACACTCCTCTGCTGCTGTCCTGTGGTTTCAAGCACATTTTAATATTTTATTTTGCTATCAAAAAGTTTAATGCCATTGGGAATTAATTAGTCCCTGAATCTGGGAAAAGGAATCATTGAAAACAAAATATTTGGCTTTCTGTTTCTCAGAAAGTGTTTGCTGTAGCTTCCATTTCTGGCCCAGCATCTTTCTAAAGAGTTTAGCGTTTCATTCAAATGGGTCAGTGACCCTGTGCTCAGTAAATATAATAAAGGTGGGGACACCCTGCTCCAGAATACCAGTGATCTCTGTCCCTTGTGGACTGAGAGGCAGCTCAATTGACCATGGAGAGGATGGCCCTGCTTACGTGAAGATGGAGGAAGAGGAGGAGGTCTACAGACCAAGACATCCCTGGCAATCTTGCCCCTCAATATGTGTTCCAAGACCAGCAGTTTCCACCTCACCTGGAAGCTTGTTAGAAATGCAGAATCTCTGGCTTCACCCCATTCCTTCTGCATCAGAATCTGCTGGTTGAAGAAATCTTGGTGGAGAGAGTCTTGGGAGATTTCCTACACACAGTCTCTACAATGTCTGTATTGGATAAAGGAAGCAACTGGTCAACCCAATTGCCTCAGAGAACGTCCTTCAGAGGAACTAGCTCCTTTCATTAACTTCCTCTAGACATTTGGTGATCCTCTCCAGTAGTATGACAAAGAAGTTCTCAAGATTATCAGCATCAGCTTTCTGTCTTCTCTATTTCATGTTCCCAGGTGATGAATGAGACCATTCATTTTCTGGGAACCTGACATAAAGGCAGATTCTTGAGCCCCAACCCAGAACTTCATAATGAAAAATTCTGGAGGGCTGGGCCCAACCATTTGGATTGTAGCAAACACTCCAGGGGATTCTGACACACAGGTTTGAGACCCACTGGTTCACTGTGCACCAATGAAGTGGCCTCCAAGGCTCTAACACGTCCTTTTCCACCCCATCTCTGCCTCCTGGGCTTTCTACTTTGGGTCTTGAGTCCACTCTTCCTTGGACCCAGTAATCACAGTTTCTAGTCTCCGGAACATAGGTGTCCCAAGCCTTGTCCTGACAGGATAGTAGAAATTCACATAAAAGCCAAGATAAATGGAATTTGTAAAATTTTGGTGCAAAGACAGTAGGTACAACAGGCATCAATATCATGAAACTGAAAGATATCATAGGATGAAAGAGAGGAAGATAAAGAAATCCCACATACTGAAAGAAATAAGAGTTCTTAACTCTAACCATTGACTGTCCACCTCTGGACTTCTTGTTAGGGAAGGTAAGTAAATTTCCCATTTGATTCTGTCACTGCAATCAGATTACTGTTCATGCAGTCAAGTGTCAGCCTAGTTGACATGAACTTGAACAACGTTCAAGTGTGCCTTCTTGGGTTGCCTTTCATTCAATCAAAATCCTTTCAATTTCAAGTCCTGGCTACTATTTTTAGTTAAACATCATCATTAAAATAGGATATTTCTGTAAGTTCATTAGGTCACATTCCTTAAAACAGAGGTAAACAAACTATTTCTGTAAAATTACCAGGTACTAAATATTTTAGGCTTTGCAGGTCATGGGTTCTCTGCCATTCTAGCCTGAAATCTGCCATGTAAATGAACAATTATGCCAAATTCCAATGAAATTTTGTTTATGCACGGTGACATTTTTTATCATTTTTCACTTACCCTGAAATACTTTTATTCCTTTCATTTTTTCCAACTATTAAAAACATGTAAAAAATTATTTTTATTGGCTCATGTGCCGTATAAAAACAGGCAGTGTGACAGATTGGGCCTGCAGGCCACAGTTTCCAATCCCTGCCTCATATATATTTAAAAAAGAAACAATCCCTTAGGACACAGCCCTTGTTTATGAAAGCCTTCTCAAAAGAAGATAGGGAGACAAAATGGAAATATCCAACAATGACTCAGTTTATTATTCAGATATAAAAAGAGCTCTCCACCTCTTATTTTTGCCCACGGAGGATGTATTTATCCCTGTTGAAAGATTCTGGTGGGTGAAAGAAAGGTTGTTGACTAAGAAGGAAGAGGGGTGAAAAATAAGGGAAAATATTTGGGAAGTTGTAGAAGGGAAGAAAGGATTAAGGTCCCAGGCTTTGTACTGAAATAAGAGAAATACTGTTCTATTCTTTCAGTTAAATCAGGGAAAGCTTCCATGTGGCTCCCAATAGAACCTGAGATATCAAGAAGCCCAAGTCTTGACTGAGATCCCCTACATTGGGTACTTGGAATTCTTCATCATGCAGCTTCCAGAAGGTTGTGAGACTGTGCTTGGCATCCCTCTACCCTCTGAACTCACCACCTCCAAGGTAGGAAGGTCCATTCCACTTTGGGATACTTAATCAGCTTCGTCTTTTCTGCTGTCAAATATATCTCCATCTCACAAATCAGTACATAAGAGGCTGGTGAATGGGAGCTGTGTTTGCTGTTCCTGCAAACATTGCACTAACGCACACAGCATTGGGCTTATGATCGCTCTAACTGCTCTTTAGTGAACACTTCATTACTCTTAAATTACAAAATTAAGCTGTATTTTAAAAAAAAAACTTTAAAAATAATCTATCATTTACAGTGACAGGATACTATTTTCTGTGGTAGAGTATGTCCAAGTTTCCTTTCTGATAGATTACTGGTTTTAAAACAGCAAAAATTTCTTATCTTACAGTTCTGGCAGTTACTGGTTTTAAAACAGCAAAAAATTCTTATCTTACTGGGTTTAAAACAGCAAAAAATTTCTTATCTTACAGTTCTGGCAGTGAGGAATCCAAAATTGAGGTGTTGACAGGGATTCATTGCTTCCAAGGAATCTAGGGGAGAATCCTTTTCCTTATCTTTATCCAAAGTTGTACCTATTTCTTTGCTTGAGAGTTCTATTCCTCCTTCAAAACCAATAGCGTGCATAGCAAATTCCAATCTCTCTTTCCCCTCTACTCCCATTACGTCTTCTCCTCCTCTGATTTATCTGCCTACCTGTTTCCATCATCCCAGAACTCTGTGATTGCATTGAGCCCCTAGATGAAGACCCTGGAACCAAAGGACAAAAAAAAATTAATAACAAAATCAAGGCAAAAGATCCTTTTTTGTTCAAATGACATAATTGCCCTGATAGTTCTGGTGTAGCCCATTAACACATGTAGTATTTGGATTCCATTTTGTAAAACTTTAAAAGGCTTGAAAATGAAACACAATAAAACTGTCATCCATCTCTTTCTGAACCAAATCTACCGTTTCCACTCAAAAGCTCCATATCTGAATTTCAAGAAATTCCTTAAATCTCACACTTAAAACTCTAATGTTATCTTCTGATACCGGGGTCGAAGGCATTGATGATATAATAAATCCTCTTTAATCAGAGAATATCTGGGCCAGTTGTATTTCAGTATCCCTCTCACCATAGCAGAGCATCTATTTATTTTGTGGAATCTAAAAACAATCACCTAGATTTAGCAGCAAGTATTATAAGAACTCTGATTCTTTTGAGTTGATTGGTGGTGATGAAAAGTTGAGTTAGAAAGGATCAGTTTTCTTAGACCATCTTCTAGTGCTTTTCCCCCCATTATGAGTAGAATGAGGTAGAAGTAAGAACATAGGAAAAAAAACTATTGTGTGTGTATGTACATGCATGTCTGAGTGTGCATTGACCCTTTCAGAGTTAGTTTAAAGTCACTCCTCCACAAGTCACAGAGAAACCCCTTGGACAAATCAGGATGGGTGGTCTGATCCCAGCTGTTCATGGCCCACACAGTGACCGGGAGTTTTTTAATTGGTCACTTTCGATTCCATCCCCCTAGCAATTAGTGTTCCTTGTAAGAGAGCCACCTCTTCTAGCCAAACACCATTGAAAAGATGAAAACATCATCTTCCAAGAAAGCACACATCTTAAACTCTCTTAAAATTTGGAAAACAGAAATGTAAAAAATCTGTTGTCAGTGTCTCCTTCAAATTCAGAGTGGGCAGGGGAGCAGTATTGTCAAATATAACACAATGTTTATGGTGAAAAGAAATGATTAAAAGCAGGAAAACACCACAGGGAATAACAACCCTTCATTTTTTTGGAGGGATTTTATTTACTTTAGAAATCTAATGGAAGGAAAAGAAAATGTCTGTTATCAGGATTATCACCTAGCAGGGCTTCTGGTTATAAAAGTGTTGGCATCAAATATTATTCAAAGGAAATGTATTTTCTAGATTTTTGCCACCCAGATTTTGCATCTCTTTGAAATAATGTGCTATATGCAGCACAATGCCTATGGAACCTGAGCCAGACAGAGATTTATGTTACCCTCAAATTTTTATATCAGCAGTGTGGGTATCTAAGCATTGAACTTTCCGATAAAATGGGTGTGTGCATGGACTACATTGGCAGTAGGGGCTCATTCTTCCTCAAATTCTTCATTTTAGCAATGTCTACAATGGCATTTCTTTTTCCAGGAATGGTGACACTCAGCCTAGCCAAAATTTTGTTAGTATGCCGTTTTGCTCCAAGGCAAATAGCAAAGGTCCCTTTGAAGACAATTTAAAAAAAAAAATAGTCCATATGCCTTACAACTGGACATATTTTAGAAAGCAACATATGGAAACCCTTTTCTTGGATAAGTTATAAAATATAAAAATGCAAGCAATTATTCTGTAGATGTCTCTAACGGAAAGTTCTAAAATTCCTGCCATATTTCCTGGTGCCAACATTTACACTTTTTGGTTAACACTTATTGGACCTTGGTTATATATCAGTGTTTATTTATTCATTCCATTTTCTGACTACTTGCTTTGTGCCCAGTGCCGTGTAGAGCACATTAAATGAATCATCTCATTGAATCCTCATAACTAAAAACTATCCAAGTCGTTTTTATTATTCCTATTTTATAGAAGAGGAAACCAAACTTAGGCAGGTCAACCTGGCTAAGGTAACCAGGTATCTATGAAACCAGGATTTAATTGAAAGTCTTACAACCCTAACATCCAGCATGTAACCACATGTCCACAGCTCAAATGACTTAAGCAAAAGGAAATAAATAAAAAGAAATATGTTCTTGATCTATTTTATATAAAATGTGCATTTTTCTCTGAATCCTATCAAGCCTTTATTAAGACAGTCTTGTGAATAGTGGTTTTAGATAGACATGGAGGCATAGTTAATGTATTCATTATAGTCCCAAGATGGAAACACCCAGGTGTCTTGGTTGATTTTACGTTGCTGTAACAAAAGACTTGAGACTGGATAAATTATAAAGAAAAGAAGTTTATTTTGGGGCTAGGCCTGAGGCTGGGGCTCAGCAGTAGAGCACTCACATAGCATGTGCGAGGCGCTGGGTTTGATCCTTAGCACTACATAAAAATAAATAAAATAAAGGTATCGTGTCCAAATACAATATATATATATATATATATAGATATATATATATATATATCTATATATATATATATATATATATATAACAATTCCACAGATTGAAAATCATGATACAAGAATGTACATGGCTTCTGGTGAGGGACTCATGGCATGTGACAACACTTAGCAAGAATATGTGTGAAGGCATACATGCAAGAGACCAAAGCATACAAGGTAATCTTGGTTTGTTGTAACTGAATTCATTATGCCATATAAAAATTCACATGTACATGAAAATTTGATCAATCTCATTCCCCAGCATCTTCCATTTCCCTCCCTTCCTCCATCTCTATGACTTACTTGCTTCACTGCATTTATCTCCTTTCTATTATTATGATTATTATTTTAAATAGTACACTACAATCGTATATAAAAGTGGGGTTCATTGTGGTGTGTTTATACATGAACACAACATAATTTCATAGGTTTTCTTTCTCAGTACTTCCTTATACCTTTCTCTCCTCCCTCCCTCTCCACCCGCTTCCTCTACTCTACTGTTTCCCTTCTACTTTCATGAGATCTATTTTTATTTCTTTTTTTTTTCCTCTTTCTAGTTCTCATATGTGGCATGAAAGAAAACATTTGACCCTTGACTTGCTGAATCTGACTTATTTCACTTGGCTTGATGTTCTCTGGTTCCATTCACATACCAGAAAATACCGTAATTTCATTCTTCTTCATGGTGAGGAAAACTCCATTGTGTATATATAGCACGCTTTCTTTATCTGTTCATCTGTTGATGGGCACCTTGGCTGGTTCCACAACTTGGCTTTTGTGAATTGCACTGCTGTAAACACTGGTATGCAAATATCACTAGCATATGTTGATTTTAGCTTTTTTTTGGGGGGGGGGCTAAATATGAAGGAGTTAGCAAGCAAGTGGCTCCATGCCTAGCCTTTTTATGAATCTCCACTTTCCAAAGTGGTTGTACTAATTTGTAGTCCTATGAACAATTTGTAAATGTACCTTTTCCCTACATTCTCACCAGAAATCCTTTTGTTGTTATTGTTGTTTACATTTTGTTTTTGGTCCTGGGGATTGAACTCAGGGGCACTCAACCATGGAGCCCTATTTTGTATTTTATTTAAAAACAGGGATCACTGAGTTGCTCAGCACCTCACTTATGCTGAGGCTGGCTTTGAACTCACTATCCTCCTGCCTCAGCCTCCTGAGCTGCGGGGATTACAGGTGTGTGCCGCCATGTCCAGCTGTTTTTTTGTATTATTTTTTTCTTTCTTTTTAAAATTTATTTCTTACATATGCTATTTGTATTCTTGATTGCCATTCTGACTGGAGTGAAATGAAAATCTCAGTGTAGTTTTGATTTGCATTTCCCTGATTGCTAAAGCTGTTGAACTTTTTAAAATATATTTGTTGGCACTTGTATTTCTTCTTTTGAGAAATATCTGTTTAGAATCATTGCCCATTTATTGATTGGATTATTTGATTTTCTGTTGTGAAGCTTGTTTAGTTCTTTATATATCCTAGATATTATTTCCCTGTCAAAAGTGTAGCTGGAAAAAAATTTCCTCCCATTCTGTAGGCTCTCTCTTTATGTTCTTATATTTCCTTTAGTATGCAGGCCCTTTTAAATTAAGTGTGGCCCACAGTCCTTCTCCACCCATTCTTTCCCTTAATAATTCAGGCATGGACACTTCCCACTCATTTCCTGGTATCTACCACCCACCCATCTCTGCCCCACTTCAGATTTATTTCCCTGCCCTTCCTGCTCACAGGGATGCTCATTCATCTCATGCTTTGAATACCTGTCTTCTCATCCCTCCCAGCACTGAGTCCAAATCGCCCACCCCTTCACCCCATCTATGTTCTTGTCCTTTTCCTTCATTGTCCCCATGCCCTGTATTTATTTCATTATTTATTATTAGAAATCACACACATATATGTATATACATATATATATACACACACACACACATACATTCACATATGTATGTATATACTCATACATGTAGGTATGTATATGTGCATATAATCTGTAATAATCATTTACATATTCTCCTTGACTTATGATGGGATTATATCCTGATTAAACCCATCATAAGCTGAAAACACTTTAAGTCAAAAATGCATTTAATACCTATAACCTATTCAACATCATATCTCAGCCTATCCCACCTTAGACATGCTTAAGACTCTCAGGTCAGCCTAGTGTTGGGCAAGTCATCTAACACAAACTCTAATTATTAATAAAGTACCAAATACCTCATGCACACAACAGATAGGTGTTCTATAGACATGACAGGATGGAAAAACCTGTAATACAATATCCAAAATGTGCAACACAGTACTGTGAAGTGTAAAATTTGGGTGATTTCCCCTTGTGACAGGGGTCTCACTGCCACAGCCCAGCATCATAAAAAAAAATGGCTGGTGAGACTGCAAATTGGTGCAACCACTCTAGAAAGCAGTATGAAGTTTTCTTAGAAAACTTGGAATGGAACCATCATCTGACCCAGTTATCTCACTCCTCCCGTATATACCCAAAGGACTTAAAATCATTTTACTATGGTGACAAGACCACATCAATGTTTATAGCAGCTCAATTCACAATACTAAACTATGAAACCAACCTAGGTGTTCTTCAATAGATGAGTAGATAAAGAAAAAAAATACACACACACACACACACACAATGTAATATTACTCAGTTTTAAAGAAGAATGAAATTATGGTATTTGCTGGTAAATTAATGAAACTAGACATTATCATGCTCAGTGAAATAAGCCAATCCCAAAAGACCAAAGGTTGAATGTCCTCTCTGATGTACAGATACTAACACACAATAAGAGGGTAGAGAGGGAAGAATAGAAGTTTATTGGATTAGACAAAGGGGAATGAAGGGAAGGAAGAGGATGGGAATAGGAAAGACAGCAGAATGAATTGGACATTACTTTTCTATGTTCCTATATGAATACACTACCAGTGTAACTCCACATCATGTACAACCACAAGAATGGGAAGTTACAATCCATGTATGTATGATATGTCAAAATAAATGCTATTGTCATGTATGACTAAAAAGTACAAATAACATTTTTTTTTAAATCCTCAGTATAGTTTTTGCTGAGAGTGTATCTCTTTTGTGTTATCGCTAAGTCCAAAATTATAGATGGAACCACCATCTGTCATTATTTTCTTTATTTATTTCACCTTCTTTCAGCTCCAGAGGGTGGATGTCAGGTCTATTTTTTTATCACTTATGTTTAGACTTAGAACAAAAGCCAGCACGTATTTTGGGCTCACAATAAATATCACTTGTCTGAATGAATGAACAATTGTTTCATTTTTCGTATTAATTTATTTGTTATATTCATTATGCCAACAGTCTTGCTATCTGATCCAAGAATCTATATACAATAGCTTCAATTTGCTCTAATGGGTAATTGTTTCTGTTGAGATTAGTTTGTTCTGGATCTTACTATTTAAAACTTAAGCTTAACAGTGAAGCCCAAGTTTCAACATCGTTTTTAAAAGTAATTCTATTCTTTTTGTTACTTTTCTTTGAACATCTCTTTCGTTTTAACAGATCTGTAAGCTGTCTGAAGGCTTCCCTTTTGCAATATTTATACACAGCAGGAAATTAATAAACAACTGTTGAGTGATTAATTTCTGTTTAGAGGAGATTTTTTTTTTTAGTTGTAGATGGAAACAAACTACCTTTACTTTTATTTATTTTTATGTGGTGCTGAGGATCAAACCCAGTGACTCACACATGTTAGGCGAGCACTCTACCACTGAGCTACAACCCCAGCCCTAGGGGAGATTCTTGATGGTTTGGGCAGTTACAATGTCCAAAATGTCTATGAGCTGCTAACCCTTGCATTCTTTGGTACCCGATAATCAATTTTTCAAGTTGTAAGGCCCTTTTAGTGATGAGGAAGGTGCTGAGGTCTTGGACACTTACAGAAAGAAGAGACTCGCAGAGATCAAAGTGGCAGAGGATGGCAGGTGCTGAGAGTGCAGAAGATGAGTAGTAAGATATGCAAAGAAAGAAGTGCAGTGAGGGAAGTCCCATTCAGTCAGGGGCAGGTGACCAGGTTGCTAGAGGAGGACCTTGGGCTGAGTTCTTACCAGCTAACTTGAATATAAAATTGCATTTCTTTTAGCAACTGACATGCAGTTCAAAGTCTCTGGATGGGACTGGGGATGTAGATCAGCCATAGAATGCTTGCCTGACATGCACAAGGCTCTGGGTTCAATCCCCAGAAACACACACACACACTCACACACACACACACACACACAAATTCATCGATAATGTTTCAATCTCTGATTTACTTTGCAGCTATTGTCATCTCTCTCTGTCTCTCTCTCTCTCTCTCTCTCTCTCTCTCACACACACACACACACACACACACACACACACACACATTCCAACCTCTCTCACCCTCTCACCCAACCCCAAACTTCTGACCCAGTCTTATGTCTATTTCCGTGTACTAAAGTGACTCTTAACAGATTTCACTCGGTATAATGATACTCTTAAAAGGTCACAACTTTCTCTGCCTTCAATTTTTATGATTTGGGGTAAAGAACGGTCATATCATTGAGTGTACAGTTTTGTTGCTATATAATGTATATTATTACAATATGTTATATATTTTATATATATCATATATATGTATATATATATATTTGCAATATATGCTATACATTGCAAAATAAGCAGAAGGAGTTGTATTTCCTTATGTCATTCTTGCATTGACATTTAGGGAGTGGCAAGCTTCGAATTAGAACAAGATTCTGTGGAGCCAGATGGACTTCGGTTTCCATCTTAGTTCTGACGCTAGTTTGCTGTGGGATCTTTGACAAATTACTGAAATATCTTAAGCTCCAGTTTCTCCAGCTATAAAAGGGGTGTAAAATATAGTGCCTTGCATACAATGAAGAAAGATACACAATTCCAGGCCTGGAGAATGTACGTAGTCCATCATTGCTATTCCTAGCTCTGCTTCTGCAATAAAGCACCCAGAGTTCAGCTTCTCCTTTCAAAACGAGGATAAAATCTACATGAAGTAAGAGTTGAGTTCTTCCATCCCCTCTGCCAGAAGCTCCTTACTGCAATGCAGGGATGAGGGAGTCCTCTCAGTCCTCTCTGGCCCTTTCCCCTTTGCCCTCCTTCCAACCTGGGTCCAGAAAGCGCTGGAGCCTTTCGTTTGGGGGTCCTTCAATAGTTGAGACAACCTCCAACTTGACCCTTAATTGATGTACTGCTGCTTCATGAAGGAAAGAAACAGGAGCCAGCGTTTTTTCTGGTTCAGGCTCTTGTCTGTAGCAACAGAGTAAGTGATTAAAGACTTCACTGTTGTTTTAATTTGGCTCCTTGTTGCTTCAGTCAGCTGCTCCAATACCTGAGAGCTCAGCCCTCTCTCTTTTTCTAGCTTCCCTGAACTCCAAACACTCAATTTAGAAATAAAAATTCAAGAATAAAGTACACTTACAATTAAAAACAGCTGTTTCATGAAAAGACAGGCCACTGACTGGGAGGAAATATTTGCAAAAGACCAATCTGATAAAAGACTGGTGTCCGAAATACACAAAGAACTCCTAAAACTCAACAATAAGAAAACAAACAACCCAATGAAAGCCTGGGCCAAAGATCTCAACAGACACCTGACCACAGAGCATACGCAGACGGTAAAGAATTGTATAAGCATCATATGTCATTGCGGAATTACAAATCAAAATTAAAATGTCCCTACACACCTATTAGAATGACAAAAACTGAAAATATCGATGACCCCAAATGCTGGTGAGGATGGGGAACCATGAGAGCTCTCACTTCCTGCCCATAGGCATGCACAATGATACCGATACTTTGAAAGACAGTGTGGGAGTTCCTTACAAAGCTAAACATACTTTTACCACATGCCGTGGTTTTGGGTGTGAAAACTACCCCCCAAAGAGCTCATGTGTGAGCCAATTCAGGAATGTTCAGCAGTGACGTAATTAGATTATGAAAGATGTAACCTCATCAAAATACATTTTATGGAACAATAATTTGAATGACTGGTAACTGTAGGCATATAGGGAGTAGCTTCAGGAAGTAGGTCACTGGGGTGTGCCCTTGGGGATTATATTTTGTCCCCGGTTTCTGGTTTCTCTCTCTCTCTCTCTCTCTCTCTCTCTCTCTCTCTCTATCTCTATCTCTATCTCTATCTCTATCTCTATCTCTCTCTCCTTCCTGGTTGCCATCGGATGAGTAGTTTTCTCTGTTAATGCTCTTTCACCATGATGTTCTTATCTCAGGCCCAGAGCGATGGAGTCAACTGTTCATGGGCTGAACCTCTGAAACTGTGAGCCAAAATAAACTTTTTGCCCTCTAATTTGTTCTTGTCAGGTATTTTGGTCTCTGTGATGAAAAGCTGACTAACACACCATTTCATCCCACAATCGCACCCCTAGGTATTTATCTAAATAAGCTAAAAGCCTATGCCCACACAAAACATCTGCACAAGAATAGGCAGTAGTTTTATTCATAAATGCCAAAACTTGGAAGCAATTGTGGTATCGTTTCGTAGGTGAATGGATAAATGGGCAATAGAATACTATTCAATGATTAAAAGAAATAAAGTACCAAGTCATGAAAATGATTGTAAGAACCTTAAAGATCATGGTAGTTTGGGTCTCAAGGGAAGGACAGATGAGCAAGAAGAGCAAAGAGGATTTTTAGGGCAGTGCAATTATTCTTTAAGATACTATAGTAATCTTATTTATTTGTCAAAACCTATAGAATGTACAACAC
Organism: Ictidomys tridecemlineatus; assembly: GCF_052094955.1. Classification (NCBI taxonomy): domain Eukaryota; kingdom Metazoa; phylum Chordata; class Mammalia; order Rodentia; family Sciuridae; genus Ictidomys; species Ictidomys tridecemlineatus. The sequence goes on along the minus strand of NC_135481.1, from coordinate 154,567,502 downwards.
CAAGAGGGAACCCTAAAGTCAACTATGGGCTTTATCTAGCAATAATGTGGCAGTGTTGGCTTCTTCGTTATAACAAGGGTGCTACATCAATGTAAGATGTTAAACAAGAGAAATTGTTGGGAAGAATTTGAGGAAGTGCACATGGGAAATCTCAGTAGTTTCTGCTGAGTTCTTCAGTTAACCTAAAACTTCTCAAAAAGTGAAGTCTACTAATTTAAAAGGGAATACTTGATTAATTCAAAAGAAAGCAGGAAGAGATTGGAAGAAGAAGGAACAAAATTGTGGAAAAGGAAGAAAAGAAATAACCAAATGACAGGCCTTAACCCAGTAATTCTGATTATGATTCTGTTGATAAAGAAGTTCTAAAACAGCCAAAACAGATATGTGGAGATGGACAGTGGAGTGGAGCTGGTCCGTAGAGTGGGAATTGACCAGAAGGGAATCTGGAAGCTTGCTAGTAGAGATGGAAAATTCCATGTCTTCACTGGAATGATGGTTATAGCAGTGGGTACATTGATTAAAACTCAACAAATTGTACAGTTGGGATTAGTATCTTTCTCTGCACATAAATCTTATTTTGTTTTTTTTTTTTTAAAGCAAAGAAAAGGAAAAAAAGAAAAGCCCGGATCGGTGAGTGGGACTTTTGCATGATGCCTAGACGTGTAGCCCCCAGAGTGAAAATGAAGATAAAATCCACACATTGGTGATGGAAAATCACAAAGGCAAAGGACAACCGAGAGCAGGGGTAGCAACTCCAGCTTTGACACTTCAGAACATCTTGCCATGTGAGAAAAATAAGCATATGTTAAGCAGACCTTGTTATACACATTATAAATATTAAAAGTTCATTTAACTTATGTTGGCAAAGAGAAATAAAATAACTAAACTGACTGATTCTCTTGCATTCATATAATAATCTTTTATAATGTATACCTTTTTTACACAGCTTAGCCAAACCTTTTTAGCCAAACCTTCTTATGAACCTCATTTCCCCAACATTTTTTTTTATTACCCATGTAACCAACACCATGTCACCCACCATCCCATGAAGTTTCTTCAAATTTCTTTCCATGCAACTCAATCATGATAGGCTGGTTTTACCTGTTCTAGAATTTCATAGAAATTGGTTTGTTTTATTTTGGTTTGTTTTCTTATTTGTGAAGCTAATGCATCAGTTGATTCCAGCTCAATCTGACTCCAAATTTTAAAATAATGAGGCCCCAATGATTCATCCTTTCCTTTGCTCAAAAAGAATAAATAACTCATGCTGAAGACCATTCAACATGTAATTAAAGTTAATGAACAGCATTTAATTTCAGCCACAAACCCATTAAGCATCCAATCCAGTCCCTGCAAGCATCCAAGAAAGAGAACCAGCATCTGGTCTCCTTTGTGCAATGGGGGAAAAAAAAATCTCTTAATGAAAAGGTCATGACTTTATTGCTGATACTGGTTCCACTTCAAACTTGGCATCCACAGTCTCTGCCAGAAGCTTTTCCAAGGTTGTTTTTGCTTATAAAGCTTAATAATAAGAAAGGTTGTCTCCATAGTGAACCATGTTTCCCTAAAGGTGCTGGGCCTAGAGCCAAAGAGCAGGGCTTGACTGTGGCTGTCTCTACAAAGAGAATGTGAAAGAGGCACGAGAGAAGAATCCAACAGAGCACATTTTAAAAGTTAATACTCAGAATGCAGGAAAGACAGTGGCAATGGAGCAGATGGGGGAGACCCTTTGTGGTGTGTTTGATCATTTTGATAGAGTTCAACAAAATTAAAGGGCTCCATGATTCCTGTTTTGCTTTGGTGGGAGGTGCAGGGGAATTGACCATGGAATCTCCATAGTCACTAATGCTGAGCAGTGGACTTGGGCAAGAAAAAGCAGATAGTATAAGTAGTTAGATATATAGATATAGATATAGATATATAGATAGATATAGATACAGATATATGCATTTACTTCTTATGACCTCTGAAATAATAATGTCCAACCCACTCATGTTCCCACTCTTCCAGAAAAAAAAAATCAGGCCACACCTTGTAAACCTTTATTTTATTCACAATATTGATAAATCAACTTTATTGAGGTATAATTTACATAGAATAAGATGTTCCCATTTTGCATTTATGTTTTCATGAGTTTTGGCAAATGCAAATACCCATGTAACGAACACCCAGCCACCCACCATCCCATGAAGTTTCTTCAAGGTCCTTTGCTTGCAAGTGTAATCATCATAGGCTGGTTTTACTTGTTCCGAATTTCATAGAAATTGGTTTGTATAGTGTCTGGCTTATTCTGTCTTTTTGTGTCTATCTTAACTTTGCTCATGGTATATAAACTATTTCCTGATGAGTGTCTATTTACCTGTTGATGGATATCTGGATCGTTTTCAGGCAGTCTCTATAAATCAACTTAGTGTGAATATTTGTGGTCAAGACTACAAACATGTTTTCACACATGCTAAATAACTATCTAAATAACTAAGAGCTGAATCAGTGGGATTCAGGAGCCTGAAGGTGTAACTCAGTGGTAGAGTGCATACTTAGCATGAGTGAGGCCTTGGTTCAATCCCCACCAGCACCAGAAAGAAAAAGAATTGCTGTGTTGCATGGGAGTATGCATTTAATTTTCTAAGTAACTAGTCACCTGTTTCTGAAGAGGTTGCTTTGTTGACTTTTCCTATCAGTATGAGAAGCAGCTTTGATGGCCAGGCATGACCACAAGGCAATTTGCACATACCCGTCCTCCTCCACTTCACACAAGCATCATCTAAGGCAGAGTAGGGATGGACACACTGGGGTCAGTGGGATGCATTCATTTGGTGGGATCTGCTCTCAGACCAGTCAGATCAGGTAAGTCCCGTCTCAAGGTTCATAATGTTTCTGGGGATGGCAGGGAGTTTTTGAGAGTTGTACCCCATGCTATGTGTATGTGTATGTTTAGGAGACGTAGTATTTGCACATAAGACATTGTTACCAAATTGTGCTGTGTACATGTATGAATACACCACAGTGAATTTCGCCTTCATGTATATCTATAAAGCACTAATTAATAAAAACTATAGACAAATAGAAGGAAGACCAGTAGAGCAGAGGAAGGGGAACAGGAGGAGGGAGGAAGGGAGGGAAAGAAGAAGTACTTGGAACTGAAGTGGAGTAATTTCATGCTTGTTTGATTATGTCAAAACGAACCCAAATATTATGTATAACTATAGTGCACTAAAAAAAAATTGAAAAAGACATTGTTAAAAATACACATATTGCTTAACACTCCACTTTTCCTGTTTTGAATAGACTGAGAGGCCAGTGTGTCCCCTAGCTCAGCTGACACTTTTTTTATTGCCATTCTCAGTTGTAGTTCCTATTTATGTTTCACGGGAGACAGTGAAACCTAGTGATTCATATCTCTACACCAGCACCTGTCATCTGGGGCCCATTTCTTAAATTCTCTATGCCTTAATTTCCTTAGCTATAAAAGGGATAGTAATATTATTGTTCAAGGATAAAAACTACTTGCATATCTGATGAATCATAAAAGTTCAATGATTTTTCCCTAGATTGTTTTAATAACATATACAGTAGTAAATAATATTTCCTTCTAGTCTGTTATTTCAAAATATTTATGACTTGACTGTGAACAAGAAACACTGAGGACACACTCATTGCCCTTCAGCACCTTAAAGGGTTTCAGGAAGACATAGGACAATTAGCCTCCTCCTCAGGAGTTCAGCTTCCTCCAAGCAAGTAGAGCTAGGAATGGGTAGCTGAGCTGCGTTTAGAAGGCAGGTGTGTAGAGGATGCTGTTTGTGCACAACCAGTATCCCTTTGACGTTTTGCTGTGTTCATATCAAATTCTACCTGCTAGTGTCTTCATCTGCACCTGAGGGCTTCCCCCATCCCATGTGTGGAAGGTCACCCTGAAGGTTATCCAGAAGTGTGCCAGGGCTTAACCATTAACAGCAGCCAAGAGCAGCCCTCTACCTGTTATGGATGGGAGCTAGGATACTGATGTGAGCTGGTCCTCACATGGGATACCTCTGGTGTGTTGGCATTACCAACATTTTTGTAGTTATGACAGTTACCACCTCTCTATCACTATTCCCTGTATTTCCAAATCAGTTGAATGCACCTGAATCCTGGTCTAAGGGTCTGCGTTCAGACACTGCAGAGGAAAGGGCTGGGAATCAGATGGCCATGATGGCCATGATTGCCACAATTCAGGTGAGCAACAGTGAAGGCTCTAATGTGAACAGCACCCTGTACCCTAAGCCTGAGACAGAGAACAGGTAAGCAGCCTATGTAGCTGGAGTTGATAAGCATCAGGGTGGCAGGTGAGGGAAAGAGGTCATGGACCACATTGGGGTTTCAAATAGGACCCCCCATCTCGCCCCAGGCAGGACTGTGTTGGCTTACTCTGCCCACTACAATAGTCTAACCCCTGAGGACAGTTATTTGACATGGATTTATTGAGTGTCACTGTGTGCCAGTCCCTGGTCTAGATGCCTGGGGCATGTCAGAGACCATTGACAGAAACACTCCCTGGTGGACCTGACATTTTAGTGGATAAATAGAGATCATAAATAATAAATCACTATGAATGGAATATACAAATAAGCTATCTCAAATGTTTTAGTAATTTTAATGACTATGAATAGGTTGACTTCTTCCATTTTTGATTGGGGGGAAAAAAGTGAAATCTAGCATTGTTATTGACAAAAGATGTAAATTGATATCAGGAAGATGAGGATTTTTTTTTAAAATCTGACAAACTTGATATTCCTCAAATGCCATAGAATGAAACACGACTATCAGTTTCAAAGTCAGACAAATTACAAATTGGAGTGAAAAGATTCAGTTATATTTCTAACTGGTAAAGGAAGTAATCTATCAAATACATATCAGTTATGTAAACGTCACAGCTTTAAAAGGAAGACAAAACTGACAGAAACACTAGGAGCTGACAAAGTCCAACCACCCAGAGAAACTTGTTAGCCAAGCCCAGAGGCCTGAGCCGCACAGGGGGTAGGCCTGGGACCAGCCTGGTGCAGGGCCCCCATAGAGACTGCGCAGAAGACCCCGCCCAGAGTGGGATGGGAGATGGTGGTTTCTATAGCGATATAAAATATTTTGCTTGGGACATCATCTTTTGGGGGAAAGGGAGATTCTAGAGAAAGAGAATAAAAGTTACTTGTTTAAACTGAGTTTATTTTCTCTGATATCTCTTTCTCCTTTATCTACCATTTCACGGGCTGGGTGTGATAGAACATGCCAGCAACTCGGGAAGTTGAGCAACTTAATAAGACAGTCTCAAAATAAAATAATAATAATAAAGTAAAAATGACTGGGAATGTGGCTGAATGCTAAAGTATCCCTGGGTTCAATCCCTGGTTCAAAAAAATAATAATTCAAAAATGTTTTTTTTTTTCAATATTTTCCTAGGATATTTGTATATGAAGGAGTGCCACAGGGCTGAAAACATGGGTTCAGCTTAAGGCTTTTTGACACACGGGACAAGGACAGGACTGAAGTAGAAGAGAGAAGCAAAGCTCTGCAGGAAGTGGGGACAGGAGCACCAGGCAGAGGGAATCAGCCCTCAGCCAGGGTCCACAGAAAGAGCTCAGCTCTTCTCCAAGTGTGGCCAGGATGCTACATGTGGCCATGAGGAAAGATGTCCCTTCATTTCAAGCTAAAAGCTGAGGTGTGACCCAAGGACCTCCACCACAGCTGGATCGTCCCTCCTCCCCTGTTTTCATGGTTTTCTCTCTCTCTCCCTTCCTTCCTCCATCTCTCCCTTTTTCTCTTTCTTTCTCTCTCAATTCTTTTCTTTTCTTCCATTCATTCTTTCTCTTCTCTTCCTCCCTCCATTTTTTTCTTTCATTCTCTTTCTCTTTCTTTCCTATTTATTCTCCTCCCTCCCTCTCCTCCCTCCCTCTCCTTCCTCCCTTCCTTCCTTCCTTCCATTTCTTTCTTCAACTCAGTTGAATGCTATGGACCAATTCCAACCATAGGAGAAATATAAACATCCAAGTCAATGATGATAAACCTCAACAAAATGTAACAGAACCCCAATAGCTAAAATTCATCAAGGGTCCCCAGCTTGTAGTGAATTGCAAATGTGAATAACCTGGAGATTCAAAAAGGGACAGCACTGTGTTGGGCAGCCCTGCTAGGTCCTCTGTCCATTCTAACTTCCCAGGAATGATTGCTGGTCTTGAAGGTTATCAGAACTTCCCTCTTTTTGCCTCTTTCTTCACTTTTTTATGGGTGACCATTGTTTCCTCTGAAAAGGATCAGCCCGAGAACATAAAGAGGCTATGAAGGGCGAACCTATTCGTGCTCTTTTTAAGCACCTGTAAATCAAAATAAAATTCAAGAAAGGCTGAACTGGGACTTTTTTGGTACTATGTTTACTTTCTGTGCTACCTCTTTCTCTTTCTGCTGAATAAATTGAAAAATTGGCCAAACACTCAATATGTTCATTGGATGCCTGTCAAATGCCATGGAATGCACAAAACACTCAGAGTCCCATAATCTAATCTTCATGTCATCTGCTGACAGTACAGATGTGCTTTACATTGTGCAGTGGACATAACTGGGTAAGTTGATCTTTTTTGAAAAATGCATCAAGTTTGAAAGGTATATCTACCATTTGAGTGGTTTTGCTTAGAAGATACATACCATACTCACCAAGAGAAGTCGACATGAAAAGATGAACATTTTTATCAGATCAGGCGAGGCGGGATCAAAGGAGGCAGATTTAAAAGGGCCACTGAACAGGTTTATTGGGATATCAGACCCACAGAGGGGACAGGGGAAGGGTCTGAGGAGAAACCACGCGGAAGCTTGACAGACTGGACTTTTATGGGGCTTATAGCAGGAAGGGAAGGGCTTGGGACAGGAAAAGGTGTTTCTAGGGTCCCTTGCCCCCTTGGAGTTGGTCAGGGGAGTTGGCTGAACTCCAGGATTAGCCAGGGGGTCCTGCTGATTGACAGGCGTTAGTCAGGAGATCTGGCTGATTGACAGGCGTTTCCGCTGGCACCTGATTGATGTTCTTTTCCTGCTTGGGCTGCTTTGTTCTAAGTAACCACTAAATCGCCACCAAGTCGCCACCACCGACCTAACAATTTGTGCTCATGGGCTTTTCCTAAACCAAGAAACAATGCCTTCAGGTTTTTCATATGTAACAGGTGGTGTAATTGTATCCTTTCCATGCCTGTGTGCTTCTGTGTATCTTGTGTAGTGTGTGTGTGTGTGTGTGTGTGTGTGTGTGTGTGTGTGTGTTTGCGCGCGCGCTCATGCTGGGGGAGCAGCCATAGTTGATAAAGAAAGGTATAATTTTCCACTGTATTTTATTAGTCACTAAAATGCTGGAAGGATCAGCTTTATTTAACCCTAAATAATGAATGTTTATTGCAAGTGTCCTGTGCCATTAGCATAACAAAGCCGAGTACTTTATCCTACTTAAGCCCTGATCTTTACCAAGTGCACAATCTGAAAAGCAGGCAGGCTCAAAATCGACCACCATCTGCTGTCCCCAACTTGGAATCACAGTGAGATTTATGCAGCCAAACAACCAAAGATCTGGTCTGCCTGCCTGTCCAATTAGTTAAATAAACTGAAAAGGCTTTGCTGACAAAGAGGCGATAAATGCTCCTATGATAATTATAGAATGGTGTTTTCACTTCACACCAATTGGATGTATTTAATCCTGCACCCAGGCGTCACTCATGCAATTAATAAGATGCAGGGAATTAAGGATGATGAAGGGGACCAGGATGTGTGGACGCCAGATCAGAATGCTAAATCTGGAAGCACCAAGTCAGTCCTGGTCTCAGCTGCTGGGGACATGGGTCACACTGGACTGCTGCCCACTCTGCATCTCATGTCCCTGAAGGCTGCCCGTTGTGGGATAGTTCCAGCATTCACTGATGTTATCATGAAAAGGCAGAGTCTTGTACTTTGTGTCACCTCTCACAAATGAAGGTGTGTGACTCTTTGAAATGGGAGATGGATAAATTGAATGATCACAAAAAGCAAGTTCTGCCATGTATTTTGATTTGTAATGAAATTACATAAAACCAACTTCATAACAAATGCATTTTGTTTATTAGCATAAGTGCATAACAAAAAGCCCCAAATTTGACAAAGCTGCTACTTCTTAACGGCTACCCTGAATGGCACTCAGGATTCTGAGTTTTTTTGGTTTTTTTTTTTTTTTTTTTTTGGAACTGAATGGAGAAGCTCACTTTTCAGAGCTCCCCTTCCCACAGTTTGGGAAATATTTATACACAGGATGAAAATCTATCTTGCAGAGAAACCCCATAATCCCACAATTAGTCAAACAAATTTCAAATACTCAGATTTAAAAATATTTACATTCTCATTTAGGGTCCAGGAAATGATTACTAACATTTACAAACACATGTGACATCACAGAACAGGATCTTGACCATGATGTAAATTAATTCAATCTTAAGTTAAATCTGTAAAAGAACTTCAGCCCTGGGAAATAGCAAGCAAAATCTGCTAGAAGAAACCTGTTGTCATATAACAGATAAGAATAACAGCTTGAGATAGGAATTCCAGAGTTTCTACCTAAGTAACAGATGGGCATTATACCCAAGAATGGATCAAAATACAATTCACTTTTCAACATGCACTTGGTAAAAATTTGCCCTAGGGATCTGTTGTGAAATTGAATATTTAATTATTGCATGTGTGGAGAATTTCAATTATTGTCCTTTTTCTTTCTTTCTTTCTTTTTTGTTTTGTCTTTATTTTTGTTTTTGGAGCCAGATATTTTCAGATCTCATATCTGGGATTCTCATGCTCAAGCTATTGTTTAAGGTGATGGAAATATGTAGGGAACATTAAACTATTTAGCAGGTGCTAGAATGAAATGCTTTCCTGTTTTCCTGATTTTTTTGACAATGGAGAAGCTAAAAAGAAAAATAATAGGAAAAGGCTTTCCTATATTCCTTTTGGTGTGGGGTGGGGGGTTTGTTATTTTGAATTTAGTGAATTCATTCAGTGCAATCCACCATGAACAATGTACATAAGCAAAGGGAGGAACGTTTAACTGCTTACTACATAGCTGACCCAGGCAAGAAGATGTCGGGATAGGCCTTCCAGGAAATTTGCTACTCTGTCACTGAATAAAAGGACCACACAAGGTCAGCAGTGAGCAAGACCTGCTTCCCTTCTGGCCCCAGAGCCCAGTGAAATATCACTTTTCTCAGTGACATAGGGATATGGAGCACAGCAATGTGATGTGATGATGATGATGATGATGATGATGATTTGGTGGGTGGGCAGCCAATTCTTGCCTCCAAGGCAGTCTTAATTCCCATAAAAGCAGATCTAGATTCCCACTACAAAGAGGGTTCACTGAGTCCCTCCCGAGGCATTTTTGGACAATTGTCTTACACTTGGTTTTCCACACTACTCAGTCACTTTGGGGGACTGTCCTTCTGCATCACTTGTCTAATCGTGAACAAGAAAAAAGAGCTACGGTGGTCACCTGAAATTCGGAAATGGGTAGCCATAGGGAGATGCATGTTCAAGGGGGATCTTCTCCCCTTTAAATAATCTTCTTTTGAAGGTGAAGGATGGGAAGGGGTGAGCTGGTCCTAGATATTGCTTTTTTCATGAGTATCTTAGAATTACTGAGTCTATGAAAATTTGAATAAAACACAAACAGAAAATACCTTTCGGGGCTGAGGTGTAGCTCAGTGGTAGATTTGCCTGCCAAGCCTGTGTGAGACCCTGGGTTTGACCTAGCACCACACCACACACACACACACACACACACCAAAGAAAAAAGGGAAAAAAAAACAAAGAGAGAGAGAAGAAGAAGAAGAAGAAGAAGAAGAAGAAGAAGAAGAAGAAGAAGAAGAAGAAGAAGAGGAGGAGGAGGAGGAGGAGGAGGAGGAGGAGGAGGAGGAGGAGGAGACAAAAAAGAAAAAGAAAAAAAAAAGCCATTGCCTTGAAGCCCTTTTCCCAGTGGGCTTGGCTTATTTGGCCACTGTCTCATTGGATCTCTGGCTGGGCATGACTAAGTGACCTTGGTCCCTCTGATTAAGTGACAGTAGTTTGTCAATGGCTAGCACTTGGGTGATCAGCATCAATTTATCCAGAGCGAAGGGCCTCTGACTCCCCCAAGCAAGGATTTATATACCTTTCCTGGTGTGGTAGTGCATGCCTGTAATCCTAGTGGCTCAGGAGGCTGAGGCAGGAGGATCCCAAGTTCAAAGCCAGCCTCAGCAACTTGAAAAAGCCCTATAACTTAACAAGACCCTTTCTCAAAATAAAATATTAAAAAAGGCTGGGGATGTGGCTCAGTGGTAAAGCACCCCTGTTTTCAATCTCCTGTACCAAAAATAATTTGTATACCTCAAACAAATTGACAGAGAAATAAACGGAGGTCACCTGGTCCAGGGATGTTGGCTATTCCTGGGTAGCGGGGCAGACAGAGTAGATAAAAGAGCGCTGCTTGCCATGAAAAAGAGCTGACACTGTCAGAGGGTTGAGTAACTGTGTTCCTTATCAAGCCATCTCCCCACTTGTGGGCCCTCAGAAGTGATCCATGATGTCTCGGGCGTTGGGGATGGAGCTGTATGCTGCCACCTACAGAAGCATTTGAACACAGACGTCAGAAAATGAGGCTGTGCTGTGTGAAAAGTCAGAATGCCGCAGAAACAAGAAGATCCCCAGGGTGACCTCAGAGAAGTCAAGGCTCGCAAGGTCTGTACACAAACGGTGCAGGGACTGTGGAAAGCTAGAACAGGAATGTTTCCCTCACCCCAAATGAGAAAGGCAAGAATTTTAAAGTCCTAGAGAAAAAAAAAAGGTGTTGCATTTTTGTTTACTTCACTTAAGCGCCATGTCTTTAAAATCATAGAATGGGCTGATGTTGGTTCCCATGCAATGGACTACGGTTTCCATACATTGCCAAAAGTCCTTGCCAAATGGACACAACCTTGATCTCCTTTCAGGATGAGACACCCGATTTCCAACTGAAAACTGGAGATCATGAGATAACTTTAAAAAGCAGAAGTTTCAGAGACCCTATCAAGCCCTTAAATGCCTCCATCTTTGACGTATTCTCCTCCCCATTTGGGGTGTTCTATTTTCTTAAGAAAAAAAAATATATATATGCATACATGTATATATATATAACATATGGATATATGTATAAACCATAACACCTACATTTCAAAATCGACTAAAGCATATTTATGTAACTCTGAAGGCCACACACCTGTCAGCTGTTCACATCTAATCCACAGGGTGTCAACCTCCAGGATGGATGATGTCTAAGGTAAAACCAGAAACAATCTGGCATCCTGTTCTGAGAGGAAAAGTCTTTGGAATCCTTGGAAGGAGATTTGTTCCCTCCTGTCTGCTCTCCTACCCAGAGGTAGAAAAAAGCCTCCAGGAGACCTGAGGTTTCCCAGCAACCTCAGGCAACGTCCCAACTTCCAGTGACTCTAGCAGAGCTATATGCAAAGAGTACTGTCACCATGAGATGGAGAGTGGAAATCTTTGCTAGCATACATTTTGAAATGAAGCTGAAATAAAAATGGGTTTTGAGCACTTTTTGCTGTTGCAAAACCTTAGTTACTATCTCTTTCCCTCCCCCACCCTTTTTTTAAGGAAAAGAGAAAAGGGCAGGGCCAAAAGCCCCTTAAGAATCCTGTGTGACTGATTCCTAATTTGGTTGTGTGCCACACCCACAAATCAGGAGTCAAGTTCTCCCAATGCACTATTGACTATGAACTACAAACTGAGCTAAAATGCTTTCAGACGACAACTTTCCCAAAACACAGCCTAACATCTCCCTCCTACATCCTTCAGACACAGTCAGAACTCTGAGGGTTCTTCCATCTACAACCAAAGCATCAGAACACAGAGTACTGGGAGTGGAGGCAGGACTGCCTATGGGGTGACTCTGGGCCTGGAGTTGTCCTTGGACTTTTTTTTTTTCCTGCCTTAATCGTATTCATACCATCAGTAGTCCAGTATGTGTTAACATCATTAACATCAGTCCATTCTGATGATCTGGTTCAACTATTTGTGAATCAGATCCCTGGCCTCACTCTAACCAGTTAGGTTACACTTTCACCAATGCTTTTAGCAACTTCTCTCATATTTTTCCACTCACTTACAGATAAATTCAAGACTATCCAAAACTTATCAACTAGGGGATGCAATGTCTAAAATTCCTACTTCCTTGCAAACTAAGCAGTGAGTTGTACTTCCTGTCATTCTAAAGGATTTCAACAATACCAACCTCAGCAGGACTTGTGACGGGGTAGAAAAGGGTTTACAACACTGAATATGTTGCCTTTGGCAAAAAAGAAAAAAAGTAAGCATCTCCTATAATTAAATAATTAACAGACTTAGTTTCTCTCATATGAAGAGGGACAAATCATTTCAGTCTTAATTAGCATCCATAGTTTACTTTTTCTCTTAGATGAATGAAGAGATCAGAAAAAGCCATTCTCAGGGAGCCCCATTAGCACCTGATCTCTCCAACCTGGATCCACAACCAGGGGAGAGAAAGGAAATCATCCGTGATTGAATTTAAAAAGGGAGAACAAGTGAGAAATATTAATAAATACTGACAATATTGCCACAATGGCAGGCCAACACACAGCTGGCACATCAGGAATATCACATGCACGTAGAAAATACTTGCACACTCCAGGTGGCCAGGCTGTTAAGTTGTATGACTGTTGGCTAAGATTCCAGTCCTGTCTTTCCAAAGATCTCCCCTTCAGAGGAGAAGTTTAAAGCTCCAAGGATGGTGGCAGCTGATTGTATCTCTGAGGCCATCTCAACTTCAGCAGTCTGTCCCAGGAGTTGGACTATGAAAGACAAAAGATGACCAGGTTGGAAGCTACAGTGCCCCTGCCACACGCACCACCCCCACCCCCACCTCCGCCTTGTACCCATGCCACAAGGACTGCTGGGGTTGAGTGGAACATCTACACAGTCTTGTGTCTCTCTCTGCCTCTCTGCACCGTGGACAGTGCCTCCCACCTCCCTGAGTGACCTCGGGTCTTCCATTTACCTGTACTGATTCTCCAGGGCCCGGCTCTCTGCTCGCTCTGGTACCCACGAGTAACTATCAGCTGCACTCTGGGGCTTCTTCTCCTTTATCTCTTCCTTCTTGGCTCTCCGCTTGCGATAGACCAGAAGCCCCAAAGCCAGAGCCAGCAAGAGTGAGATGGCCACCACTGTGCCCAGGATATAGAACAGAAGCAGCTTTTGACCGTCGGTGCCAGAGTCGCTCTGGGTAGCCACAGAATTCTCATCTGTAGCCTTGCCATGACCAGCTACAGCTATAGGGAGGTGGGTGCTTGGCTCTGTCCAGATGCCAGGGGCCCCACTAGGGGCTGACATCTCCAGAAGGGCCGAGGTAGTGGGGGCATTAGATGAGAGGGACGGTCTCCTTGTGGTGGGTGTGCCCTCGGAGGTGTTCTCAGAGTCCTTGGAGAAGCTGGATGTCGTGGTAGAAGGCAAAGTGCTCCCCTCTGTGTCTGCAAGGTCTTCCTCTTGGGGAGGCCCAGATGGTGATCCCGAGGGGACAGGGCTCATGATGCAAGAGACCCCATCGGGGGCCAGCTCCCAGCCCCGCAGGCAGCCACAGTGGAAGGACCCCTCCGTGTTGAAGCACAAGCTGTCACAAGGGTTGCCCCTGGGGTCGGAACACTCGTCCACATCCTCACATTGGGTGCTGTCCTCCCCAGACAAGACATAGCCCTCCTCACAGGAGCAATGGAAGGAGCCATCCGTGTTGATACAGCGCTGGGCGCAGGGCGAGTGGCCAAGGGCACACTCGTCCACATCCCAACAGGTCTCCTCTTCGGGGCCACCAGGCGTGTAGCCCACCCAGCATTTACAGTGGAACCCCCCAGGGGTGTTGACACACTCCTGAGCGCAGGGGGCCTCCTGGCATTCGTCCACATCCACACAGTCCAGCTGACTGGAGTCTAGACGGAAGCCCTGAGGGCAGCGGCACGTATAGTCTTTCTCTTGGGGTCCGGGGACACAGGTGGCCTTCCCTTTGCACGGGCTGGAGCTGCAAGGATTCCGAGAGGCACAGGTCACTAGGTCGTCCAGCAGCCGGAACCCTGGCCGGCAGCCGCAGCGGAAGGAGCCATCCCCACCTTCGAAACAGTCTTGCTGGCAGCCCCCGTTGTTGAAGTTGCAGCCATACTTGGGGCTCACACAGAGGGGACCTGTGTTGCCCCAGTTAAACACTTCGGGGGCCTTCTCCTTGCACAGGAAATAATGACTTTTACTTTCGGCCCCATCCTCACAGGCGACATTGGCCACAGAGGCAAAGGGCACAACCTCCAGGGAGGAGGTGGTGGCCTGGAAGGGGGTGCTATAGGTCACCTGGCCTGGACCCCCCAAGGCCAGGGGCCGGCACATGCCTTTGAAGCTGAACTTGCATACAAAGCCCTCGATATTGCTTCCTGGAAAGCCAGGGGTCCCACAGGGGCCATCAGACCACTTGGGGAGGCGGCTGGGGAGGGGTGTTAGGGACAGGTCCAGCACCAGGGACACACAGCGGTTGGAGATGCACGAGTGCTTGACTTCTTTGTGCCAATTTGTATACAGGGAGTCCTCCCCTCCACCCACCCAGCTGAAGCCCTTCAGCGGCTTGTTAGGATCCAAGCACTTGCCCTTCTCCCGCTGGAGCCCAATCCAGAACTTGCCCATCTTTGCTTCACGGCTCTTCTGTGACTCCAGGAGCTGGGCCAGGGCTCGCTGGACGTGCTGGGCCTCCTCCTCGCTCTTCACCGTGGCCAGGTTGCCTCCGTTCACACTGCAGTGGTGCTGGGCCTCCGTGGCAGTCAACTTGTCCCAGTGGGCCGTGTAGCAGGCAGTCCCCGCGCACACCACAGCCTCTGGGTCAGCTCCAGTCCCCGCCCAGGCCTGGCCTAGGAGCAGCAGCAGGAGCAGGTCCCTGGAGGTGGCCATTCTGTCCTCTGGGTTCCCCCTCGATGAGAGGCTAGAAGCCCCACAGGGACAGCAGTCACTGGAGCTTAGACTCCCGGCGCCCAGCTGTGCGCTGAGGGGAGCTGAGAGCTGAGCTGCAGCACGAGCTCCAGCCCAGAGAAGGACACAAAGACCGCAGGCTCTTCACATCCCCCTGACCCAAGGCGCATCCTGTGCTCTTGTACTTCTTATTTCTCACCGGATACTGGGGCTTCCTGCAGTGAATAGATTTCTGACTCCTGTTGCCTTCATCACGGTTTTGTTGTTCATAAAAGGAACCCGGCGGCTTTGCTGGGTCCCTGGCTCGGAGCTGTGGAAAAGCAACGCGGGGGGATGACTGTGCGGCTCAGAGATACTGGCTGCTTTATTTTGGCTCAGTTCTCCTTTCCCATCCACATGAGGAACCTAAATGGTATGCTACAGAGCAAGCAGAGACTTTGGGATCTCAGAACTTGAAAAGGATCACTCCATAACCCATAATAAAATTCCACTTTGGTTTGCAAACAACCAGAAGAAGAAGAAGAAAAAAAAAACAAGACTTGAAACACAAGGCCGTGGATGGTTATAATTTTCAGCCTTTTTTAGAAGCAAACTAGATTTTTTCTTCTTCCTATCTCGTGTCTCCCCCCTCTCCTCCCTTGGCTTTGGAAGTTTTTTTGTTTTTTTTCTTTTATTTCCCCCCATCATGAACCTTAAATAGATAGGCAGTTTTTAAATAGGATCTGGGCCGTGGGAAAGTTTGGGTTTCTAACACAATGCCAAGCTCCTTGAGAATATTAAACCAAATTGGGTGAGATTTGGCAGTTTTTAGGGGTTCGTTGTGCGAATGTTTCATTTTGAAGTGTCAGGGTCATGAAAACAGCATCAGAAAGAGGAAAAAAAAAATATATATATATATATATATATATGATCTCATGGGCGCTGGCTGGCCTGTCTCCTCCCCTGGCTCTGGGGGAGTTCAAGGACAGGGAATTCGAATCAAAGACTGGAGTTTGACAGTGAGAATGACAATAAAGGGCTAGAGCTCTGGGCTGTAGAATCAAAGCTGTGGCATGACTCTTGCTGCAAGTGAATTCATCCAAAGTCCTTGAATCCAAGATTCTTTTCTTGTAATCATAGACCTCTGATCACCAGGACTTGTGTGGTTGGGGTCCCCCAGAAATAGACCCTGAGACAAGAATTTGGAGCAATTATTTTATTTGGGAAGGGAAATGAAACAGACAAGGAAGGGGCCCATAGAACATGGCACAATGCAGCAGGTAACACTGGCCTCCTGTGAAGGCCACACTTCACAGTCATCCCCGATGCAACCAGCAGTGCTCCAGCTCCTCTCCAGATGGCTGCATTTTTCCCTAATTTGGTCTTACGGTCTTTCTCAGGACAATGGCTATAAACTCTAGCTCTGCCTACCTGACCAGGTGTCTCTCTCTCTCCCAGAAAAGTTGTAGACACAGGTGGATGCCCTTGTAGTTCCTGTCTCATCTGTGTCCCGTTTATTCTTACCAAGGTGGCAGCTCTCTCACTGGGGGAAGAAGTTAGTTTCAAGGTGTGTTGTTCAAGTGACACCCAAAGGAGGAAGTTCAACTGAACACCTGAAATGACAGAAACTTTTGTACTATTTATAGGTCTCAGAGAGAAGAGGGCAGAGTGCCTTGCTGGGCCAATGGGAAGTGGGGAGCTGTCCAGATGGTAGGTACAGAAAGAAAGAGAGATTTGTAGGTCAAAACCCTTTTTGGGGTCCGGAGCATTACCCATGCAGGTTGCCTGAGGAGAGTCTAATCAATGGTTCAGAACAAGCAGACATGAGTCCTGTGACAGAGATGGCCACTGCAGCAAATCTGCACAGTCATGCGTGATGCATAGCTGAGTGGGGTAGGTTGATAGGCATCCGGCTCTCCCATAGGGAGGTGGTAACCAGGAGGGAGTTATATAAGACATTCATCTGGACTGACCACATTAAGTTGCTGAAAGGAGATGGAAAACTAGAAATTATGTCAAAGTGCCTAAGCCTGGCTTCTGGAATATAAAAATCCAACTTCAAAGTCCTCAAAATTAATAATTCACTACACAGTAGCAACTCCTTGGCACTCTGCTACCCATAAAGGCCCAGTACATTAGAGGAAATTCTCAGGTAAAGAACCACAGGGGACTGCCACAGGGCAGTGAGCAATGCACCAACATCTGAAATGTTGACTTCTATGGCAATCTGAGATGGGCACCCTTCCTCTCAGCCTCCCCAAGGGATAAAAGTACCCATCTCAAACTCCAGCTAGGGACACCTCAGAAAAATACTCCTTATGTCCTTGTCATTTTAGAAAAGACATTTAAGATAGTCCAGGGACTTTTTCTCAGAGACCTCTGGATCCTCCTTGTGCTCCTTTGTGCCTATAGAGATCCTTCCATCCACCCACCTATCCATCACCTACCTGTCTACTCACCCGTTTGTCTGTCCATCCATCCATCCATCTATCCACCCACCTACCTGACAGTTGTTCCTACTATGGGCTGGGCTAGGCACCTGGATTTCAAGGAAGCATTTTTGCCTTCATGATCCTTGACATCTTTTGGAATGGACAAATTTGAACAAGTCACAGTATAAATCCACTTATTTGCAAGCAATTCAAGGAAAATGTCAGGGTGTCAAGAGAGGCCATTACCTGGGTAGAAACCGGTGTAGGGTGGTGGGTGGATAGTTTGGAAAGTCTCTTCTGTGAAGAAAGGCAATGAAGCTAGAATATAAAGGAGACCCAGCTACTAGGCAGAATGATGTCCACATGGTGGATCAGCACAGATCAACACCCTGCAGACAAGTCTGGCAATGGAGGGAAGTGAGACGGGAGCCTGATGAAAGGAAGGGGAAATACAGGAGGAGATGGAACCCTCTAACCCCAGTCTGGGCTTTTCGTTAAGACACAAGGTAAGCTGAGGAACCAACCTGAGACCTGTATATGGAAGGTAAGAAGACAGCAGACCCCAAGTAGTGTGAGGGTAGCACTCACCAGGCAGACTCAACTTTGACCTTGGGTTGCAATGTGGACTTGATCCATTCATAGTCTCTCTCCTTGTCTGTACACCAGTTTTTGTGCAGCCCAGAGCTGGATTCCTGGATTCCTCAGTTAACTTGCCATCCTGCAGGAGTCGCCCAGCATGATGCATTGTTGGTGCTTAAGGATAGGGGTTGAATGAGTAACTTGCAACTTGATAACCACTCTGACCTCCAGATCTTTGCCAAGTGGTTCTTTATCTTTCACTTAAGAACTTTCAAATCTATTACTTTGAATTTGTCAAGTGTTGACATCTTAAAGAAGATAATAAACAACAAGGAAGTATGCTTTGTTTATTCACCCATTAACCTAGAAAGGATCTCTGAAGCACAAACTGTGTGAAAGGCCATATAAAATGCAGGAACCACCCTTCCCTGGGAGTCATAAATTCTACTTCATTATTTCCATTAACCTTATTAACTCAGCTCTTATCTCCCTCATCTATAAATAAGGAGGTGGAAACAGAGCCTCTGGAGAAACTTCTTGTCCTGACATCAATCATAGTGATGTTATACTCCATAATTCCTTCTGAAATTGGTTAGAAAGCAGACAGAAAGGAAATGGGCCCTAAGACCACAGCTGAACTCTCTCTCCATATGCAACCAGACCTCTATCTAAATTGCACCCATGCAACTCCCTCCAACCTACAAAACTGACCCACTAACTATCAAAATGCAATGCAATTTTCCTACTAGTTATTCTTCTGATTTCTGCTCCATCCTTCAATCCTGCTGCTTGCTAGGGTTAATTCAACTGGGACATGCTGGACTTTCCAGCTCCAGGTCTCCCTGACTAAAAGGAGGTAGCAGAGGTCACAGAAAAACCAAGGGCATGGTATCTGTGAGCTCCAGGAAAGAAGCAGAACTTACTTTTCCTGGGTAGTTTTGGCTAACTTTTACCAATAAGATAGCTTGAGAGCAAACTGAGGAAACTGGCAACTTGCATATTAAATTCCCCCATGGGAAATGATTAGAGTGTGGATTATAGAAAACCTCTCCAAGGACTGATCCTTAAACAACAGGAATCAACAGCCCAGAGTTCCAAATAGCTTTCCTTGGTGGGTCTTTGCATAGAAACTGTTTCAGGTATCATAGAATAGTCACAAGCCTAACAGCATGATATGTTCCCTGAGTCACAGCCCCCAATCATCTGCTTTTATGTTGGAGTCTTACTGAGTAGTCAGAGCTTTCCTTGTAAATTGCCTTAGAAACTTACTTTACATCATGCTGGGAATGGAATGTTCTGGTCTAAAAAATGGGAACACTTTAATCTCAATTATTCAGGAGCTGATTAATTGGTTTGTGGCTCATTCAGGCATCAGGCTTTCCCCCCCCCCTTTATTTTGAACTAAAATTTGAATGAAGGAGGTTTACAAAGTTGACAGAATTTTTCTTGGTACGACACACATATGGTGCCCTATATATATATATATCAGTTAATTTTCCTCCATTTGTTCCTTCACTCAAGTGCACATTGAGCACCTACTATGCACTGGGCTGTGTTATCTGCATGTGGAGGGGGAGGACATGGGTTGCAGAGCCTTATGGATCTTGTAGCAGACAGGTGGAATGAGAGGGAAGACAGCTAGGAGAATGTGACTGGCCACAGGCTGTTAGCAACAGCTGTCTTGGTGAGGGAAGGACATGTTCAAAGATGACCCAGGTAAATAAGGGACGTCAAGGGGTGAGATGGTCTCAGAGAGGACAAAAATACAATCCACAGGACCTTCAGGTGGCCCTACCAGTGGCAAAACACAAGGCTGTCACAGATCAGAGACCAAGGAAACACAGGTAATAGGTAGTTTTTCATTTATAGAGAATTTAAAACTGATTAAAGGTCTGCCTTCTCTTTACTATTTTTGAATTGTCTTTTTTCTTTTTGCCAAGTCCCAGCAATTGTAAACAAGGTCAATGATAAAATTCTCTTCCCTACAAAAAGCATTGGTTGCTCTGTCTTAAACAATTGTGGTCACCACCCCTGTTTTTAATAATCTGTATTTAAGCTTTGGATTAACACTTTTAATCACTTTTTCTTTAATAACTATTGTATTTGACTCAGGTTAGCATTGCACTTGACTCAGTTGTAGAATTGGTCCCAGCCACATGGACTAATTGGCTGTGGAGCAGGGGTTTACTGCCCGGCACACCTAGTAGCTAATACTATGACACCAGACTTTGTGTTTTGTTTTGTATTTTGTGGTGCTAGGGATCAAGTTCAGGGCATACTAGGCAGGCACACTTGCCCACCCCTGGCATTGGGTTTTTGCAAAAAGAAAGCACTTTATTACACAGCTGACTGGCAAAAAGGACAAGGAGCTACGAATTCAAATCTGCCTCCCTGATCAGTTGCAGCAGAATCATTTGGAAAAGAGAAGAGGTGCTTAAAGTTCTTCTGGACTGGTGTAAAAGGTCATCCTGACTCTACACAGGTTGCATGGTTGTTGTTTTTTTTTTTTGTGGGGGGGGGTTATGACGTTCTGCATCATGGGTGATGTCAAAAGGCCATTGACCCAATGAGCTGACTTCTGCACCCATTTATTTTTGAAAAGTCTGTTCCAAACCATCATGGAGCAGATTATTTTCCTGAAAGACAAGTTAAGAACTTTGTATTTAAAAAATTTAACTATTGGAGGAAAAATTAAGAAATTTAAGGAAATTTTAAGAAATTTATATCCACTTGCGTCTATGTCTTAGCCAATTGCAAAACTATCCAGGTGCCTTAGGGAGCAAGTTTATAGTAGTTGGGAACCATTCAGTTTGCTTGGTCTCTAGCTCCTGTTGAGTCCACACTTTCTGGTATATACAACAGACTTACAATAGACAATGATAGCACAGAGATTATCAGAGAAGGAAACAGGACCCGAGTCACTTCAATTCCATCATTGTGCGTGACTGAGAGAAGTTCAAACTTTCCCTCTACACATTTGAATTCAATCTGCTGAAATAAACTCTGGCAATAGAAGAATTAGCAGGAGATAAAAAAAAAATAATAGAATTTATTAACCTGCACATATGCCCAGGAACTTCATAAAATAAGAATATATTTTAATAGGGGAGAGGAAAACGGGAGGTGCCACGAACATTTAGGGGGAATTAATGGATCCTGGAGACAGGAATTAGCTAGGAAAAGATTCTCTCTTTGGAATCTGAATGAGCCTCAGAGACAGGCAAAAGCTTGAGACAAAAGTGTTACATGCTTCAATCTTTTTCCCTCCAATATATTATAAAATTTCAGGGGAGGGGAAGAATGCAATGTGCTCTTTTTGGTAGATCTGGTCTTCAGGCAGATAGGGGTATCAGAGAAAAGCCTCTTTCAGCATCTTCTGATCTTTAAGGACCTTTACTTTAAAGTACACAGCATCCCAGGGTGTCATATTTTGGAGTTTGCTGTTTTCTGAATTTCAGCGACGACCTGGAAAAGCATGGAGGCAGTGAGACCTGATATTTTTTATTTGTACGTGCAAATTTTAGATTGTGCATGAGGCAATTAATTGAATTTGAATACCATTTTTGAAAATTCAAATTTCTCCTATTTTTAGCTTTAAAACTAAAGAACTAATAAAGACACGATCATTTGTTTTGATCATGATGCAATTTTTCATAGAAGTACTTGATTTTACAGAGATGAGGAATGGCCCATCTGGGTACCAGGATCCTAGCCTGCTTCTGAAAAAATCACTGGAGGACACATTTTGTAGGCAGAGGTGGCTCATTAATGATTGATCACTTGTTCTGCGTTGAAGTAATACAAGACATCTGTACTATAGGAGTGGAACTTAAACCTCACTCTTTTACTTACTAGCTGTGTGATTTTAGGCGAACTATGAACCACTCTGTTCCTGGTTGTGTGGTTCAACTCTTTTTTTCAGCTGTCTCCAAACCTCAGGGGGCTTTGTAAATGAGCACATAACCGGAGAAACACTCAGAAAAGTGACCAATTACCATCACACAAGGAACCTGCTGCGCTGGAATCTACCTCCTGTAACTCAATCCGTGCCTCCTTCCCTGGCTTTGGGTCTGTGTTTAACCCTTCTTCACCTCTCTAGAAGTTAGTTTCCTAGTTCATCAAACAGGAAGAATAAGTGGTACATGCCATTGTGCTGCGGAGAGGATTAAATTAAATGAGCTAATAGCTGTAAGTGCTTCCTGTAGGGAGTGGCACAAAGAAGCCATCAGTAGACAATACTAGTAACTGTTGGGCAGCCATCAGTAGACAACGGTCACTCTTACTCTGATTGCAAAGAAGAGAGAAAAGTCAAGCACTATATCTCCAGGCCTCATCCCCAACACAGACAAAAATCAAAAGGAACAAAACCCCTATTCCGTTTCCTGGAGATGAGGACATTGTATTTTCCAAAGTCTTCTCTCACTTTCCAGTCTTTGTTTGGATCTTTGTCTGAGTAAACATTCTTATTAGAACATTATTGATTTTTCCACGTTTAGTCAATAGTCTCCTCACATAATTTATCATGCACAGCATTTATAGAAAATTTGGCAGGGCCAAATGTTGTCTTTAAGGTTAACTTGAGCTTCACCCCTTGACAACCTGCTTTGATAAGCAAAGGCCATTTGTCAACCTTTGGAAAGAGAGAAATCACAAAGAGGACTGAGCTCTCTGCAGGATCTTTTTTTACACCTAATCTCCAGCGACGGTTTCTGTGCCCCAGATACAAGTCTGCAAATCTCACTCTTGTAGATGTGAGTGATTTTCAGGTTCTGTTGGGCATTTACAACATTCTCAGTAGCTCCAGTAAGTTGTCCTGACAATTTAGCCCTATTTGGACAGTATAATTTGACAGAAATCAAAATGATCTATTTGGCCTAACAGAGCAAGATTTGATTTTCCATGGAAATGAGAACAATGACACAAGAGTTGCTGGGGGGGTGGCATCCTGTGAGGTGAATAGATAGACCTGCTTTCCAATGAAAACTTACTTTTCTTTGAGAAGCTTATTGGGCAATTTTAGAGATTCCTGAGAAATAGAAACCAGCTCGGAGAGATAGACATCACAGTATCCACGGAGAATTTATCAGGTGTCAGATGTATTTGGGTCCACACCCAGGAATCCTTGGGTGGGAGTTAGGACTGCTTTTTACAGCTGGGGAGGCTACTCCAAGAGCCAACAGAAAAACTGAGTGTTAGATTTTCCTGGTTCCCTAAGGAAAAGACTGCTGCCTCCATTTTGGCTGGCCTCAGTGGTCATCTCCAATCTCTGCTGATTTAGTACAAAAGGGGAATAATAATAGCTTCTATCTTCTGTAATTCTGATTGCTGGTCAATACATGCCACTTACTAGCCATGCATCTGTGAGCAAGTATATTTCCTCT
This sequence comes from Ictidomys tridecemlineatus, assembly GCF_052094955.1. Classification (NCBI taxonomy): domain Eukaryota; kingdom Metazoa; phylum Chordata; class Mammalia; order Rodentia; family Sciuridae; genus Ictidomys; species Ictidomys tridecemlineatus. The sequence continues at coordinate 154,544,125 of NC_135481.1, read as the reverse complement.
ATGGGCCTCAGTTCCCTTACAAGTCCGGTGTTGCCCCACCCCACAGAGGCATGAAGATTAGCAAGATGACTTAGTAAAGCACTTGGCACAGTCAGTGCTTAGTCGACTGTGGCTGTGGTGAACCACATGAATGCAGACTCCCACTTCCTATGCAGCGGTTCTAACGATTATGGTTATTTTGCCCTAGTTGGTTCTCAGAGGGGCCACCAAGAACATCTCAGAAGAAGAAATGTGTAGCATGCTCTAAGTCCCCACACCCTCCCAATGATGCAGAGATGGAGCAGTATCCGATAGCAGCCCACAAGTGCATGCCAGGAGCATGCTGGAGCAGAGCCCATCAGAGCAGACAGCGGATCAGCCACAGGACTCAGGTAGTGCATGTAAGGCAGGGTGGTGTGGGTGAGTTTTCAAACACACAGCCAGAGAGTCTGTCCTGAAATTTTGGCCTGTGCTCATGGAGATTACCCTACCTACTTTGGGATTATAGCATCCATGTCTTATTCAAAAGTTTTGGCATCATGTCAGTGGGTGGTAGATCTATATACCAATGCATCACTCCAGCTGCCGGGGTGTCAGAGCCACATTTAGGACCTGCCAGCTTCGTGCTCTAGAGTTTGGGTATATAGTTTGTCTTCCAAAGATCTTGTAATGAAACTTGGTACCCAGTGTAATGTTTTTGAGAGGTGATGGGTCCTTTAAGATGTGGAGCCTAGGGGAGGGTGATTAGGTCAGAGCACCCCTTGTTAGGGAATCTATGCATGAGTGGATTAGTGCCCACCCCCCTACTCTGAAAGTAGTTGTTATAAAAGATTGAGCCTGGATTCTCCCTGGTATCCTGCTGCTTTGCTGCTTTTCCTGTCATTTGACCTCTCTCTCTCTCTCTCTCTCTCTCTCTCTCTCTCTCTCTCTCTCTCTCTCTCTCTCACACACACACACACACACACACACACATACACACATACACTATAATTCCCATGCAATGTTGCAATGCAACCAGGGGGCCCTCAAAAGAAGATGGCACCATAGTGTTTGAACTTTACAGCCACCAGAATCATGAGCCAAGTAAACCTCTCTTCTCTATAGATTACCCAGAGTCAGATATATTGTTATAGCAACACAATCTACTTTTGGCTGCTTCTCTGCAGGATCCTTCACAGTTCCAGAGGCATAGACCTTCCTTGGCAGGCTACAGAATAAGGAGGCTGCCGATGCACCTCATCCATAACCGTCACTTGCATGTGTCTACCAGGAAGCATGCACACTGGTTTTTGGAACCCAAATGTTCCACCTGGTCCTTAGGTGAAGGCTAGGTTAGAGATGGGGCTTTCCTTGGGCCATAAATATTCAAAACTATTGGCAAAGTACATGGATTTTGCAGGCAGCTGTTTGTGGCTATACAAAAGGGGAATAATAATAGCTTCTATCTTCTGTAATTCTGATTGCTGGTCAATACATGCCACTTATTATACATGTTTGTGGAGCTCCTTATGAATCCTGTTGTCCCATATAGTCACTCCTTGGAGTCTGGTCTTGCTGATTCCCTGCTACTATTCCACAAAACCTAGAATTTGTCCCTGTGGTCCTGAGATGCAAGAAGTGGAGCCATCAGTTATAGTGAAAGACACTTGCAAATTCCCGTGCCCCCTCCCTACCATCACTCACACACTGACTTCAGCTGAGTAACTCTAATCTCTGGTGCCCTTTATTTCCTCCTGTGAAAGGTCAGTGTGCCACTCCAGCCCCTTCCTTCTCTACAGTAGAAGAAACTGAGGGCAGATGAGGGGATGGGCCAACTAAGGTAAGCCTGCCACCAGGCACATTGACTCCATTATGGTCTTTATTCACTGAGTAAATGGATGAAGACTGCTCGTGTCTTCACAACTCGTAAAGAACAAGCTTACTGAATCAGGTTCCCATCAGTCATCTTGAACATTAAACTGGGTTGTGTTTTGATCTCCCTTTTCTTGAAAATAACCTATAGCCTGCTCTTGTACAAGCTGCCTGATCTGCTTTTCTCAGTTTCCATGTTTCCAACTTTCAGAAACAGGGGAAGGTGGCAGGAGAGGAGGCAGAACAAGTGGAAGGAGCCGAGACATGGCCATCCTGCAGCTTCAGTGGATGGAGAAAACACAGGTGCTGGCGGCTGAGGTGGGCGGGGTGCGTGAGTACTAGCAGTGGGGGTCAGGGCTGTGGGTGGGGCACAGGCTGAGTCTACCCTGGGGTGAAATGATGGAGAAGAGCCCTTACGAATCAAGCCTCCCCATTAGGACTGGGTCCTCTAAGACATGGAGGCACGATTAACACTTAAATGCCAGTTGCCCACCCGCTGAAAGAAGTTAAACTGATGAGAATCCAAGTAAAGATGGTTCCAGGTGGGCAGAGATCCCACGACTCTCCTTCTGGATGATTCCACTAATGTATCTGCCTGTATGTGGATCTTTCTGCTCTTGGTTGGGCTTATTTGTCTAATTTTATTTCACTGGTGGCTACATTTCATCATCCGGTTTCAATTCCCATAACAGTTCTGGATCACGTCTGGTTTCCTTCTGCAACCGTGAATCACACTTTCCACGCCCTACCTTTCTCCTGTACAGCAAGAAAAGTGTCTGTCTCTTCACAGGACACATTCCTGTCTGTTTTCTCTTAGCCATCCTGGTTAATTTCATCCTTGTTTTCCAGTTCTTTCTAAAAAGTAAATGTTGGGAAATGACCTTTCCCCAGTTCTGGAAAAACCTAACAGTACTTTATTAAAGTCTCCACAGTAACAGTGGGTGTCTCCCCAGCTGGGGATGCCACTCCCAGTCAGAAAAAAAAAACAAGTAACAGCAAAACCACATAACTACTTCTGCTTCTGGGCCTCTACATCTGGATGAGGCTAACTGCCAGTTCCCAGATTGGGTCTAGTTCTTCATTACTAATTATTACACCCACATAGTGTTTTGAATTTTCCATTAATTGTCCATGTTTTTAAAGTATGAGACTTTTTTAAAAAAAAATCTGAATTTCTGAATTCTTTTGGAAAACTAAAGCTCCTTGTCATGCTGACCCCTACTCTGTCATGGCAGTCAGCACCCACATGGGCCTCCCGATCTGTACAACTATGCTGACTCTGTAGCCCTGGAGGGCTCAGCGTCTCTAAACTTCAGCTCAATAGCCCATGTGCTTTCTTATATCAAAAGCCATGATAACTCTTCAACTGAAAACTAGGTGGAGTTTATCCTGGATTGGGTGTGCATTTCTCTCTATATAAAGTGTGTTGTGGAAAGTTCCGATTATACTATCTTGGGAATTTTTGATGCCTCTCCAATGGCTACCCTCTCTCATTCGTTTTAAGAGACAAACTTCAGGAGATGCTGAGAAATTCTCCTATCTATATGTTAAAATTTGACAGGTCTGAGCCCATGTTGGACCAACCGTCCCCTGGCCAACACCTGATTCAGGAGGGACAGGTTACACAGGCTGCCCAAGTGGGTGTAAGGCAAAGTTTCGGGTGCCTCTGGGAAAGTCTCCCTTACCATGAGACAGAGACCAGAGAAACGGTCATCCTGACCTCCGAACAATCTTCTGGCTGGCTGGCTCAGAAATATAGAATATAAAGATGGAAGGAGCCTGGGTCCCCAAAGTTCCTAGAACTACAGAATTCGCTAACCCTGGAATCACACCAGCTACAACTTCTTTTATAAAATTATCATCATTTTTACTTGTTTGAACCACTTGGGTTTTGGTCATTCCTTCCAGCCCAAAGCATTCTCTTTTGATCAGACTTCTGATTCCCCAAAATTCTACTTTGTGGGATGAGAACTGACCCAGAGACCTCTGAAGTCTTTCCCAGGACCTCACAGATGGGGTCTGTGTGCAGAATCGAATTTCTGAACCACAGTCCTAGGGGCCAAGCTTCCTTTCCACAATCCCCCTCTCCTTTTGGGAAAAGAGATGAAAGACAAAACTCTTCCAGGTGGGTTGCCTCCAGTAGTAGAGAAGATCTCCCTGGCGAGGTGCGGACTGAGTGGACGAAGGAGGTGGCTGCTGACACCCGCAGAAATTCCAGATGATGGCTCAATAGTTTTAGGAAGACAGGCTTTTTATCTGCCTGTTCATGCTCCAATAGCCTGTACCACACCCAGAGGTACAGCGACAAAGCAGGGAGCAGAAGATAGCATAAACAGGTCATGAGCAGATGTGCCTGAACTAGCCAGGGACCATTCGTTTACACCCACATACCTGCTACCATCTCCTTCTTTTTCCCATGGGAATGAAGTGAGTGGCAAAAAGTGGGGTGAGACACTCGGTCACTTCAGGTTCTAACTTGCAGACACTGTTCCTGACTTACCTGAGGGGCAGGCTGCATCCTTTGCCTTTTTGGGATAAAACGTGATGCTGTTAGACAGGGCAGTTCCACATGGTTTCTTTTAAAAGGCAAAGCCAGAAGGCACAGGGGCTGCAGCATTTCACCTGAGTAATTCAACAAGTGTGCACTGTTTCTGCTTTACTTATTTATTTATTTATTTTTAGTTGAAGGTGGACACAATAGCTTTATTTTATTTATTTATATGTGGTGCTGAGGATCGAACCCAGGGCCTCACAAGTGCTAGGTGAGTGCTCTACCACTGAGCCACAACCTCAGCCCATTCCTTGTTTTTTTTTTAAGCTCTTCCATTTTTAAGGCAGAAGTGATTTTAGTGTTTTTTTTTTTCTGAGTCCAGATAAAACGTATAGTTTAGAATGATAGCCAGCAAATGTTTTCTCTGATATGCAGATGCTAATTCACCAAAAGGAGAAGGGGAAAAATAGAGGTATTTTGGACTAGACAGAGGGGAGTAAAGGGAGGGGAGGGGTCCTGAGGGTAGGAATGATAATAATGAATTGGACATTATTATCCTATGTGTATATATGGTGATATGACCTGTGTAACTCTACATCATGTACAACAGACGAATGAGAAGTTATACTCCATTTATGTATGATTGTCAAAATGCATTCTACTGTCATGGATAACTAATTCGAACAAATAAAAAATTTACTTATTTGTTTGTTTATTTATTTATTTTTGGTACTGGGAATTGAACTCAGGGACACTCAACCACTGAGCCACATCCCAGCCCTATTTTGTATTTTATTTAGAGACAGGGTCTCACTGAGTTGCTCAGCACCTTGCAGTTGCTAAAGCTGGCTTTGAACTCACGTTCCTCCTGCCTCGGCCTCCTTAGCTGCTAGGATTACAGGCATGTACCATCTCACCTGGCAAATAAAAAAATTTTAAAAAATAAATAAAATGATGGCAAGTTTGCAGGAGTTGGGATATATTGCAAAACCAGCTAATTACACAGAATTCAGTTAAACAAACATAATTTCATATGACTCAAACTTTAAAGTTATGGGCAGAGGGAAGTTGCCCATAGGAAATGCAGAAGTAGCTATGAAACTGCATAACGCCGCAGTGTGTCAGAATAAAACCATAAAGGATGTGGGCGACAGTTGGAGCGTAATCCTGCTCTGGTTGAAGTTTGTGGTTGATTTCTTCTCCCTGTGATGGACAACCTGATTCTAAAAGACACATAAGAATAGGAGGCATCTAATTCAAACCACTGCCCTCTCAAACAGCCCACGGCCTTCTCTCTTCCTGCCCAGCCAGCCCTCCGGGCTGTGCACTTGTCACCCCTGTTTTCTCACCTCTCTTCTCCATGTACCACATTCATTTTCTTCTTCGTTGATGTTCTAAAGCTGCTTTCACACAGGCCCATGGCTCTCAGACAGTCCTCTGAGAATCCTCTTTTGCCTAGATGCCAGGCAGCCCCAGTTCCTGGGTTTATTCCTGGCTCTCTGGTGGCTGTTCCAAAGTGCCACTAAGCGCAGAGTCTTTCAGGAAAAGAAATCTGCAGCCAAAATCTTTTGCCCCGTGAAGATCAGACTCTGCTGTATTATTATCTCTATGTCTATAGTAGTTTTATTCATACTAGCCCCAAACTAGAAATACTCTTTAACAGATGAATAGTTGAATAATATGGCTCATTCATTCAATGAAATACTGCTCAGTAATAAAAAGGAAGCAGTTACTGATAAATATCAACCTAGATAAATCTCAAAGGAATTTTTCTGAGTGAAAGTAACAATAAGTGGTGGGTTCCATCTACAGTAATCTTGAGATGATAAACTTTTAGCAATGGAGAATAGATGGATGATTACCAGGGGTTAATGTGGAAGGATCAGGTGAGGGATCAAGTTGAAACAGCTATAAAAAGGCAACAGGAGGCAATGGAGATACCCGGCATCCTGCCTGCATCAATGTCAGTATTCTGGTTGTGATATCATTCTATGGTTCTACAAGATGCCACCATTGGGGAAATGGTAACATGGAGATCTTTCTTACAAACTATGGGTGAGTCTATAATTACGTCAAAATAGAGTTTTGTTAAAAGTATCAGAGGAAGGCCTGGGAGCAAACTGGATGGAAATTAGTTCATCTCTGTTAGCTGCAGGGAAGCCAAACAGCATCCATACCACATCTTACAAACCCAAGGCCAGGGTCTGTATTGTGTCCCCGCAAGGCTTGGTCTCCAGAGATCCAAAGTTCCAGGCCTCTGCAAAGGGTGGGAACCAGCTTTAAGCACAGAAAGCTCAGAGAGCCAAAAAAACAGGGCTTGGAGAACCACTGAAGGGTGGGAAATGCCATTTCTGCTATTCTGAGAATACTCTGGGTCTATCAACACAATAGCCATTTTTCTGCAGGCACTGTACTCAAGAAGGTTCTGCTAAAATATGAACCCACTACAGAGGCAAAACAGCTCACTCTCATCGTAACATGAGGGATCACAAATGTTTCCCATAAAGAGTCAGATAGTAAATATTTCTCACTTGGTGGGCCATTTGGTCCTTATTGCAACTACTTAAGCATCTCTCTTAAAAGCAACCAGAGACAATATGTAAAGGAGTAGGCATGGCAGTGATCCAATAAAGCTTTATTTATAAACCTAAGAGGCAGGATGGATTTGGACCACAGGCTGGGTTGCTGACCCTCCATCTGCCATGACTGAAGTTTGTCGTGTGTTGGCCTCCCTGCCACCCAGGGCACATGGCTAGCATTTGGCAAGTTCAGGGGTAACCTCTCTAGCATGAGGAAAGCAGAGGGGCAGCTAAGGGCCAGACCAGGGCCTGGGGACCTGGGAAGGGAAGTTGAAGATCAGCTTGGAAACCTTACAGTAACCTCCACTGAGATCCTTAGAGCCAGATGGGAAAAGCTAAGAATGGATTGTGGAGCTTTGCTCATCGGTATTGATCTTGATGGTGAAGGATGCCTATTTCTTCTTCCCTGTCAGGCAGCTAATGGCAATTAATTCATACTGACTCTGGTCCAGGCTGATACTTGAGATTGTGTATCTGAAAGGAAAGTACCTCACTGGAACAAGAAATCCAGTCTCTCCAGCTCTGGCTTCCCAGTCTTGTGATCTCAGAGTGTGGACTTCTCACTTTTGTCGCTAGAGAACAGGGAGCTGGTGAAAGCACCTCCCCAGACCCTCTTCATGGGTGGCCCTTCACACTGCAGGTGAACTTAGACCTCTGCACGGTGGGATGCATGTGCAGGGTCCTGCTTTAGTGCAAAACTCAGTCATTGTTTTCAGATTTTATTTTCTCCCCAAATCTTCTGCTCAGCTCATGCCTACATCTGGGTAAAAAGCCCCTGGAGAAACAAACAGTAGAACTTACCATATTGAATGCTAAGTTCCTTAGCTGCAGCAGACAAAGACCTTGGGAAATGACTCAAATGCCAGGAAGGAAGTTTAAAAGGGGGGCTCATTTAAAGTAAGAACAAAAAAATAATAAAAGGCGGGCTAAAATAACAAGGAAGACATATGACATCAGCGCCACTTTTTTCCTATAAATCAGGCCCACCCCCACTCAGAGGAGTACTTGGAGAGTTTTACAGTGGTTCATAGGGCACAGAATGGGTGGAAATACTTTCTAAGAAGGTACAGTAGGCAACTCCCCTTGAGCACTGATTATTCTCTTCTCTTCTCTCTCTCTCTCTCTCTCTCTCTCTCTCTCTCTCTCTCTCTCCTCTCTCTCTCTCTCTCTCTCCCTATCCCTCTGTCTTTGGTTCCAGGGATTGAATCCAGCTGCACTCCACCCCTGAGCTACATCCCCATCCCTTTTTGCTTTATATTTTGAGACAGATTCTCGATAAGATGCTAAGTCTGGCCTTGAACTTGCAATCCTCCTGCCTCAACCTCCCGAGTCATTGGGGTTACAGGTGTGCACACTACACCCAGCTGATGATCTTTTTTTTGACTGAGATATGACTTATTTACAGGGACCGGCACAAATCCATACATTGACAGTTCAATAATTTCTTACTAACTAAACTTACTCAAATAAACAGCTTTAAGATCAAGATCAAGAAACAGAGCATTCCTGAGCCTTGGATGCCCTAGTGTCCCCTGTGAACATAACCACCCCTGAATTGACCACTCTCTTGCCTCTGCCAGCAGAGTGTGACAATCACCTCAGGCTCTTTCACATCAGTGGAGTCACCTTGTGTGCCGTTCATGGCTGGCATCTTTTTCCTCAATGTTGTGTCTCTGAGATTCAGCCACATGGTTAAGTGTGGTTGGAGGTGAATCACCTGTTCCCTGCTGGGTATTTCCACTGTGCCAATGTGCCTGTTTTTAAAGTTAATTTTGCTATGGAGGAGATTTAGACTGGATTTGGGTGTGCATGACTCAAGGGAAATGAAGAAAATCTCTCACTGCTCCATTGGCTCCTTCTGAATTTCCTGAAATGTACCACCCCAGGCAAGTTAGAGTTGGCCTCACACCCTGCTCTCCTCAGGGACACATGTGAAGTTAACTGCCTGATGTGCTGTGGTCCAAAGGCCTTTTCTTCCAGTAGAAGGCAGACAGGGAGGTAACAGCTGTTCCTTTGGGCTCCTTCCTATATCTCTATACCTCTTCCTCAGACCGCTCTCTTCACACCGTTCACCAGAAGCCTGAAGACCTTACTAAACCATGGGGTTTGGAATAAAATATTCAGTGCTAGTCTCAAGGAACTCATAGTTAGGTAAAAACATCAAAATAGATTCTGATAAGTGGCATGCATAAACATGACGTGAATAGGTTCTGCAAACCAGAGAGTGTGGGGGCTGAGTGGCTCTCAGGGCAGTGGGAAAGCAGACATGGCAGGGAGAGTATGGGGACCTTGCACAGGTTTCCCGGCTTCTGCAGTGGTGGACCAAGTGCAAAGCGAACCTGGAAATATACCTGATTCAGGATGAGAGATCACACTGGCAGATCAGGAGCCAGGTCCCAGTGTGAGAGGAGAAACGAGGGTGGAATTGGATGGATGCAATGGTGTTCCTTTCATTCCAATGCTAAGCAAGTTCACATGACCCACAGGGGCATGTTGGGTGCACAGGGCCAGAACCATCATAGAGCTAGGGGACATCCATGGCATCCATGGCAGTCCTGGGTCCCAGGGGATGTATCCCAAGTACTATTTGACCCAGTTGCCCTCTCAGGACGCATCTGACTCCAGCCTTGCTCACTGCCTGTCCCTGCCATGTTCTTTCTTTCCTGAAAGTTCTCTCGTACCTAGTGAGCTGTCTTTCCACCAGCAAGAATGTCACACAGACAGAAGGACTTTCTAGAAGCGACCCACAGGTCCGGGTCCTCACAGGGGAACCAATGACTGGGTTTCCTGTTAGCTCATGATGGTGTGACTCAGAGGACAGACTGCTCCGAAGGGCCTTAATCAAGGTACCTTCCAAGTGACACGTATTTAATTGGGGGTCCTCTCAAAACCAGCCCCACCAGCCCACACTCTTTTTGGAGCAGAGTCCTGGGGACTCCTTGTTGTGACAGTTGCTAGGACCATGTGTTTCCCACCTTTTTTTTTTTTTTTCTGAAAAATTACCTAGCTTTAAAAAAAAATGGCTGTGAGTATGCATGTGATTTGAAACTGAAGCGGTATTTAGAGGAATGCAGTGCAATTCGTTACCCTTCTCCAGAGCTGCAGGCCCACACCGGGTGGGAGAGGGTCTTCCGGCACATCCTTCTACGTGTCCCTCCTCCAGTGTAAACATAGCCATATATGTGCAGTTCTGTCATGCCCTATTTTGTCACTTAGAAATATGTTCTGGAGTTTGTCCCTTATCAGCTCCTACAAGGTCACTTTTTTTTTTTTTTCCCAAGTTGTATTCAATGACCTAGCCATTTTGCATTCCTTGGCCAGACTCTGGTGAACTGCTTTCTTTAGGGGAAGTGGGAGTGGGGGTGTCTGTTTTCCTTTTGAGACTTGAGTGTTTTCCTTACAGGAATGTGATACATACTTGAAAAGTTAGCTCTCCCTGCGAGATATGTGTGTGCGCGTGAACGTGTGAATTCTTTTTTTCTTTTCTTTGTCTTTTCTTCTTCTGTTTGTCATTTTTCTTTTGACTTTGTTTATGGTATGTTTATAGTTTCAGAACATTTTAATGTGTATATAATTAAATTTATTAGCCATGTTTCTTTTGGATTCTGCATCTGTGTTTTGCTTAAGAAGGGCTTTTCTTTCCCACTCTCATTGAAGAAAAAAAAAAAGCTTCCATTTTTTAAGTAGTTTTACAGTATTACTTTTTACTTGAATATTTTTTTGTTACAGCTGGAGTTTATTTCACTTGACAGCATGAATCAGGGATCTAACTAATCCCCACTCCCCTCATAGTTATCTAGTTGTCTAATTAAAGAACCAAGACTTCCTGTTCTATTGATTTTAAATATCATTTTTATTATTAACTAAATTCTGATAGTATTTAGTTCAATTATTTTAATTATTTGTATTAGCCTAATTATTCATACACCAAAATGCCAAGTTGTTTAGACTTCTATAGGCAGGTTACAATGTTTCAGTTTGTCTGGATTTTATGTATCTGCATATCTTCTTTGTATAAATTGTTCTGATATCTTTTTATCTCGTTTCTTTTTTCTTTGTGGTACTTCCCATACATATTTCCTATAATAAAAGTCAGCATATCTACGATGCTCTTTAACTTGTAATGGGGCATAAACCTATCATAAATTTAAAATATTATAGGTCATAAAATGCATTGATGGTTGATTGTGTAGCTCAGTGATGGAGGACTTATCTAGCACACATGAGAGCCCAGTACTAAAAAAAAAAAAAAGAGCACTGAATACATCCAACATTCCTAGACCCACAGTTTATCAGCACAGAGTGTTGCTCCTCCCCTGTGATCTTGTGAACAGGATCACGTGGCTGATGGGGCGTCAAGGCTCAAAGCTCAGCATCTAGAGAGGATTGAATGGCATGTTACCATCCCTGGGAAAGAGCAAACCTCAAATATCTAAGTCTGGTTTCTACTGAATACTCATCACTTTTTTGCACCATTGCAAAGCCAAAAACCTGGAAGATCAATGAACCATCCTTCAAATACAGGAATGTCTATTTAAAACCAAACTACTCTCGTTTACAACCCGCCCATTGTAAATGTGCAGATTAACTTGAAAAGAGTTTCAAACGCTGTAATGTTGAATTTTCAACCCCAGAACAGAGTGTCTTTCCATGTAGTCACAGTCTTATTCTTTTTCCCCCCCTCTCTGGTGCTTTAAGATTTTATTAGGAGAAACATGTTTTTATTTTATTTGTTTTTATTTTGGTTGTAAAAAAGAATCTTCTTTAAAAAAAAATTGCTGTCATTGACATTACATTTGTCATGGTCATTTCCATGACATTTTCAGCTGGTCTCAGTTTTTATAGAGCAAGATAAATGATATTTTGCAAGTTGAATTTGTAAGCAAGCACCCAATTGCTCTGCTCATTATTTCTGATATTTTTTCAAAGTATAATCTTTTATTCTTTCATAATACATTCCATGTGCAAAACAAGACAATGACTATTTTTCTCCTACATTTTTGAACTCAATATTTCTCTTCTGGGTAAGTGAACTAAATAACACTTCAGGTATGTCATGTGATGTAATGTTGGTAGGCATCTTTGTTCAAGGTTTTTTTTAAAAAAAATATTGCTAGCATTTCATCATTAAGCCTTCATTTTTAAAAATTTTGTACTTGTTTTAAATAGTTATACATGACATGAGAATGCATTTATGCACTTTGATATATCATACATAAATGGGGCATAATTTCCCACTTTTCTGATTGTACATGTTGTAGAATTACATTGGTCATGTAGTCCTATATGTACATAAGGTAATAATGTCTGTTTCATCCTAGCATCCTTCCTATCCTCATTTCCCCTCCCCTCTACCTAATCTAAAGTAACTCAGTTCTTCCCTAGTGCCACTCCCTCTTATTGTGAATTAGCATCCACATATCAGAGAAAACATTCAGCCTTTGGGATTTGGGGGATTGGTTTATTTGACTTAGCATGATATTCTCCAACTCCATCCATTGATCAGCAAATGCTATGATTTTATTCTTCTTCAAAGCTGAGTAATATTCCATTGAATATATATGCTACTTTTTTGTTCATCCATTCATCTATTGAATGGCACCTAGGTTGGTTACATAGTTTAGCTGTTGTGAATTGAGCTTCTATAAATATTGATGTGGCTGCATCACTGTAGTAGGCTGATTTTAAGCCCTTTGGGTAAAAACTGAAGAGTCAGATAACTGGATCAAGTGGTGATTTCATTTCGAGTTTTCTGAAGAATCTCCATACTGCTTTTCATAGTGGTTGCAACAATTTGCAGTTCCATCTGCAATGGAAGAGTGTACCTTTCTCCACACAACCTTGCTAACATTTATTATTGCCTGTGTTCTTGATAATTACTGTTCTGACTAGAGTGAGATAAAATCTTAGAGTAGTTTTGATTTGCATTTCTTTAATTGCTAGAGATGTTGAACATTTTTTTCATATAATTGTTTATCGTTTGTATTTCTTCTTCTGTGAAGTACCTGTTCAGTTCCTTAGCCCATTTATTGATTAGCTTTTTTTTCGTGTTAAGTTTTTGACCTTTTTATGTATCCTAGAGATTAATTCTTTATCTGAGGTGCATGTGGTGAAGATTTTCTCCCAATCTGTAGGCTCTGTATTCACCTCACTGTTTTTTTATTTTGCTGAGAAGAAGTTTTTAGTTTGAATCCATAACATTTATTGGTTCTTGATTTTATTTCTTGTGCTTTAAGGGTCTTGTTAAGAAAGTCAGATCCTAGGCTGATGTGGTAAATTTTGGGGGCTAATTTTACTTCTGGTAGATGCAGGGTCTCATTCTAGGCCCTAAATTTTAATCCACTTTGAGTTTCATGCAGGGTGAAAGACAGAGGTTTGATTTTTATTTTGTTACATGTGGCTTTCCATTTTACCCAGCACCATTTGTTGAATAGGCTATATCTTTTCTCCAGTTAATGTTTTTGACACTTTTGTCTAGTATGAGATAACTGTATTTGTGTGGGTTTGTCTCTGTGTCCTCTATTCTGTACCATTGGTCTACAAGTCTATTTTGGTGCCCATACCATGCTGTTTTTGTTACTATAGCTTTGTATTATAGTTTAAGTTTTGATATTGTGATGCCTCCTGCTTCACTTTTTTTGCTAAGGATTGCTTTGACTAATCTGAATCTTTTATTTTTCAAATGAATCTCATGATTGCTTTTTCTATTTCTTTGAAGAATGTCATTGGGATTTTAATACAAATTGCATTAAATTTGTATAATGCTATTGGTAGTATGGCCATTTTGACAATATTAATTCTCCCTATCCAGGAGCATGGGGGATATTTTCATCTTCTAAGGTCTTCTTCAATTTCTTTCTTTATTGTTCTGTAGTTTTCATCGTAGAGGTCTTTCACCTCTTCTGTTAGATTGATTCCCAAGTTTTTGTGGTTTTCTTGTTTTGTTTTGTTTTTTCCTGAGGCTATTTTGAATGGGGTAGTTTTCCTAATTTCTCTTTCAGTGAATTCATAACTGATGTATAGGAACACATTTGATATATGGGTGTTGATTTTATATCCTGCTACTTTGCTGAATTCATTTATTAGTTCTGGAAGTTTTCTGGCGGAATTTTTTGGATCTTCTAAATATAGAATCATGTCATTAGCAAATAGTGAAAGTTTGAGTTTTTAATTACCTGTCTGTATCCCTTTAATTTCTTTCTTTTGTTTAATTGCTCTGGCTATCATTTCAAGGACAATGTTGAATTAAAGTGGTGAAAGAGCGTATCCTTGTCTTGTGCCAGTTTTTAGAGGGAATGCTTTCAATTTTTCTTTGTTTAGAATTATGCTGGCCTTGGGTTTAACATTATAGCTTTTACGATGTTGAATTATATTCCTGCTATCCCTAGTTTTTATAGTGTTTTGAAGATGAAGGGGTCCTATATTTTGTCAAATGCTTTTACTGCATTTATTGAGATAACTGTATTATTTTTGTCTTTAAGTCTATTGATGTGATGAATTTTGTTTATTGATTTCCGTATGTTGAACCAACCTTGAATCCCTGGGATTAACCCCAGTTGATCATGGTGCACTAAATTTTAATATGTTTTTGTATGTGATTTTTAGAAATGTATTAAGAATTTTTGCATCTATGTTCATTAAGAATATTGGCCTGAAGTTTTCTTTTCTTGGTGTGTCTTTATCTGGTTTTGATAACAGGGTGATATTAGCCTCATACAATGAGTTTGGAAGAGTTCCCTCCTTTCCTATTTCATGGAATACTTTGAGGAGTATTGGTGTTAATTCTTGATGGTCTTGTAGAACTCACCTAAGAATCTGTCTGGTCCTGGGGGTTTTTATGGATTGGTAGGCTTTTGATGGTATTTTCTTTTCTTTTTATTTTCTTATACCTTTATTTTATTTATTTTTATGTGGTGCTGAAGATCGAACCCAGGGCCTCACATGTGCAAGGTGAGCACTCTACCACTGAGCCACAACCCCAGCCCCTTTTGATGGTATTTTCTATTTCATTACTTGAAATTGATCTGTTTAAATAGTGTATGACCTCCTGATTCAGTTTAGGGAAGTCATATGCCTGTAGAAATTTATCAATGTCTTTAATATTTTCTATTTTATTGGAGTATACATTTTCAAATTATTTCTAATTATCTTCTTTATTTCAGACATGTCCATTTTGATATTTCCTTTTTCATCATGTGTTTTCATAATTTGAGTTTTCTCTTTTTCTCTTTATTATCATGTCTAGGGGCTTATCTATTTTATTTATGTTTTCAAAGGACCACCTTTGTGTTGTTCAATTTTTTCAAGTGTTCCTTTTGTTTCAATTTCATTGATTTCAGCTCTGATTTTAATTATTTCCTATCTTCTACCTATTGCTTTTGGTGTTGATTTGTTCTTTGAGACGTAATGTTACGTCATTTATTTGTTGACTTTTTATTATTTTAATGAATGAGATCAATGCAATAAACTGCCTTCATAATGTTCCAGAGATTTTGATATGCTGTATTGGTGTTCTCATTTACCTCTGACAATATTTTTTATTTCACCTTGATTTCTTCTATTTCTATTATTCATTCATCATTCAATAGTGTATTGTCTAGTGTCCATTTGTTAGAGTAGCTTCTATTTTTCATTTTGTCATTGATTTCTAATTTTATTCCATTTTGATCTGATAGAATACAGGGCATTACCTTTGGTTTTATGTTTTTATTAAGAGTTGCTTCATGGCATAAGTAAGATATGGTATATTTTAGAGTCATGTGCTGGTGAGAAGAAAGTATATTTGCTCATTGATGGATGAAATATTCTATATATGTCTGTTAAGACTATAAATTATTGATTGTATTATTTAGTTCTATAGTTTCCTTATTTAGTTTTTGTTTGGAAGATCTGTCCAGTAGTGAGAGAGGTATGTTAAAGTCACCCAGTATTATTGTATTGTGATCTTTTTGATCCTCATAAAATATTTTTTATCCTCATGGAATATTTTATTGAGAATCTTCTCTAGTACAGGCTTTCTAATGGTAAATTCTTTTAATTTTTGTTTATCATGAAAGGTTTTTATTTCATCTTCAAATCTAAAACTTAATTTTGACGTATATAAAATTCTTGGTTGGCATCCATTTCTTTCAGAGATTGAAATATATTATTCCAGGACCTCTTAGCTTTGAGGGTCTGGGTTGAGAAATCAGTTTGTAACCAAAAGCTAAGTCCCTGTCCCCGATGCCAGTTAATGCCTATTTAATAATGAGAATATGGTTTTGAGGAAGGAAAAAGAAGGTTTATTGCTTTGCCAGCAAAGGAGAAACACAGGGCACTCCTCTCCCAAAGGCTATGATTCTCTTGATCAGGAGGGACAGGGGGGTTTTAAAGGAACCCCTCCAGGGTTACACTCCAGGTGTACTCTGGTAGGTGGTCTCAGGGCACCCTGATAGTGTGTTAGGATACACTTATTAATTTGGGAGATATTCACTTCCCAGATCCTCAGCAGGCATCTCCTTCCTGTAGTGGGTGTGTTCAAGGGCAATTAACTAGGGGAAGAAAAGATAACATTATCTTCCTAATCTTGTTAGGGAGGGGAAGAGGGGAGAAGAGAGAAACAGATTTTTTTTTTTTTAAATAAGCTTTAAAGCAATGAGGGCTACATTCAGAAGATGAAGGGACCACTGTTACAAGTTGAGACCCAAATTGTTTTCACCCTATATGTAATTGGTTTGTTTTTCTCTCACAGCCTTTAAGATTTTATCCTTATTCTGTATTTTAGTTATTCTCATTATATGTCTTGGCACGGGTCTGCTATAATTTTATACATTTGGGGTCCTGTAAGCCTCTTGTATTTGATTTTCCATTTTATTCTTTAGGTTTGGGAAATTTCCTGTTATTATGTCATTGAAAAGATTGTACAATCCTTTTGGTTTATATCTGTGCTCCTTCTTCTGTCCTGAAAACTCTTATGTTTGGTCTTTTCATGTTATCCCGTAATTCTTGAAGTTCTTCTGTTCATGGATCTTGCCATCTTCTCTGCATGTTCAACTTCCTTTTCACAATTATATATTATGTTTTCATTGTCTGAGGCTCTGTCCTCCAAGTGGTCTAGTCTATTGGTGGTGTTTTCCATTGAATTTATAGTTTGGTTTATTGATTCTTTCATTTTAAGGATTTCTCTTTGAGTTCTCTCTTTATACCATTGTTTACTTTGCAGATCAGTTTATGTACAACCTAAACTCCTTTTTGGACATTTCTTCTATTACATTGTCAGTGAATTCTGTTATTGGAACATTTTGATTTGTTCGGGGCACTTCATTCCGTTGTTTTTTCATGTTGTTTGTGTGTTTTCCCAACTAGTGGTACATATCTGAGGCAGTACAGATTCTACCATGTAAACTTATATTGTCCCTGAAGGTTTTCAGTACCTCACCTTTAAAGTTGAGTCCAATATCAACAGCACCTAGCATAAACAATATATAGCCTTAAACCTAATAGCTCCCACTAAAGCATCTAATGCTTTCTCACAATAAACTGAAATGTTGAGTTCAATAATTGTCCACAGTATAAACAGGAAATTTGCTAAAATGGTTTACAATTTAAAATGTGGACTAGATAACAGAAGTAGCATAGTACGTGATGGTCACAAGGGAGAAAGAGAGATGCTAGAAGCAAAAATTCACAGAAAGAGTGAAAGAGGAACCGACAAATTGGCTATTGGCTGGAAAAAAAAGAGAATCCAGGAAAACAGACAAGAGAGAGGAGGAAATCATACAAAGAAAAATATTAAAAATATAAGAATACAGCAAAACTGCAAAACATCATTCATATATCACCATTGTCCACACACTGATGCAAACAACAACAACAACAACAACAAAACCACCTTGCTCCAAATATGGTAGCACTGTTAAAGAATAAAAATAAATAAATCTTGATGGAAAATCGAACTATCCCCATCAACATTCAAAAGTTTCTCAGCCCTGTCTCTGGCATCTCATGGAAACTCCAGCCTCAGATAAGCCCTCACAGACTCAATCACTATCCCGTGGATCTGGGCTTCAGATACCCCAGCCTCAGCCACACTGCTCCAACTTGCAGAGAGACCACCGGGGACATGCTCACACAAAGGAGCTACCCTGAGAAACAGCAGCAAGATGGGGACACCAGCACTCCCAACAGGAAGACCCTAGCCACAGCCAACCCTCAGGGACCCCCACACTGGACCTCCAGGTCCTGGTCAGAGTTCCCAGACAGAGGCGGTGTGGTAGCACCGCCTGCTGGCACCCTGGGCCCCCAGGTTCTGCTCATTGTCTCAAGATATGCAACCAAACGTGGAATTTCCCCAGCAGCAAATCTCTGGGTGGTGGTGGACGCAGTAGTAGCAGGTTCAGTGGCAGCTGGGGTTAGCTGTTAGCAACAGCGGTAGTGGGACAGTGACAGCGTCACCCGGGTGACCTCCAGGGGCAGCAGCGGTATCAGCAGTGGCATTGGGGGCAGTGATGAGGTGGCAGCTGTGCTTGGAATAAAGACCTCTGGGCCAAGCCTTCATTTTTATCACAAATGGTTTTGTTGTATCAGGAAGCAAATATATATATATATATATATATATATATTTCTATTTAATTGACTTTCTCTGGTCGGGGGATGGATAGGAATCTCATTACATTGCTCAGATTGGCCTTGAATTCCCAGGCTCAAGTGATCCTCCTGCTTCAGCCTCCCAAGCAGCTAGACTACAGGTGTGTGCCACCCTATGCTGCTGACTTTTTAAAATCAGAAAAGTGATGAATGTTGTTAAATGCCTCATTAGCCTCTTTGGAAATAATTGTACCTCTCTTACTCTATTGATTTAGGAGGAGCTAATTTTGGAGTCCCTCACCCTGGGGTGAGGTCTCCTTTCTGTCAGCTACTGTGATCTGGGGTTGCTAGTAGCTCACATTCACCACCTCCAGAAAATTGCCCTCAATGAACAGGCACCCTTCTGCCCAAAAGGTCCCTGAGAGTTGAGACAGCCCAAGTCACCATGACTGTAAAGATGACAACAAGTCAACTCTTGGCCTCCACATAGACTAGATAGCATGAGGCAAGATGGACTTTGGCATTCGCCAAAACAGATTCTGAGAGAATCCCATCATCCTTATTCGCTGCTTTTTTGACTGTTTTCTCTTTAATAAATTACCTGTCCAAAGAGCCCATCTCAGTTTTCCAGGGAAACCCACTGAAGTCAGGAGGATGAACTCAGATGAATGGCAACTGATTTCTTAAACATGACCCATGCTTGCATTTCTAGGATCAACCTTTGTTTTAGCCAGGCTTGTTTCACTATGACCAAAGATCTGACAAGAATAACTCAGAGGATAAAAACTTTGTTTTGGCTTACAGCTTCAGAGGTTTCGTTCCAGAACAACCAACTGCATAACTCTGGGCTGGAGGTGAGTCAGAACATCATGGTGAAGGGCACAGTGGAGGGAAACTGCTCAGGACATGGCAACCAGGAAGCAGATCAAGAGAATTCCAGGAACACAAACTCTAAACCCCAAAGGCATACCCCCATCAACCTACTTCCTCCAATCACACCCCATCTGCCTACAATTACTACCCATTCAAGTCTGTTAATCCACTTATGAGGTTACTGATTTCATGATCTATTCATTTCACCTCGGAGCATTCTGACATTATCTTACTCATGAACTTTGGGAGGATATCTCATCTAAACCCTAACAATCCTATCCTTATTTTATTGGTACCCTGAATACCAGACATCTTGCAAAAAAAAAAAAAAAAAAAAAAAGCCACTGATCTTATTTTATCTTTAAATCTGAATAATAAAGAGGAGGTTATTCCTCCAGTTTAGAGTTGTGAAATGCTTCAGTGTCACTAGACTAGCAACAGGAAACAGATGGTATGTTCCCTTTGGAGGCCTCTGGCTTTGATGAGAGGTTCTGTTGTTATCCACAATGTTAACCACTGCAGCCAAGTTTGGTCATAGAAGGCAGATAGAGATGTTTCTCAATTCATTTTCAAAGAAGGCTGAAAAATGAAGGCATCCTTGAACTCAGTGGCCTGGTCCTACAAATTAGCGGGTGTTGTTTGGGCTGCCCATCTGCCCAAGAAACAAACAGTCTACAGAGAGGGTATGTCCACCTTGATCCTGGGCCTCCTACTTCTAGATCATTCTCTGGGTACCTGAGATTCCTGGATTTTTACGTAGCCAGGTACTCACAAGACTGAGAAGTCTTTTTCTTGACTGGTCCATTCTCCCACAGATGGAGCAGTTCTGACCCAAATGGTGGCTATAGCTCTTTGTGGATGCTTGTGGACAAGATCTACACTTGCAGGCAGAGTGCATTGTCATACAGGTCAGTTAGGAAAACTGTTCAGGAACAGGACAGAGCCAGGTAGGAGGTGCAGGGAGACCAGCTGTGGGGTTAAGAGCCAGGATCAGCGTTAGCCAGGCTGCCATGCTCAATGGAGCATGAGGAAGAGTCTGAGGATTCTCAGTTGAAAACTAGCTCCAGGGTCATTATGAGGGCAAATTTATCATGTTAGAAAGAGAAACTGTGCTTCATTTAAGAATCTGTTAGCTCTACTTAGGAATTTCAAATATTTTAATGTGCAGTCAGTGAGCCTCTCTTTGTACTCTTGCTTCAGGCCCCAAACAGATTAGGGGCCAACTAGGAAAGGGGAAATGGAAGTACCCATATTAGAGAAAGGAAACCCAAAAGCATAGTTTGGAGTTTCCAGAAGTTCAAGCACACTGGCCACAAAGGTTGGCCCAAGCTGGCAGGGCAGTAGGCTACCTGACTATCTAGCCACTTTTTATCCAGTGACTTTATATGTCACCACCCCTGGAAATCTCCTTAGCCTTTAAGTCCCATGTGAATTAAGGACTTTCTGAAAGTATTGTTTTGAATTTATTTCTGCAAATAAGATTGCTCTTTGAGGGGAGAGGAAGAAACCATTTCATACAAGTCGGCTAAAGCAGTTTTTGATGACCGGGATTCATAATGATCTTGAAAGTGCTGTGAGCACATCGAAGTGATGACATTTCACACACTATTTTCAAGGGAATAATTTGGCTTTCTCTCCACCCACAAACATTCTCTAACATAATCAATCTTAGTGTAGGCTCATCTTTACTGAAGCAATGGTCCCTTGCAGTTGGACAACTCATCTTAGCCTTGTTTGTCTTTTTAAAAATAAGACTAAACTTCACTAAAAATTTTTCATGATAGTGGAACCTAGCCTAGTGTCTTAATGTAGAACAGGGTGTTCACTCCTGCTTTCAGCAAGTCTGCTCTTATACGATAGAGAAATCCAGCAGATAACAACTGACCTATTTCTCCCTGGATGTTTCGTAATTATCTAAGGCCATCTCACATGAATCCTCTCCCTAAAGGAGAAATTGATTAGATAAGAATTATTTTAATAGTTCTAGCTAAGATCACATATCTTGGCAGAACCAAAGTTACAAAGATCACAAAAGAGAGTCCCATTGACTCCCACGTCATGTTTTAAAATGTTCATGCAGGAGAATGTCATTATGTCAGAGGTTCTCAAATGTTAGTGTGAGTAACAATAACCGGTGACTCCTTAAGAAGGCAGAAGCTCACCCTGCAACTCAGTCTTCCAAGAGCAGAATCCTGGGGACTGGAACTGGGAAGCCTGAAATTCAAATAAGCACCCCAGATGACAGTGACAGAAGCAACCATAAACTATGCTGGAAAAATGCATCAAGACAGCACATCCGCAGTGGCCAGATTGCATCCAGAAGGTGGTAAAACAAGCTTTATGGATGAAAGTCTTTAATTTCAAAGTAAGGTGGAAGGCAGAAGTTTGCCCTGGGTAGCAAAGGATGATAGAATGAAGTATGCCGCAAAGGTTTGGATCTCCCAAGTTCCTATGTCAATTTTCATGGAAGAAAGCATTTATCCTTAAATAGTAGACCTATAGAACAGTGCCTTCACTAGTGTTTTTTTTTCCCCCCCTTGTCATTTTAACTTTTTTTGGCAGTGCTGGGGATGAAACTCAGGGCCTCACACATGCTAAGCAAGCACTCAACTGCTACTTCAGAGCTACATTCTCACAGCCATTTTAACTTTTTATGAGGGACATTTTCAAACACAAATAGAAGTCAAGGGAATAATATAAAAAACAAATAATATAATGATCTCCATGCCCATTACCCAGCTTCCACAGGCTCACGGCATAGTCTATCCCATTTCACCTGCACACTCCTGACCCCCAAGATGCACACCCCCAGCCAATGACTTGAAAACAAATCACCAAAAAATGATTAGACATTGTCGCAGGCAGACTCCAGGGTGGCTGCACTTTCCCTGCCACCTGAACCCAGGCCCTCAGTCTTCTAGCCACAGGGAAATGGATTCTACCAATGATCTGAGTAAGATTATTGGAAGGAGATCCTTCCCCAGGTGAGCTGATGATGAGAAACCCAATGGCAGACAACATCTTGATTGAGCCCTAAGTAGAGGATTTAGCTAAACCATGTTTGGAATTCTGACATCCAGGAACTATGAAAAAATAAAAGTACATTTTTTTTTAAAGCAGGGATTGCACCCAGCAATGCTTAACCCCTGAGCCTCATCCTAAGTCCTTTTTATCTTTAATTTTGAGACAGGATTTTGCTAAGTTACTAAGGGCCTCACTGAGATGCTGAGGCTAGCTCTGAACTTGTGATCCTCCTGCCTCAACCTCTCTAGTCGCTGTGATTACAGTCATGCACCACCATGCCCAGCTAACAGCAGCATTCTTATAAGCTGTTGTATATGGTAATTTGTTACCGAGTGATAGGTAACTAATAACTAGTACTCCTGCTTTTGGGGAATTTTAAGGGACCATGTTGTGGTTTTTTTTTTTTTTTACAAAGTGATAGTAGGACAGAATCAGGGCAACAAAATAGCTGATGGAAATATTACACCTAATAAATAAGATAGTAATTATAGAATTAACATATTACTATTGTGCTTTACCTTATCAAGTATTGGCAGTAATCCTCAATGGCTACTCATGGAACAACAACAACAAAAAAAGACATACTAGACATTTTATGTCTCCTGAGAAAAGGACCCAGCATCACCTACAAAGTGATATTGCAAATAAATGGATAAATAAACACACACTTCAAGCTGATCAACCTTATAAGTCTAAATATCAGTTTGCAGATAATGCAAGGGATATGAGGACATGGTTAAAAGCACCACACAGATGCAATCAGCAAAATCCAGACTATGGGAAACTTGGCAGGACAATGACAGGCATGACTGATATTTTTATCTCAGGGATAGGGAGAGGGAACTGAGAAAACTACAGATTTTGACAACCTGAAAAGACATGGGAACCAATTACAATTCCCCACCTTATTTGGATCCTGATTCAAACAGAAAAAATCAGGGTAATGTAAATGCTAATCAGATATTTAATAATGATTATAATTTTCTAGATATGCTAATGCTGTTTGATTATATATTTTTAAAATTTCTTGACTTTTAAAAGATATTTCATTAAATACTTGCAGATATATTACCCTGGCTCCAAGCAATCAGCTAGATGGGAGCTGAGGGTTGTAGATGAAATGGAATTGGTTATGCAGGGAACATACTAAAACTGGGTGATGGACACACAGGAGATCATTAAAATAACAATAATTTTTTATATTATTCCCTTGACTTACATATACGTTTGAAAGTGTCCATTATAAAAAAAAAGATAAAATTGCAAAGAAAAATATTGGCAACATGCATCCTATATAACTACAGTTGAAGTTCTTCCCATGAAAACTTACATAAACATAGAAATTAGTGAGGAAATCAAATTTGCTCTGAGAAACAAATCATACGCAGCCAACTGCTCTGGAACACATTTATTACACGAAACGAGGAGTGACGGAATCATGGTTTTGGTGTGGAATTAAGCCATGATTGTGAAAAAGATTCTCTTGCCAGTCTGTTTGTGACTCTTCTTTAATTGCTTGACTTTTGGAACAGCCTACATAATAACAGCACATCTCTGCAAAATCTCACTTCAGGATGAAGGGAGTTTTTAATTGAATTTTAAAAAAAGTGTTTTGGAAACTTTGTTTTGTTTTATAAGCTGAGTGCTGATTCACACGCTTGATTACTTCTCAGCTCCCAGTGAACAGAAACAACAGGAGACTGTGAGATGAAGTCGGGGCTTCTGGGAGGAAAGCAGAAGAACAATCTCTGAGCTAATTGATTCTAGAGCCCACGAACAGAGGAGGCTGGTTTAACCAGCCTGTGATTGACATCAAGGGTCTGTGGGGTGATCTGATTCATATTGTGCTCCTCCATTTGTTTATTTATAATTTCTGATCGAATTGTAAATAACTTTTGCCTCTGATGTTCTCCAGGCCTGCTAAAGGGCCTCTGGTGTGCCTATTCCTGGTTAGACCTCCCAGTTCACTTACCTCCCAAATTGCTTCTCACTTCCTTGGAAGCCAGGTTTTTAGACACATGCTTATGATGAGAGCCAGAATAACAGTAAGAGAAGTAATGATGGATTTGATTATTAACTTTTCATGTCTTCTGACCCTCATAACAATCATAGGACGGGAGTCCTGTGATCATCCGGATGGATTCATGAGGATACTGGGGTAGAGTAAAGACCAGGTTCCTGGGCCAAGGTCGCGGCTGAGGTGGGATTCAAACTTCTGGCCCTTTGACTCTGCTCCACTGCTTAGTATATGACTGTTGGAGCCAGAGGTCCAGCCATATGAAGGAGAAAATCAGGGGTTGGGGACAAAGTTAAAGTGGTCACTATACTATTAGAGTCATGTTCCAAACATTCCAGCAGTGCTGCCTTCAAAGATGCCCAGCATGTTCTCCCACAGTAAGAAATTTCAGGAAAACCTCAGAGGAGCTTCTCTGGAAGAAAACATTTGGGGAATGCCTGGCCTTCAATATGCTAAGTCCTATAAGGCACAGCAAAGACCTGTGAACAGTGGATCCCCATCAATTATTAACTGCAGCTCTTAGCCTGGTGAAGGGGGTCCATCTGTAGCATCTGCCTCTTCCTGTGGTGTAAAGACTCCTGCCATGACCAATTTAATCTATTGAATCGTTTTACTGTGTGTGGAGTAGGAGAGAAATGTAAGTAGCCCAGGACCCCATCATAATCCTGAGAGACATGGCCCAAATGCCATAATCTAGAAGTTGAAATTCCAAAAGATCAAAAATCCTTAAAGTTTAAAATCCTGAAGACCACAAACCCAAGAGATTAAAATTTCAAATGTTGAAATCCTGAAAGCTGAAATCCCCAAAACCTCCATTCTCACGGAGGGGAGGGGCAGGGAGGTAGCCTATATAGTAAAGGCAGCGCACTGAACACGAAAGCAGTACGGCAAAGACAGAATTTTCAGTTCAAAAATGCGTCATTTGTCTTCATCGGCATTCTTCCCAGCTGGTGAAATGCCAGGAGCTTTTAATGAATTAAAGCCACATTTGCCTGAAGAAGCCAGTGAAGTGACTGATGGATTGGAAAATAATTATGTGCATGATAGGATAAGAAGGAACCATGTTGCTGCTAATCACCAGGATGGTTTCAGCCAAGTTTGTGGTCTGTGTATGAGAGCATGCGGAATGGGAGAAAACAACAAAGAAATATAGCCCGGAAGAGGGGGAAATTTAATAGGGGACATGTTTGCATCACGCCAAGTTGCTTTGTCATTTTTTTCTTAACCCCCTTATACAGTCTTTTTTTGGGGGGTGGGGGTATCGGGGATTGAACTTAGGGGCACTCAACCACTGAGCCAAGCTCTATTTTGTATTTTATTTAGAGACAGGATCTCACTGAGTTGCTTAGCACCTCACCTTTCCTGAGGCTGGTTTTGATCCTCTTGTCTCAGCCTCCAGAGTTGCTAGGATTACAGGCGTGCCCACCATGCCCAGCTTTATATGACCTTTTTTTTTTTTTTTAAAGAGAGAGAGATAATGTTTTAATATTTATTTTTTAGTTTTCGGTGGACACAACATCTTTATTTTATTTTTATGTGGTGCTGAGGATGAACCCAGCGCCCCGTGCATGCCAGGCGAGTGCGCTACCTCTTGAGCCACATCCCCAGCCCTCTTATATGACCTTTTTAATAGAAATTGAGGCATTTGGGATTTCAACATTTAGGACTGTGCATTTAATCCTGTGTCTTTGGGGATTCTGACCCACACCCAACGAGCCCTTCATTCTACACTATTTCTACTGTTTGAATACAGTAGACATAAACTCAAGAACACATATTATAGTAAAAAATAATCCGGAATTCATAAGTTTTAAAAAATATTATTTTCTTTGTTTTCCTGACTTTGTTTTCTTCTTCTCATCCATATTACTTGTCGAAAACCTATTTTGCGAAAGACAACTAGATTCAGACTTAGCAAAGTTGGGTTATCAAGTTACAGTATAATCGACTATGCTGTAGCTTATTTACTAGAAAGATGAGATAGTTTCGTTTTAATAATGACTGTGTCTAACAACCAGCTGGCAAGATTCCTGAAAAATTTACAATCAACTCTGGAGCACAAGTGCCATCCAGCACAGGCTGGCTCCCAGCCCTCCACTTTGTATAAGGTCGCTGGTTCTGGGAACTCAGCTGGGCAGAGAAGGGTAGCCTGTGAAGCAGTAAGAGAACAATTAGAGCTAAGCCTGTTGGGGTAGGCATGCAGAAGAGCAAAATAATAAAATCTGAAAACATCGGCCCAAGGGCTAGCCAGTCATTGCATTCAACCCCTGAAAATAGTATGGGAAAGTACAACTTCAGTTTAGCTGACAAGCCTAATATGGAAGTCCAGTATTTTTTTTTTTTCCTCCTATGGGACAAGAACAAGGATTTCAGGAAGTTTGTCAAGTTGCTTCTTCTATTAGAATCAAGGACCAGGAAGTCCTGTCAGCCTCTCCTGTCAGCTGTTGTTTATACCACACACAGTACCTCTCTGTCTCAGCCTCTCCTCAGGGAGCAGCTTCACCTTGCTGGGCACCCTGGGCTTCACCTGTCTGTGGTCATCTGCCGAACCCCTGAACAGTCACACAAATGGTTTGGAGCAACTCACAGGCAGAACCCCAGATGCATGGTGGTGACCAGGGCTCAGGAAATAAACAGGAAAACATTCACACTTCATGGCCCAGGAGTCTCTTCATTATTTCAGGCATATGCGCGAGCTGAGGGACTTTGTGGCCTGAAGTGGCTGTTTTGCTCCAAGCCACCGCCTGGGTTGTGCACTGCAGTCACTTAGGGCTGTGTGCATGCTGTATGCATTATTTTACTCTCATCAAATAATACTTGTCAGGAACCGACTTTCTAAAAGCCAACTAGATTAAGACTCAGCAATTCTGAGATATCAAAAAAGCTGGTGGTTGGGGCTGGGGATGTTGCTCAAGAGGTAGTGTGCTCGCCTAGCATGCCTGGTGAGGCACTGGGTTTGATTCTTAGCACCACATGAAAATGAAATAAAGTTATTATGTCCACCTAAAACTAAAAACTAAATATTTTTTTTAAAAAATGCTGGTGGCACTTCTAAAACTCCCATCCACATCCAACACGGGTGGTGGAAATGGGGTTCCCCTCAGTGGAATGGGCTGGCTGAGAAATAAAAGGTAAGAGAGAGAAAACAGAAAAATAAATAAATAAATAAAAACAGAACACAGAAAGTAGTTTCAACAGAAGGGGCAGGACAGACAGGCTGATCAGACATTTCGAACTTCTGGCAAAACGGCTCCCGCGCCTGCTTTATTTATTTTGGGAGACATCGAAGGCCTTCCATAGAATGGTCTTCTCCAAGAAAGGTGAAAGGTGGGCTGTTCAGTTCCTAATGGGTCACGTCCATATCCAGAGCTACTATGAGGAACCTTCCTAGCAAAGTAGAGGAAACAGTCACATGCATGGGGCCATCTATTGCCCTGGGAGAGCCACAGAAAATTCCCAATGCCAGGCCTATCTCTCCCGGGCTTCATGCCCAGAGAAGATCCTCATGTATTTCATGGATGGTTTCCCACATAAAACCTTGGGAGATAATGGCATAAATTGGCGTGACCATGCTTTATATTCAGAGATACGAAAAAATTGTGCTCCAGATGTGTAAGGATTGTAATGCATTCCACTATTGTATATTAAAAAAAATAAATTAAAGACAAGAAAGAGAGAACACTAAAAAAATAAAAAAATAAAAAACCCTTGGGAGAGGGCAGGGGATGTGACTCAGTGGTAGAGTGCTTGTCTAGCATCTGAGAGAATGGAATCCCCAGCCCTGTAAACAAAACAAAACTTTGGGACAGGGCTGTTTCCTACTCTGAGCCTTAGCTTTCAAATTGTACACAGTTATCAATAAGATCTGATTCAACAATGCTATGAGGATAAAAACAGCAAATAGGTTTTAAAAACTATTTGTGTCAAGACACATCAACTCACTCTCACCATCATCTTCGCCTACAATCTCCTGAGACCTCAGTTTGTCACCTCAGTCATATCATTTGGAAAAGCTTTTGTGGGTTACATGAGTTTGCAAGAGACACTAAGCTCCATTTTGGGAACTCAGCCTTTGGCAACAATAAGTCAGGCAAGTTGGAAAGCCCATAGCTCCCTGAGTCTGCAGGAAAGAAGGTAACCCGGCCTTCAGCCCCAGAACTGGCTACAGGTGAACAGTGTAAAGACAGCCAAGCCCAGTCTTGATGTCATGTCGAGGTCTCAAGGGATCTGAAATGGATCAATGGAATCCAGAGTATAAAAGGGTTATTCCAGATCACAGAAGAATGGAAATCCCCGTCTCTCCCGGATGTTGCAGAATGTGGCTTCCTGCCCTGCAGCTGGTCAGTGAGGCTCCCATAAGTGTAAACTCACAAATCCACATACAAAAATGTCTCCTAACAGTTTGTAGCTCTTGGATATTATTTGTGCTTTAAACTGTTAGTTCTTTTCCCCAATTTAAAGAAAGGTATCCAAATTTTTTTGGATAATTTTACTTTTTAGCAATGATTCATGGTCTTTTGAAACAAATAGGTCAAAAGAGAAGGAAAAGGAAACTTTAATATAACCAAAATGACATTTAGTATTTCTGATGGCATCAGCTGGAGCATTACTTGCTATACAGAATGCAATTTGAACCGAAGGTCTTGTGTAAGTGCATGCTCTACCATCGAGCTGCCTGCCCTCCAAGTCCCTGCTGTATTATTTTCTAACTGAAAAATGAGGCAGAAATTAAACTTTACAAATTTTTAATGTAGGGATTCCACAGGGAGTACATATGAAAGAATGTTTTAGATAGAGGAGCATCCTCAGATGCACTCAAATAGCATCAGTATAGACTTCTCTAAATTAGTAAAGTCTATCATAAAAAGAGCCATGTTTTGTGGCCAGGGAAATTCAAGATCATTTGCTATGACCCCTTCATTTTACAAATGCAAAGAAATCAGACCCAGGGAGGTTAAGAGATTTGGCCAAGCTGAAACATCCTCTTAGTTACAAAAGCCAAAATGAATTTCAAGATTTTTTGTGTGTATATGGGTGTGCGAATATGTGTGTGTGTGTGTGTGTGTGTGTGTGTGTGTATGACCATAGGCTTGTGTGCATAATATCATAATGCTTTTCTCCAAATGATTGTTAAGGAAATCTATCCTGAGGGAATGATATGAATTTTAAAGTCAGTGTTTTTCATTAATATCAAGGAACCATTATTGAAACAAAAGGCAGAGAGTGTTGTATTAATCCAACAATAATAATATGAATAAGTAAACTGTCATGTAACCACATGATATATTATGCATAAATTAAATTGGGGTTGGCAAAGAGTATATGCATATCCAGGGCAATGTTTATCTTTCACTATTCAAGCAGGAAAAAATTCAAAGTTCAAAACCCTGTAGAGTAACCTCAATTATGTCAAAATTTCGAGGAAATCCACTTACCTGCCAGCCATGATCCTCTCTGGATGGTGAAACATGGATGACTTTTGGGTACCAAATACTCTTTTGTCTTTTACAACTTTTTATAATTAGTATATGTTAGGATAGCTGGCACAAATATCCACAAGAGATAGCTCTGAGTCCAGCAAAGGTTTTTTTTCTTAGAGAATATCTGCCAGGTTGCCCTTCTGCAAGGTGCAGCGGTCTCTTACCTATATAGTCATGTACAAGAAAGTAGCTTAAAAACTCATCTGGTCCTGTAATCATTACTCGGAGCCTTTGTTGTGGTTTCAGTGGTTAGGTTTTGGGGGGTGGGCCTAATGGGAGGGTCTTACCTGGAGGAGTTTCTTAAGATGCCAGGTGCTTATTTTCAAAGTGAAGTTACTTTGGCCTAAGGACCTAACAGTATAGACAGTACCTTTTTTTAAAAAAAAGTAATGAAAAATGGGAATTTGTAACTAGAGATGTGCATGCAGCCTCATGACCTGGGGAGTTTGTCTGCCCTGCAGCTTCTTGTTGGTATCTTGGTGCATCTAGTGGCCTCCAAGGTCAAAGAAAGGGTTTTCTTACAAAGTCAACATTTTTTTTTTCTCTGAAACTTGCATGTATGTGGCTATACAAGGAAATTTATTTTTCCTGGTTTTCTTTGGGGTGCTCTCCCACCACACTTGAGTGGCCGTGCATGGCCCTGGTGGCATATTCTCAGGCAAATGCCCACTCCACACCTCAAGAGAAAAAGGAGCTGCCAGATGCCTCTGACCTTGAATTCCTCTTTGTTTACTTCCCTAAAGCATTTCAAGAATTCACAAGCCTCCTGACTTTTAATCCAACTTCAGACAGACTCTAACAAATAGACTCACTGGAAAGGGGACGCAGCAGGGTGGCCTTGGGCATTGGTGGGAACTGGGTCTTCTCCCTTGTGTTCTCCCTTTATGGAACACAAGTTTGGTGCAAGGTGGCATGAGGCCAGTTCAGACTCTGCAGCCACCTGCTGTGTATAACCAGGGCCCTTTCCCAAGATCTAGGGCGGGCCATGGGAAAGTTGAATTTTGTTGGTTAAACAACTGCAATCACTCTCTTCATTTTCAAAACCTAGGGGAACTCACTCAGGGCAGGCAATAGTCTGAAAACATTTTTTAGCCATCATGGTACATTTCGTGGTGGGCTCAGGCAGATGTGGAAGGCAAGCTGGAGTGCTCCTTCCCACTTAAACCGGCAACACTGCCCACAGCACAAAGACTCCGCAATAACAAGCAAGCCCTCCCACTGAAAACTGGAGGAGAGATTGGTTTGCAGAGAGTGAAGCCAATTTTAAGTGTCAAGGAAGTTATTTAATCCAATTTTGGCCCAACTGCTTTAAAATACTCTTGGAAAATGTGTCTGCTTTGTATTGTGGAAAACACACCCCAGGGGACTAAGTAACTTATTTACTGACACAGCCCCTTATTTACTTTCTTGGTGCTTTCTCAATACCCCAGGTGCTCTGCTAGGCTTGAGGCTCTGTGGAATTTCCAGATGAGAAGCAGAGACAGGCGTTTAAGGAGTCCGTGTGACATGGTCCAACAAATGTGACAATGCCCCAAGCAGCCCTGGCCAGGGGTGAAGAAGAACAGACAGTGTGCTGTTCTAGGGGATCTGAGAACCCAGGTGGATGTAAAAGTGGAGCTGAAGTTTCCTGACCAGGAGGGAGGGACACAGGCAAAGGAGATGGTGTGCAATACATGGTCCTTTATACCCCAGGAGGGCACATGGAGAAAGGGGCTATTGGGGAAGAAGCTGAAGAGGTGGCCAGCCCCAGATGGAGTTAAGGCCTAGGGATGGAGATTCTCTCAAGTCCACATGTGCTGTGGGCAGGGCTGGATGGGGCTCGTGTGACCTAGGCTAGCACTTTCCAACGTGAGCTTCTGGATGGCAGCATCATCTTCACCTAAGAGCTTATTAAAAATGTGTAGTGTCATCCCTGGATTAGCATCCTGGAGTTGCTATAACAAATTACCTTACACCTGATGGCTTAAAAAACCAGAACTTTATTCCCTCACAGTTCTGGAGTCCCGAAGTTCAAATTCAAGGTGTCAACAGGGCTGTATTCTCTCCAGATCTCTAAGGGAAGAATTGTTTTGCTTCTTCCTGCTTCCGGTAGCCCAGGTGTCTCTTGTCTTGTGGCGGCATCACTCTAGTCTCTGTCTCAGTCTTCCATGGCTGTCTGCATCCTAGCAACAGAGACCTTCCTGTGTCTCTGTTTTCTGTTTTATAAGGACACCACTTGTTTTGCATGAAGGTCCACCCCAATCTATATGACTTCAGCACACCTTGATCACCTCTATAAAGATACTAATTCTAATTGGGTCACATTCAGAGGGACTGGGATTTAGGATTTCAACATACTTTTTTAAGGACACACAATTAAAACCTGTAAAACCCTCTGTCCACTGAATCAGGACCTTTGTGTTTTAGCAACTGGAGTTTGAGAAGTACTGGTCTAAAGTGGAAAATCTGCCCACAACTTCCCCAATAAACGCCTGAGCCTGAGATAACCAGAGAGCATGTTTGTGGTTTGCAACATACAAGGTTACTCAAGGTCAGGCATGGGACCAGCAAGACTTGGGTTCAGAAACCTATTGTGTTTTATTACTGATAATATTCACAATTCGTTCCCAGCTGTTTCCAGTTTACAAATTGCTTTTCACTCCATTTCTTTTTGTGTGTTGGGTCCTTGAATGTTGCAAAATGAGACCCAGGGTCACAGGGGTTCGAGTGGCAGGGTGGAACTGTGATGAGGTCTGAACCCAAATCCACTTTCTAGTTCCCCTACCCTTGACCTCAGGGATAAGCATTCCTCACAACTGAACCTACACCAAGGAACTTTGGAGAAGGCTTAAAAAACAATACACACATCCAAAGAGAAAAACAATAGAAGAGACCCCGGCCCTACCGAACCTCTAAGCTAATTCAGAGAGGGATTGGATGCTGTGAAAACAGACATAGGAAGAGAGAGATGAGGTCGGTGAGCCCACAGTCACCTCAAGCCTGGCTCTTAGAGTCGACACCTCTCTGCACTCTGCTGGTGGGGACGTGCCATGAGACGGACTTCCCTGGGTCTGACTCTTTCACTCATGTCTTGGTCCTCTCAGCTGCTGCAATAATGCTCAGGTAGAAGATCTCTGATGTGAAAATATGAAATCTAAAATGCTGCTGTTTAAGTCAGTTTTTTCACCACCGTGACCAAAAGACCTGGCAAGAACAATTTTAGAGGAGGAAAAGTTTATTTAGAGCTTATGGTTTCAGAAGTTTGAGTCCATAAACGGCTGACTCCACTGCTCTGGGCCGGAGGTGAGGCAGAACATCATGGCGGAAGGGCACAGCCAAGGAAGACAGCTCAGGACAGGACAACCAGGAAATAAAGAGGGAGCTCCACTCACCAGGGGGAAAACATAACCCCAAAGCATAGCCCCAGTGGCCCTCCTCCTCCAGCCACTCCCACCTGCCTCCAGTTACTGCCCAGTTAATCCACACCAGTGGACGGATGCACAAGATTAAACTAAAGCTCTCATAACCCAACCATTTCACCCCTCAACTTTCTTACATTTTTTTATACATGAGCTTTTGGGGGACATATCTAAACCATAACAGCTCCAAAATCTAAAACTTTTTGAACTCAGATGTAACATCACAAGTGGAAAAGTCCACACCAGGCCTCATGTGATGGACTGCTGTCAAAACACAGGCACACTGAAAAAATGACCTTCAGTCTCGGTGTGTAAATGAATTTCATATTAAGATGTGGATGCCAACCCTGTGGTATCATGTCACGTGGATGCAAACATTCTGAAATCTGAAAAACAAAAATTTAAATCTGAAACACTTCTGGTTCTAAGCATTTTAGCCTGTACCACAGACTTAGTGACTTAAACATTAGGAATTTATTTATTTTTCACACATCTGAAGGCTACAGGCCCGAGATTGAGGACTCTCTTTTCCACTTTTAGACAGCCATCTCCTCCCTGTCTTCATATGGTCATCCCTCTGTGTGTCTGGGTCCTGAGGTCCTCTTGTAAGGACATTAGCTATATTAGAGTAGGACCCACCCTAAAGACCACCTTTTAATTTAATCACCCATTAAAAAGACTATCTCCAAATGCAGTCACATTCTCAGGTCCTGGAGTTAGGATGTCAATAATGAATTGAGTAATCTAGCCCACAACACTTATACTATCTATTTCCTTGCAACAAACCTGTATGTTAGTAGTTATTAGTATTTGCATTTCAGAACTTACATTCTTAGAGAAATATAATAGTGACAGAAAACCGTCACGGCTCAGTTGTGTCCAAGGCCAAAATTTGATTCTCTGAACTTCTATAGCCTTTCTGGATAGACCCAACTAAGGATGGGTGTAGACAGCCATTCCCAGCATGGGAGGCTGTTAATGGCCATCTGGTTCCTGCAGATGGAGTTTGGCCTTGGTCAGCTTCTTATGGGGCAGGATCATTGTGTCAGCTGCAGTGTATCTCAGACCCACAAGCTGCTTGATGGCTTGTGTCCATGGCAGCAGAGCATTGCCTAGGGCCAACTCTCCTGGTCACCTCTGGTAAGGAAATGCTGTAGTTTGGATCTGGATTATCCCTCCAAAGCCCCATGTGTTAAAGGCTCGGTCCTCAGCTTGACACTATTGGTAGGACATTTAAGAGGGTGGGTCCTAGTAAGGTATATTAGGTCACTGGGGGTGTCCCCTCTAAAGGGATAGTGAGAATCCATCTCCTTCCTCTCTCTCCTTTTTTGCTTTTCAGCCACCATGAGGTGAGCAGTTTGCTCTACCACATATTTCCCACCACTAATGTATGGCTTCAACACAGGCCCAAAGCCACAGATCCAATTAACCATGAACTGAAACTTCTGTCAAATGAAACAAAATAAGTTTTTCATCACTATAAGTTTATCATCTCACATATTTTGTCACAGTCATGGAAAGCCTATAGGAAGCTTTACCATTATACCAGCAAGAGCAGGGAAATCATTTCCATAGAAACCAGCCAACATGAACTACTTCCACCTATCCATTCATTTGTAAAAAGCAAAACAAACCTTTACTGAGCACCTACTGTATGCCTGATGCCCCCAATGCCATCTAGGTTGAATGGAAATGATTCCTCACAAGATGACAGTCCCCTGCACCTGAAGCAGTTACAGTCTTACAGGGAAACAGACAATAAACAAAGAAAAGAGGAAATGTCAGGTCGGTGCTGGTCAAAAACAAAACAGGATATAATGATAATGGATTTGGAGAGGTGGAGACCAAAGCCACCCCTTAATTGTGATCTGAGTGACAGAAGAGGAGCTGAGCACAGTGAGGTAGCTTGGGCAGGTGCCTCACTCACCTCCAACACTGACTGGGGGGCCTCCAACTGTACTCTGAAGTCTGACCTGCCCACTACCTCTCCTGCCAGTGACTAGGACGCACAGAAACAGAGGGAGGCCTGTTCCTGTGATATGCAAGGCACCTCTGAGCGCTGACTTTGGCTTTCACAAATCTCCCCTAGATGGCTAGACAGGCTAAAACACATCTATCAAAACTCTCTTCCCCTTTCCTGTGCTTGGAGTCAGACTTGCATCTTCCTGACTTTGTTCATAAAGACATACACAGTGCCTCGTCAGAGAGCCAGGGGCTTGATCACATCAAACTTCATGGGCCACACGCCTGACCTCATCCTTGATCCTAAGCAATGTGTGGTACTGCAGAGATGGGACACCAGCCTTTCCCCTTGGTTGCCTGGGATGTTGGTCTGAAGTGATGTGCTAGTTAGCTGTGGCTTATGGTTACACAGAGCACCCTTGCTAGCTTTTCTTCTCTTCTGCTGAGCAGAGTTTGTTTTCCCCTGTGGGGAAGGACAGCTGAATGCCAGAGAGATTCTGTGCTTATTCCCCATCTCAGCAGGGTCTGACTCCACTGCCTTTCTGACCCCATCCCCCAGCACCCCCACCCAGTCTCACTGGTTTCCTGGCTTTACTAGGATGCTCCAGGCACACGGTGCTCCAGGGCTCTCACCCTCACCGTTTCCGCCACCTGGGATGCTCTTTCTCAAGGCATCCTTGTAGCTTAGGCTATGGGTTCCCCAGCTCCTTCCTATGCCAGTCATGAAAAATCCCTTTTCCCCACACCCCTAGTCACCCTCTGTCCTGTAATGGCACCCACCGCCTTATCAACTGTATGGGTGGGGATGTGCCTGATAAGTTCCTGATCCCCCAGGACCTAGAGCGGGCACTGGATCATGCAACTATATATGAATAAACACTTTGATGCATTTGTTCCATGACTCTCTGGCACTCTTCCCAGTGTTCCTGCACTGGAACAGGAGCTGGATGTGTGTTGACTGAGGGATTGGCCACCCTCATGTCAGGATTCTGCAAACAATTTATGGAAAAGCTCTGTTAAATTTCTCCTACCAGCTTACCTGTGGTAGCTTCAGAGATGGCTTTAAAGATCCCCAAAAGAAGCAGGAGCTGGTGTCTCAGGCATCAGTCATAAGGAATGACTGTCCTTAGAGGACAGCAAGAGAAGAGAGCACTGAGACACTTGCTCAGAAAGTTGCACCAGACAGTGAAAGCAAAGAATCATTTCAATGAGACAAGAAACACCATACATGTTCTGCTACATCATTGGGGGGACTTTTCATTTTTGCAAAATTCAGAATAGTTGTTCAACAAATATCACAGAGTGCTTCTTTCTTCTCCTGCCTCAACCTCCCTCCACTGTGTCTTTTTTTAAAATTTGTTCTAATTACTTATAAATGACAGTAGATTGCACTATGATGCATCATACACAAATGAAGTATAACTTCTCATTCTTCAGGCTGTACATATTGTAGAATCTCACTGGTCATGAGTTCATATATGTACATAGGAAAATAATGTCTAATTCATTCTACTATCCTTTCTACTCCCATACCCCCTCCCCTCTCTTCACTCCTCACTCCCTAATCTAAATTAACTCTATTCTTCCCTAGCCACCCCCTCCCCTTATTATGAGTTAGCATCCACATATCAGAGAAACATTTGGCCTTTGGTGTTTTGAGATTGGCTTATTTTGCTTAGTATGATATTCTCCAGCTTCATCCATTTACCAGCAAATGCCATTATTCCTTTCTTCTTTAAAGCTGAGTAATATTCCATTATGTGTGTATATGTGTGTGTGTGTGTGAGTGTGTGTCTCTCTCTCTGTGTGTGTGTGTGTGTGTGTGTGTGTGTGTGTGTATATATATATATATATATTTCACATTTTCTTTATCCATTCATCTGTTGAAGGACACTGAGGTTAATTCCATAGTTTAGCTCTTGTGAGTTGAGCTACTATTAACATTGATGTGGCTACATCCCTGTGATATGCTGATTTTAAGTCCTTTGGGTATAAACCAGGATTGGTATAGCTGGGTCAAATGGTGGTTCCGTCCAGGTTTTTAAAGGAATCTTCAAATTGCTTTCCAGAGTGTATACACCAACTGGCAGCCCCACCAGCAATGTAGAAGTGAACGTTTTTCACTGTGTCTTAATGACATCAGGTTTTATGCACAAAGAGCACCTTGTTCAGGGTAGAGACTTGGGTTGTATGTGGAAGTCAGGAGATCCCTGTGCACTGGGCCATGTTGGGCAGTAGATAGGTCTTGGCATTTTCTGAGCATCTGCTCTGGTCAGGACCATGCACCACTCACATCTAGGGAGGAATTGCATCTTTTTTCTTTTTTTTTCTTTCTTTCTTTTCTTTTCTTTTTTTTTTTTTTTTTGGTACTGGAGATTGAACTCAGGGGCACTTTACCACTGAGATATACCCCCATTCCTTTTTATTTATTCAGACAGGGTCTTACTAAGAAGCTGAGGTTCATGTTAAGTTGCTGAAGTGGGCCTCAGACTTGTGATTCTCCTGCCTCAGTCTCCCAAGTCACTGGGGCTCTAGAGGCATTCGCCACCATACCTGGCTACATTTTTGTTTCAATCCCCATATTATAGATGAAGGAAAATAGGCTCAGACAGTGACAGAAACTGCCTTGTCCATGCTCACACATCCAGTAAGGAGCCAAGCTGAGATACAAACCCAGCCTGCAAACCAGCCCTTCCTCTTCCTCTGTATTCCATAAGTCCTTCTGGAAACCACTTACTGCTTCTCACCCTCCAGCATCAAGCAGATGTCCAAGGCTCACACCATGTCTCTGGCTGGCTGCAGGAGCAAGGAAGGCTCCCTTGTCTCCTGGGAGCAGGCCAGGACCAAGGGATGGGGCGGTCCCCTTGACCCCTCCTTATTCAGAACTTCTCCTGTCCTTTCCTGCCTGGTTCTAGCATTGACTGCTACAATCCTCCAGGAGGGACCCATTGCAGGTGCTGGCTGATAGCTCCAAGGCCCACACTGGGCCATCTGATGCTCAAGCCAAGATCCCTATTTTCTTCTCCTCTTCTCCCCTCCCCTCTTCTCCTTTTCTCTCTTTTCCTTTCCCCTCCTCCCCTCCCCTTTTCTCCTCCTCTCTTTTCCTTCCCTCCCCTCTTCTCTCCTGTCTTGCTCTTCTCTCCTCTTCTCTCTCCTCCCTTCTTCTCCCCTCCTCTCTCTTCTATTTTTCTTTCTTTTCTTAGCCTGTTAAGGGACTCAAGTGCACATACGTCATTGAGAGGTGATCCCAGGAGGGAGCATTCAAGGTGGGGAAGGACGGAAGGAGTCCACCCAGGCTGCATCCAGGTACAGATGTGTCTCAGTCCTCCTGGACAAATGGTCTTGGTGTGAAACTTGCTTCAGAAATATCAAAGCAAGACAGAGCCTGTTCCAAGTTAGCTTGCTGTCATTTGTGTATCATCTCGTTTAATGGCCTCCATGACCCAGGATATGGCCTTTGGGTTCCAGAAACTTTCCCTAACCTGTCTGTCTTGCCAGGCCACCCATGCACCACACATAGGACCAGGTGTGCTAGGCTTGGTGCAATCTCATTTGGGGCCACACACCCTATTGACTGGGTGACTGAACTGAAGACTTCACTTCATTGAGGCCAGTTTCACCATATGGGAAAATACAGGAGTTAGCTCAGCCAATCCTCAGACTATAAAAACTGCAAAGCATGTCTTTTTATTCACATTTTCCAACTCTTCATTGAGCTGCAGCCCTCTTTGTTCCGGTAGGGCAGGTCTCAGCCGACCTCCTCTGCTGAGTATCTCTTAGTGCATGGGGTGGGGTCAACTTGGCCTTACCTTCTGTGGTCATGTTACGTTCCAGCCAGTTGGTGGTGTGCAGCTCCATGGGGACGCCTGCCAGGGGACATGTACTGAATCTGGGAAACGAGACCACACAGCCACGTGAGGCCTTCACTTTCTCAACCATTCTCCTCCAGGCATACTTATTTTAAATTTTTATATTGAGTCTCTAGGCAATGAAGGCCCGATAACTTCTCCCCTGCTGCTGTTTAAAGAGAAGGCACATTATTTTAATGATGACCCTGGGGATGTTGCTGAAAACACAAATGAGGAATATGTGGAGTATAGTGGAAACACTTTGCTGCTCCTGATGGGCTGTGCAGGCTGCAGAGAGTTCAAGGGCGTTTCCACGGGGAGCCTGGGATTCCCAGAACACAGTCTGGTACATATCAAGGCATTGTATTAAAAATACTTGTCATCTGTTGGGCATGAGCACTTACCTTCAGAACTGAGGCTGAAGCAACCTCTGATCCCTGCTGTTAGGTCGTAGAGAGTTCTGGGGCAAGGAGGTACCAGCAGAAAGATCAGGAAACAGAACTTGGGGACTTGGAACAACAGCTGCTAATCCAACAGCGTGGCCACTTGGATGCTCACTTAGGACACACCAGCCCAATTTTGCCACAGGCCACAGTCCATGACTTGAATGGAATCCAGTGATCCCTTGGTTCCCACAGGGAATTGGTTCCAGGACCACCCTGAATACCAAAATCCACAGATGTTCAAGTCTCTTATATAATATTTGCATATAGTCTATGCAATCCATGGAGTGTGAATGACAACTGTTATGGTTTGATTCTGAGGTGTCACTCCTAAAGCTACTGTTAATGCAGGAATACTCAGAGGTAAAATGATTGGACTGTGGGAGTTGTGATCAAATCAGTCCACCCTAGTTTGGATGGACTGACTGGGTAGGCAGGTGGGAGATGGCTGGAGAACATGGGTCACTGAGGATAAGATTTGGAAGGGTGCATCTTCCCTGTAGCCCTTTCTCTCTCTCTCTCTCTCTCTCTCTCTCTCTCTCTCTCTCTCTCTCTCTCTCTCTCTCTCTCCCCTTCCTGGTTGCCATGAATGGAGCAGCAGTCCTCTGCTGTGCTTTTCACCATGATGCCCTGCCTCTTCTTGGGCCCAGAGCAATGGAGTCAGCTGACCATGGACTGAACCTCAAAGTGTGAACTCAAAATAAATCTTCCTTCCTCTAAGATGTTCTTGTCAAGTATTTTGGTCTCAGCAACACACACCTGACTAACACAGTGACTTACTTGAGAAATCAAAAGAAGAAAGTCTGAAATTAATGTGCTGTCAGTCTAAAGGGGACCTTTGAGGAGGGAGGAGACTCCCAGGGGCTAGTCCACGGGGAAGAAGTCTGGAGGACAGCAAGCAGGGAAGCCTCAGAAGGCTGCCTCGGAGCCTGGGCCTGAGGCTTTTCTCAGAAAAACTGGATCAGTGTAGGAAGGAGCCTCCTGTAAAAAATGCCCACCCCTCCCATTTCCTTATGCTTTACTTCTGTTTTGGAATAATCACCTCACACTCAGTTGCATTAAAGTATACGAGATAGGGTGTGGCTTTCTAGAAAGGGAATTGGGGTAGTCATAGTGAATATATCAGTAAAGGCCAGTAGGAAGAATTTTTGATGTCAATAAATGCCCTCTTGTCCCTCAATCCACCACATGTAGGTATAGAGTTGGCTTGGGGTATATGTTGGCATAACAGAAACCATTCATGATTGTGCCTCTAACTGGGAGATTCCCTTGTTTTAGTCAGCTATGGCTGTGTAACAAATGTCTCCACATCTCAAGCGCATACATGGCAGCATCATTTTTCTCACATATATGCATTCTGGGCAGGGCTCACTGGACATATTTCATATCTATTCTATTTAGTTGAGCTGAGACTGGAACTGGAATCACTGAAATGCTCCTCTCTCCTTTGCCTAATGCCTGAGCTGGGGGCATTTCTCCACAGAGACTGGAGCAGCAGGGATTCCTTGGGTATCCGTATGTCCATGAGGTCTTTCTACTTGGTCTTTGCAGCATGGTAGCTTCAGGGTGGCTAGTCTTACCACCGGCTTTGTACTATCCCCCAAGGCATGTGTTCCAAGGAACAGACAGAAGTTTCATGCTGTCTTCTGACCTAGCTCAGCATCATCTGCTGTATTTTATCCACTGAGGCAGGCACAAAATTCTTCTAGAGGTATAAAAAGAGGGAGCACAGTTTTGATTTATGATGGGGGATGGTGAGGTCCAAGAAGAGCATGTGAAAACAGAAATATTGTTTGAGGTCAGTTTTGAAAAATACATCTACCTCAGCCTTCTTTGCATTGCCCTAAAAACACGTTTCTCTGCCCTTCTCTGGATTCCTCACCACCCCCACACACATTTACACACATTGGGCTTCTCCCTCTCCTTTTGCAAGAATAGGTATAGTAATATTTCTAAGTCTTTATGTGCAAGCACCAATAAAGCCCCCATGAGGTATTGTGCCTATTTTAAAGATGATCCCACCAAGCTCCAGAGATGTGAGTGAACTTGGAGGTCACCCAGCAAGGGAAGACATGACCTCCAGCTTGTACAACACCCAAAGTCACTTTCTTTCCATCATGCCCTTCTCTATTTTCTTCTGCATGAGAAAAAGGACAGAGGGAAAGAATGGGGAACACCCAGGAGAGCAAGTGTGCAGTAAAGTTCTACACACGCTCAGGAAAATACAATATGGTGGATGACGGTCACTGGATGTCACTGTCATCTGTCTTGCTCACCTGTACAAAGTGTTTTCTCCAAAGTCACTATGTTTCAACTTGAGACCAACAAAGAAAGAACTGCTATACTATCCCCAGTTTACAGAGGGCTTTTAGGGATGTTAACAGACCTCCCAGTCAGTTAGTTGGCAGTGAGGGTAGAGAGGCAGTGGCCCAGATCTTTCCTTTCCAACCCTAAATTTTCTTCCAGCTGCCTCAAACCATTCCCACACTCAGAATTCTTTCACCCTGTTGAATTTTGGTTTAATGGCATGGTATAGGGCTGTGCCTCCTGATTCTTTGTCTCATAAAGATAAACCATCTATCTGTTTATCCTTCTATAGTCAGATAATCTATCCCAAGGCTTTGGAAAGCTCCTTTGAGGAAGCTGGCTTAGATGCCTCCAAGACTAAATTGCAACCCAGCGAAACTCAATCCGTGGCTTCCTCCTGCCTGATTGATGGATGATGAAACAGTATCTGGAAAGCTGAAACCAATTAACTATAAATTGCACAGGTAATAGCCAATACTCTTGAAAATAGCAGTTTTGGGTTCTGCCAGGACTTGTCTTCTGGTTCTATGGTATGGATTTGAATATTCAACTTCTCCTAAACATGGTAAAAAGGATTTCAAGCTTCAGGAATCCAAGTAAGAATCCAAGATTCTAATGTCAAGTCACAAGACTCATTAGAAAACATCAAGATGCAGTGAGAAAAGATGGATCATGTTACCATCTGCTATTATTGCGAGTTCAGTCTTCCAGTTCAATCTTTCTCACCCTGCCAAATCAATCTTCCTAAATTATGGAATTTTTCATGTTTCTGGACATATGAATTAGAAAATTATCTTGAAGGGAGTTTGGGGAATAGGGCCAAGGTCTCCTCAGCTTGTACCCTGGGCTCCTGCAAGGCCACATTCAAGATCAGTGAGACAACCCCCAAGAAGGAAAGCTGCATGCTTCCAAAGAGGACAAGCCCTGCTACAAGGGCAGTGTTAGCAGGACTCTGAGCCCTCAGGAACAAGAAAAACAATAATGACTGTGGACCCAACAAGCCCTGTCTCTGGAAATTGGCTTCACATCCTATGAGGATGAGACTTTAAGGAGCCTTAGGCCTCACCCTCCAGAAAGCACATGGGGACCTCTGCAAACTCCCTGGATGTTCCAAAAGAAAATGTCTTCCCCCATTGTCCCCATTGTCACCATAGGCATATTGTGCTGTCTCTCCCTTGTCTTAGGACATTCACCAGGGAGTCTGGCAGAGGGATCAGCACCTGGCCCCCTAGACTTACCAATGGGTCTGAGCCAAGGCCACACTGCCCAGCAGTTACTGAGCTTACACGGGCACCCACTCAGCTCACCTCTGATAAGACTCATGATTGTCCTGGCTGAGAGATCTGGGTCCCTTCCTACCAAGCCCTTTCCTTCCTTGAACACTGTCCTTCCTTCTTTCCCCTTCTCCTGATGCCTTTTTCCCATCATTGTTTGAAAACTCGCCTCACCTTTTCCCATTCCTCCTTATTCTTTGCAAAGATTCCTCCAATAAATCTTTGGCATGTCAGTAGGAGTTTTCGAGGGCTGCTGTAGCAAAGTACCACAGACTGGGTGACTTCAATAGCAGACATTCATTGTCACATAGTTTGGGGCCCTGAAGCCTGAGATTACAGTTTGGGCAGCATTGTTTCCTTCTGAGGGGTAAGGGTGGGTTTGTTCCAGGCCTCTCTCCTTGGCTTACAGATGGTTGTCTTCTCCCTATGATCCTTCATGTCATCTTCAATCTATGTGTGTCTCTCTGTGTGTCTAAATATGTCCCTTTTTATAAGCATATCAGTCATATTGAATTAGAGATTGCTGCAGTTTGACTCTAGAATGTTCTTCAAAGGCCCATGTGTTAGAGGCATATTCCTTGATGTTATTGGGAGATGATGAAACCT
Source organism: Ictidomys tridecemlineatus (assembly GCF_052094955.1). NCBI lineage: Eukaryota > Metazoa > Chordata > Mammalia > Rodentia > Sciuridae > Ictidomys > Ictidomys tridecemlineatus. Next base: position 154,500,428 of record NC_135481.1, on the reverse strand, counting down.
TTAAGAGGTGGGGCCTAGTGGAAGGTGTTAGGTCATTGGGGATGTGGTCTTGAAGGGAATATGAGACCCTAATCCCTTTCTTTTTCACTTCCCTGCCATAAGGTGAATGGCCTGTTCCACCACATGCTCCACCATGATATACTACGCTGCTACTGGCCTAAAGCACAGGTCCAATCAGTCATAAACTAAAACCTCCAAAAACATGAGCCAAAATAAAACTTTCCTCTTATCAAGCTGATTTATCTCAGGTGCTTGTTATAGTAACAAAGCTGACTAACACAGGGCCTGCCTGAATGACCTCATTTTAAATTACTTACCTTAAAAGCCCTATCTCCAAATAGGGTGACATTCTTAGGTACTAGAAGTTAGGACTTCAATATATGAACTTTGGTGGGAAAGTAACACCACTGGACTTATAACCATGTTTAATCACATGTGGGGGAGACACCGTAAGCTTAAACTTGCAGTAAAAAAAAAAAAAAAAAATCTATAGGCTTTCCCAACCGGCACAGAGCTTAGGTGGAGCAGAGCACTGAGCCCTGTGGGTCTTTGGGCTGGGGAAACAGGAGGTCAATCCAGATCAGTTACCTGGTGAGCCACAGGGAAGGTGTCTGAGGCCAGGACCTGAGAAACAGTTAAAAAGGACCAAGAAGAGTAAAAGCAGAAGAAGAGGGGGAGAAGAAGCCTCAATTCAACTCAGGGGAACAGAGGCTGGAACCCAGGTGCATGGTGTGTGGATGTCAGGGACAAGGGCCATGCAGAGTCTCTGTCCCAAGGTCAGAGAGCATCATGCCAGACTCCTTAAGATGCACGGCCCTGGTTGAGTCAATTTCTTTTTCTGGGCCTTAATTTTTAATTTGTATATGAGGTATGACCAGGGCTCCTTCTGGCTGAGAGAATTTACAGCCTTAGGGCACCTATAGAAAGTGGACATAAGCCCCTAGGACTGAGCTGGTTGCTCAGGAGCTGAGAAATACAACTGAGAGTGGGTGACATTATCCTCTAGCCATTGTCACTGGCCTGTCCACAGTCCCTTGCAGGATGGTTCTTCTGGGGGTGGACAGACCACTGGGTACAGGTTCTTCTGGGGGTGGACAGGCTACTGGTACAGGCATTTTACAAGCTCACTCCTTCCCTTGGTTCATATATGCTTTCGGATTACCCATTCAGCACCAGAACCTGCTGCAGGCAATGGAGTTCCTCAGGAATGAGACCGATGTGGCCCCGCTTCCTGGCCTCCACCCCTCTCCTGCTAACCGTTAGGTTAAATCCACCCATTTTCAGAGGAAGGCAAGATTAGAAACAGGAAGAGAACGAGTCAGTCCCACCCACCTCCAAAAGGCACCCTGGGAGACAGGACAAGAGGACAGAGTGGACAGATAAATAAACTCGGAGACTGCCGGCAGCAGACCCCTGTACTCAACAACAGGCCTTCCTTCCTGTGCTGGAACAATAAAGCCACACTGGCGATACAGCCCGTGAAGGTCCATCCGTCAAAGCTGAGTTTATGCGCACTGTAAACCCATCAGAAGACATATCTACCCACCCAGTGCCATGGATGGAGCTTATTGTCGTGCAACTCATGAGCCTGGCTCTGTTCCTCTGCCCCCACCCTGCCCAGCCAGGCCCACCAACCCCAGGTGGCCCTGCTCTCTGCCACCTTCACCTCCACTAGCTCCCCAACCATCTGTTTCCTCAGGGGTTGGGAGAACTGTTTCACATTTTCATGTCCCCCAGAGCTCTGCTTGTGGTGACAAACAGGAGATTCAATGCCACGTCCCTCAGCACCAGGTCCATGCGGGAACATGCATGCACTTCTGTTGCTGGTGGCTCCCACTCAGCTGGACTAACTCAATCCTGCTTCCTTAATCTGAGCCCTCCCCACTATACCACTGTTCCCTCCCCCATGTCCAACCCAGCAACCGATCCCAGTGACTACGTGCCATCCTCAAATATCCACTTCAGACTTTCATGTTGCCACCCTGGTCAGAGCACAGCAACAGACACCTAATGCGTGTCCAAGATCCCCCACTCCTGTGCAGCTCATCTGCCCAGCAGTACACAAATGATGCTTTCAAAGTTTATATCTCATAATGACACACCCCACAGGAACCTTCTGTTTTCTTTCATACTTGGGGGCCTGCACGGGCCTCTCCCTCAGCTCCCACTCTACCTGTGATCCTTGCTGGTCTCTGGAACCCTGTTGGCTCTGACACAAGCCTCCCTTTCTCAGAAGGGTCCCCGCTGTGTTGCCTATGGCCACAACTGCCTGATGAACTACAAGATTCCCATACCTCCTACATGTCAGGGGAGGAGCGGCACTGGAGGGGTGGATGTCTAGACACTACAGATTTCTCCTAGGCTGGAAGTCACAGGCTGGCTCTCTTCTCCACCCACTGCACAGCTATTCCAAGGCTGCCACAAAGATGGCACTCAGAGAATATCTGTGGATAAGGAATGGAGTCCATGACCTGTACCTTCTGACAGGTCTACATGCACAGCTCCCATTGCCTCATGGCTCACCCTGGATGAACCTCAACAGAGATCGTGGCAGAGTAAAGCCCTTTTTGAAGGCAAGAGTCTGAATTTATTCCTCACTGTCAAGATGGCTCTTGTTTTTGCTATGGGTTTTTGACGAGACCTTTGGACCCTACCACCACTGATGGATAACAATGATGATGTCATCTAGGGTTTTCCTGTGTATCACCCAGGGCAGCCACTCGTTCATGTAGTGGTTCTCTGGAGTAGGAGTGATTTGGGTTTCAGAGATTTTAAGTAATATTTGAAAGTGGGATGTCACCCCAGCTCCATATAACTCCAGATTCTGCGCTCTAAGCCGATGTTCCTCCCAACAGGACCCACAGACCACTGTTAATGTGGTAAGGGCAGCAACTTTATTTCAAATAGTGAAAACAGGCAAGCCACTATTTGTGGCAAGGACAGCAACTTAGTAAAATCATGTGCTTATCAACTCTAATATTAAAAGCGATTGCACTCCTATTTTGCAAGCTTTGGAACACAGTGTGTGTTGGCAGAGGGTCAAGCACTGAGAAGATGGCCACCATAAACTGTTGAGAGGGTAGGTGGACACCCCAACTAATAGACCTCCACAATGCATGTTGGCAGTGGGGCCAGTCACAACACTCCTTGGGAGGGCATGCAGATGCAGTGATTCGGAAGGGGCTACCTCAGCAAAGTCAAGATTCTCACCATTTTTTCAAAGGCACTAGATGCTGCCCAGAAGGGCTCGAGTCAGAAACAATGGAGGTAACAGTTCATGAACACCATAGTGTGGCTCCAAAACATGCCTCCTCTACCAATAGTTTTTTAAGTCCTTTCCTCTCCCAAATCCTAGCATACTGGTCCCCAACCCTATGTCTGCAGAGTAATGAGTGTTTATGTAGGATGCCATCCTTCTACTCCCTCCCTCCATACCCCTTCTACCTGCCCTTCAAGGGCAACTCAAAGGATTCTTCCTCTATGATTTCTGAAATTAGTGGTAAATCTGTTTCTTTTTAGAAGCTCATGACACAGTTCACTTTTTCCCCCAATTTTTCAGCATACATGGTGAGAACTAATATCCCTGTTGTATCACTCAGCAATGCCATGTAAGAAACCACCCCAAACTCACACAGCACTCTTTTATTACTACAGCCCATATGGATGAGGGTCAGCTAAGCATTGGTCATTCTTGGCAGGGTTTGTTCATGCTTCTGTTGGTTCAGAGGACCTTGATCCAGGCTGTTGTGGCTGAGACAACCTGCACACATCCATTCTGTGTGTTGCTTACATCATGTGCACTAACAAATGTACCATGGCCAACGAGTCTCCCACTGAGCCCAGGGTGAGGAGTTGGGGCAGTTGTTCTGTCCATAGTGGAAGGGCCATTACCTGGAATAAAGCTGGGACACAGGGAGAAATATAGAACTAGGCCAGTAATGTGACCCACTATAGCTGTGGTTTTCTTGAAGGGTGTAGACTGCAACAGCAAACTATACAGGGTGCTTCAGTTCATACGGGGTACTCATGATCCTACTAGGAAGTAGGGGGTTTTGTGTTATTTAATTCTGATCTGGTTTGTTTGGGGGTTTTAGCAATTTTGTGGGTGAAACCACTGAGGCTCAGAGAAGGAAGACAGTCTGACCAGAATCTTTGCAGGGAAGTAATGGAGCCCCAAATTCAGGAGCAAGAGTCCAACCTCCTCCTGAATTTCAGAAATACAGCAATGTATTCTAATGTGTTTTGATAATTTACCAGTGTGGTCCTTAGACCAGATCCATAGGTTTCTCAGTGTTGATTCACTGGTGAATTTATATAATCATTTTTGCTTTCTTAGCTACAATGAGGAAGTCATCTGTATTCTTTTGATAGATTCTAAAATTTGAATATTTTTATCTAATTTTATTTTAACTTTATCCTCAAAATTAGTTGGCAGCAATAAAATTGTAAAAGACTATAATCTCAGAGAATTGGAATGTTTAAAGAAGACTGATAATGATTTCAGTTTTATACTTTGTACCCTTTGTAAGTTCAGCATATTGCACACATGGGCTAGAGGCCACTGCTGACCTATACCCACAGATCTCAGTATTGACCAAACCCCTGAAGTGCATTGAAATCAAGGCAGGTCTGAGAAACTCTGCTCGGTGTGGAGTGATTCAACTTCCAAGTTATGGAACCAGCCCAGGTGCCTGTCAACAAATGGATGAAAAAAAATGTGGTATATATACACTGGAGTTTTACTCAGCCATAAAGAATGAAATTATTGCATTTGCTGATAAATGGACAGAACTAAAGAGCATCATTCTAAGCAAAATAAGCCAGATTCATAATATAAAGGAAGGAATGTTTTCTTTCATATGCAGAGTGTGTGTGGGGAAGGGAATCCTATGAAAATAGAAGGGAGATCAGTGGAGTAAAGAAGTGGATAGAGGGTAGGTAGGAGGGAGAGGAAAAGGGAGGAACTAGGGAAATCAATTAATCAAATTATGCTATGTACATATATGAATATGGCATGGTGAATTTCACCTTTATGTATATCTACAAAGCACTAATTTAAGAAAACTATAGATAATTAGAAGGAAAATCAATAGAGGAAGGGAAATAAAGGAGGAGGGAAGGGAAAGAGGAAGCACTAGAGACTGAAGTAGAGCAAATTATATTTCATGCATATATAAATATGTCAAAATGAACCCCACTATTATATATCACTATGAGTCATTAATTAAAACATTGTTTTAAAAACAAGATAAAGAAAAACTGAATACCACCAGAACTGTGTGTTGTCAAGGTATGGGTTCATGCATGTTCCAGCCCTCCAGTTCTCTTCAGAGTGTTATGAAAGGTATATATGGGACTTAAAAAAATAAAGATGGCTTTCCAGAAAGACTGTAATACTGCACATCCCCACAGGGACATAGGAGAGAACTCTTTATTCCATATTCTCTCCAGTACTCAGGATCTGGACTTTTTATTCTGTTTTGATGAATGTGCAGCTGTATCCCCTTGTGAATTTCAATTTGCAATCAGGTATAAAAAGGAACAATCTACAGAAATGCAGAACATTGTTTTGAATATCAACATTATACCAAGTGAAGTCAGACCTAATAATACACATATGATTCCATTTACATAAAGAAAATCTCTAGTAACACAAAGCTGGTCAGTAGGGACCTGCACTGAGAGCAAGAGGAGGGGCTGGTGCACCAACACAGCAACTTTTAGAGATGATGATGATGCTCAATATCCCAACTGTGGCAGGGGGTTTCACATGCATAATTAATTTGCTGAATCTGCTTTGTGATTAGTTTTACTTTGTTTTGTCGTGTTCTATTTTGTTTGAAATTGCTCAAATAGACTACTAAATTTTAAACGTGTAAGGTTTTATTTTCCCCCTTTTTTGCAATACCACCAGAACTCTCCAAATTATGCACTTCAAATGTGTACTTTAAATAGATACAGCAAAGGTGAGGGGCTGGGGAATAAAATTGACCAAACTAATTTGTTATACTGTGTGTATGTGTGAATATGTAGCAATGAATCCCATTACTGTGTATAATTATGAAGCACAAATATAATAAATAAATAAATACATACATACATACATACAGAATATTGTCCATAAAGTATTCCTCAATAAACTTGATAAGGAAAAAAACAAAAGACCAATTCTGTGATCTAGACATAGAAAGAACAGTCCTGAGTCATCTTTGTATTTCAGAAGGGGTCTAATATTAGCCACAAAAACAATAGTAATTTTTAGTTACATTTATGAGAGATCATTGATTTCAACTACGCCCCTGCATTAAGTACCAATAGATTAAAACAATATGGTTCAATCCTAGTAGCTGAGCTTCAATTAGTTGCAGGAGGCTCTGTAACCAATTAACCAACCAAGCTGTAACCAATTACGCTTCTTCTGCTATCAGATCCTGTTATTGTTTGGAGTTTTCTGAATCTGCTTTGTGATTAGTTTTACTTTGTTTTGTCGTGTTCTGTTTTGTTTGAAATTGCTCAAATAGACTTCTAAATTTTAAACCCCCCCCCCCCCGCTTTTTTGCAATAATGATGGCTACAAGCTAAGCGGAAATTACAATTGCAACAAGCACTGTTAGGCACCCTGAGGAGTGTGGCTGTGTGCCAATAAAACTTTATTTAGAACAATTTGCAGTGGGCCAGATGTGGCCAGTGGACAGTAGTCAGCTGAACTCCCAGATTAAGGACTTCTACCTAGTACACATGATAGACTACCTGGGAGCCTGTTTCGTGCAAACAAAGTATGTTAATCAGCTTTGCATCACTGTGAGGAAAAGTATATTTGGGACTCATGGTTTCAGAGGTGCAGACCATAGTTAGCAGACAATCTACAATCTACCATTGCTCTGGACCCAAGGTGAGGCAGAAAGTCATGGCAGAAGCATGTGGCAGAGAAAAGCAACTGAGGGCATGGCAACCAAGAGACAGAGGTATCAGGGAAAAAATATGTCCCCCAATTTCCTACTTCCTTCAGCCACACCCTAATTGCTACAGTTACTACCCAGTTAATCCATTTAAGTGGATTAATCTACTAATTAGGTTACAGTTCTCGTAATCTAATCATTTTACCTCTGAACATTCTTGCATTGTGTTACACATGAGCTTTTGGGGGACATCTTATATACAAACTATAACACAAGGAGTGCTAGTGTTCCTGACTTCTGGGGTTCTTTTGAGAATTAAATGAGATGGAATATGACTAAAGGCACATAGTCACTCCTTTTGTAAAGAGTGACAGATTCACAGGACCAAGGACTTAGCCTAATGTGGTAATAAGGGCCCTCGGACTCAGCTTACACTGAGAACGAGGAGCATCTTCCCTTTCCTTCTGGGGCCTGGAGACTCACTCCTGCTCTGACCCTGAATTTCTCAATAGGAGTGAAAAAAGGACACTTCCGTTTTTCATAAAAGAAATGAAAGTGGGTAAGGGCTGGGCTGCAGTGTCAGGGAAATTTCAAAAGTAACTAAATAGGTCAATTCTTAAATGTCCCAGCAGGGATCCCTCAGGACCATCCTCCACAGGACTCCCTTGCCCAAGTCTCTTAGCTGCTGCCAGGGACCTTGGAAGCAAGGGGCTCCCTTCCCTGGCCTCAGCTCCAACTCTCCATTTTTTAAATTTGCCTCCATGATCCCCAGCACTGACCACCCCACTGGCTTCTCCCCAGGCAGCAATGGTCTTTCCCGCCCAGGCCAATGGGGATGCCACCTGGTGTGACCCTCACAGGGTGAATCCCCAGCTGGGGAAACACTCTGCATCGGGCCTCAGACTGGACCTTTCTCTCCCACTGTTGCAGATGAGAAATACTGAGGCTGAGATGGGTTGGAAATCCCCTGTGAGCCTTCTGCTCACCCCAGGAGTCCAAAGTCTTTTCTAACAGACCATGGAAAAATCAGATACCAGGGAAAGCCAGTGCCTGTAGAGGCAGGTGGTTTGGGGGTTTCTCATTAGAAGCAAGTCAGATTGGGTGTCTGGAAGGAGGATGTATGGGAGGGAACACTGAGTCAAAAAGAATAATTGTAAGGAATCCCAGAATGGGAAATAAAGGACTCAGAGAACAGAAGGAAAGACATCCCTCATCTCTTCCCTCCCCCAGGGGGGGTGAGGGGAAGCTGTAGGGGAAAGGAAGGAGGGAGGGAGCTGAGGAAAAGTGAGGAGTCAAAAAAAACCCCAAGGGATGGGAATGGGGGAAGTAAACAGAATGTGAGGAGGCTGAAGTGCAGAGAGAAGAAGATTCCAAGGAGGATTCCTGCAATGGAGGGAAAGAGTGACTTTTGCAAGTCAGAAAGGCCATCAGTGGCCAATGTTTCCTGAGAAGATTCGAAGGTGAAAAAAAGGGAACCCATATCAGCTACATGCAGGACAGTATTTGACCCAGTCAGGAACAAACCAGGGCATTCAGGTCACTAGTCCAAGACTCCAAGGAACTGCACAGAAAAGCCAGCCGGGCTGGGCAGGATTCACAGGAGGCTCTTAGAAAAACTTGTAACTATGAACTGAAATAGGCATGTGTGGGGGTGCCTGGAACAAATAGCACTTGAATGAACCTTGAGTCCCAGGAACTGCACCCTCCTTCAAGAAACCAAGGGTCTAGACCTATGCAACCCAATACCAACGAGCAGCCACAGGTGGTCGTTTGTGTCTATTACAATTAAGTAATGCTAAAAATTCAAATCTTCTATTATGCATGGGATATATTCAAAGGCTCTTAGCCACCTGAGGCTTCTGGTCCCCTATTGGACAATGAAGATTCAGCACAAGCTCATAAGCAACAAGTTCTGTCTGATAATTCTAATAAATTGCACCTTCCCCAAGCCAAATAACATGTAAAACTGTGCTCCTGTCGTTAGGGATTTGTGGCTGTCCATTCCCATCCCTCTGTAGACTGGGACTCTGGTTTAGAGTCCCATCGCCTCCAGGGTCTCTCTGCTATGGCACTATTGTCATTTGAGCCAAATCATTCTCTATGCTAGGGCCAATCTTGGTACCACAGGTGTTGAGCAGCATCCTTGTCTCCCCACTTGATGCCAATAGCACCCCAACTACTGACAACCCAATCATCTCAGATGTCACCAGTGTCTTCTGGTTGATCACAATGACTCTAAATGAAGATGATATAACTTTGGGGTGAAAGTGGATCTGTGAGGACATCTAGATCTGTTTGCAGACACTGGGGATCCTGCAAAGGCATGTCAGAGGGGCAAGAAGTGAGGGGATCAAGAGAACATGCAGGTACAGGGGGGAAGTCCATCAGGGGGATGTCAAGCCTTGACTTGCTGTAAACTGAAGGGCTGTACTGAAAGGAAGAAAAACCAGAGACTAGAAGGTTCTGGAATATCACATACAGTAATAATCAGAAGACACAAGAAACTAGAATGAGTTGGGTACTGGGTTCAAGACCAGAACAAGTGAGGGGGCCCTGTGTGTGACCTGGGCCCCAAGTATATGTAGGGGTGCTCACTTGGAGTGGTTGAAGGAGGATCTGGAGCCAAAGCAAATGACCACCCAAAAATCCTGGGTGGAGGGATCATGTTGGGTTTGAGGAAGCAGGGCTGAGAGGCTGAGCTGACAGTGAGGGGGTGCATCCAAGGAGCAGACAAGAGGGCTGGCCCAAGGGAACCTGGAGAACTCCAAAGGCAAGGAAGTGAACTGGGGGTGGGAGGAAGCCAGGGAGATCTGGCTGTAGGAACGCTGAGGAATCTGGTGTGTGAGCAGGGACCAGGCAGCAGAGGGCCTGGGAAGAGATGGGGCCTTGATGTGCAGGCCAGCTCTGGGGAAGTGATTAGAGCCAGCATGCCCCAGGGGATGGAACGTGGTCCTAGAATGGAGAGTATATGGCACCCAGAGCGTGTAAGAGAGGGTGCTGCTTGAAACACCACATTGGTGATCTAACCACGAATGACCAGGCTGGTGCTATGAGCACACAAGTGTGACCCAATGAGCAAGGACACTTAGTGGGATCACAGGAGGGGGCAGGAGTTCCTGGTGACCAGGCCATGGTCCAGAGTGTGCTTGGGTTCTGAGGGTCCTCTGCAGGGAAAGACTGGGCAAGGCATCTGATTTTGGCCCAACCAGTAACAGAAGAGAAGGGACTCAAGAGACCCTTGGTCTGAGGTTGGGAACCGTGGGTTTGTGACACAAAGTCCTTGACAGAAAGCCAGAGAACTGAGGAAGGGAGCTCAGTGTATTACTGGGACACTGGGTAGGGAGAGCTGGGACTGCAGGATAGCTGCACTCTGTCTCAGCAGGGACCTGAGTGAGGGTCTGGAGGCCCAGGGAAGTTCTGTTGTCTGGACTCCAGTTGGGCCCTGAGGCCCTGGGCGCAGAAAGAAAGCTGATAGATCCAGGGGAAACCAAGAGGCCAGGGGACACGGAGAAAATGGGGTCCAGACACTGTGGGACTGCCCAGCAGGTTGTACTGCTGCAGGTAGGAAGTGGCAGACTTGCGCTGGACACTGGTGGTGGCACCCACAAGCAGCAGTAGAGCAGACTGGGAGGCAGTAAAGCTGAGCATCTGGCCTTTCTCTATCTGTGACCTGGTAGAACTCTGGGAGCCTGCCTGTCATCTTCATCAAACACTCCAATAGAGCGCCCACTGTGTGCTGGGTGATAAGCATGAGTCCCTAGGAGTGCTTAGGGAGCACAGATGTTAATATCGGGGCTTCAAGGAGCAGACATTCCCTAAACGAGTTTCTATTGTCCATGGAGGACTGTCTTCAGGTCCACTTGTCCATGGTCTGATGCTGTCTGAAAGGTGCCCCTCGGGCAGATGGCACATGAGCAAGATCTTGTAGGACAGAGGATTGAGACTGATAAGATTTGGTATGAGGTGTCCCCCAAAAGCTCCTTTGTTAATGTAAGACTATTCAGAGGTGAAATCATGGGGTTGTAGAGCTGTAACCTAATCAGTCCAGATTAGTTTAAATGGAAAAAGCTGGTTGGTAACTATAGGCAGGTGGGGAATGGATGGAGGAGGTGGGGCATGGATGAAGGAGGTGGGTCACTGGGGGCATTCCCTGGAAGTGTTCTTCTTCTCTAAGGCTCCTTCCCCTTTCTCTCTCTAGTTCTGGGAGCCACCATGAGCCAAGCAGCTTCCCTTCCACTTTGATGTTCTGCCTCACCTTGGGCCAAAAGCAATGGGGTCAGCTGACCATGGACTCAATCTCTGAATCCTTGAACTCAAACTCTCCCTCCTCTAGGTTGTTCTTGTCAGGTATTTTGGTCACAGCAATGAAAAGCTGACCAACACAGAAGTAGTTGGGGGAGATCCCCTGGTAAGAGTCCTGCAGGTAGCCAAGGGACAGGCTCACTCCCCAATTACCCTTTAATAAAGGGTTTGCACAATCCAAAGAAGACTCATGTGGTGCCTCCCTGACTGCAGAGGAGCTGCCGGCTGCTTGCAATCTCCTCACTCCATGTTCATTCTCTACATAGCACTGATCTCGTACATGGGGTATTTTTCTTATCTACTTTGATAATAGATGGAGGTCAGAAGCAAATAGTTCTCAAACCATATTTGGCCTAAAATGTGACACAGAATGTAGTTTTAAAAACAGAAAAAGAAAGAAATTTCCTTCTGCATTCATCCTGTCCTCAAACCCCAACTGATTTGAAGGGAATGCAGAGAGCCCAGAAAGGGATCTTTGTAGAAAGCTTCCAGGAGATTCTTCAGCAAGTAGCCTCAGGGAACAGACTTAACACCATTAGAATTAGAAAGAATGATAGAGTTCAACCAGCCCAGGATTTCCAACAATATGGCTGAGACCCATCGCCCCATAGGGAGGATCTCAGGAGTAGGAAACCCACAACTCAAGGCGATAGAAACAAGCTTCTGCAAGTATTAGGCTGAATGGTTCTAATGTTGTTGTTGCTGTTTTTCATAAAACCCACAATGACACCAGGCTCAGGCAGTAAGACAATTTGAAATATAGCAAGACCCTGAACCTTGATTTCAGCCAGATGATGGCCAAAGATGTGGGGATAACCTCTTAGAGATTCTGTTCCTTAAAAGGCAGATAACACCACATGCCTCAGTTTCAAGGGGATGCTGTTAAGTGTGCATCATTGGGCTGGCTCTGTTTCCTTGTTCAGGACCCTGGAGGTAGACATTCCTGATTTTCTGGCTCATGCTCTCTTTGGAGCATAGTGAACAGACAGAAGCCTGAAACTTGATTTGTGTCCTCTAGACATTTTCATTGTGACTTGAGAGAGCTGATGATCTACAAGTCACAGAGTTGGGCAGAGAATGGGCTTAAGGCATAAGCCATGGGCTGGCTTTCTCAGAATGCAAATGAGAGGGCTGGGAGCAGAATTGCAGGAGCAGGAAGCCTGGACTCCAGGAGCTGAAGCCCAGAGGACTTTAGAAGGATGAAATGTTTGGGGTGACCAAAGAGGGTGTGAGGACAGGCATGTGGAAGGCTGGACATTACTTGCAGATATGGGACCTAAAATTTCTGGGTTTGAGGGCTACATTCAGAGAATATCACTAGCTCTGTTGCTGTCTGTGACTCTTCCCCTACTTCCTGCAGCAAACACCAGCATCTGCTCCAAGGCCTTTCTCTGTCAAGTGTTCAAAAAAAAAAAAAAAAAACTGCAAGAAGGGACAAGTGGTTGCCATCCCAGAAACAAGCCAAGCCATTTCAACCAATGAAGATGAGAGTGGAGGATAAATACCACAGCTTCCTTGCTCTCAAGATCTTCCGTGGCCCCCAGCTGTTCCATGCTTTCTTGCATTCCCATCTCATTCCCTACTTTCCAAGAATGTTTCTGGGGATTGGCTCCCAAGCAAATGCCTGCTCCTAGTTCCTTATCTCAGGGGCAGTTTCTACTTTACATACATGTGTGCTCTGTAAACCAGCTCTTCCCTGAGCCCAACCCAACTCAGTTTTTAGGCATAGATGCAGATGTGGGAACCAGGAGCTCCTCATCCTGGTAACAATGTCCTCCTGCTCAACCTGGGAAGCACAGCAAATGTTGGCATCAGCCTCCATGAAAAGTTGCTAGAAAGGCAGATCTGGGGGCCAAAACTTACACAAGACTTTTAAAGTTCAAATGATTCCTCTGTGTAATCCAGTGTTTTAGGTTTCCTATGACACACTGCCCAGAAGTCAAACATAGCAGAAGAGCTGAGGGCAGATTCCAAAAATTGTCCCCAAGCTGTCCAATACCCCAGGCTTCACATTTCAAAGACAAAAATATGTAGTTTTCAAAACACCATACAAAGGTGTAGGAGAAGTCAGAAGATGTAAATGATACAAAACTCCCTTTAACTCCATTTTTCTGCCAAGGATTTGAATGAACCAAAATAAATCAGACTTGGAGACAGCACAATTAAGGGTTAAATATTCTGTTATCTTTAGATATTCCAATCAGTATTTGGAAAGCCGCTATCTTCAGATCATGTGTTTTCCACAATAAAGAAATAGATTTTCCATGAAAAAAAATAGTAACAATGTAAATTTGTCTTGTCAAATAAATGTAAGTCTTTCTACTCACCCTTTCTTAGAAAATACTAGCATATTAAAGACACCGACAACTTCTGAAGAAAGAAACAACCTTCTAATTTGAAGTGGTATTTTTCAAACTCATGGAATCTTTTTGTTGTTTCATTGATTCAAATAACACCTCCTAATCCTCCTAATATCTTGTAGGACGCGGTGTTCCAAGAAAGCAATTTGGGAAACATTAGTCTCCAGTGTCTTGCTATGGATTCCATCAATGAAGTGGGTGCCAAGTGCCCTTCGCAGGGGGCATTCACTTTGCATAACTGAAGCCACATGTGTATGCTCCCATTTTGCCGCCACCCCCTTATCTTAACCCAGATGTTTCACATCTCAAAGGCATAGAGAATCCAGCCAGCATGTGCCTGGGGAGGCCAGTTCTTTCTTTTAGGCATCTCCTAAAGTCCACTAGAGAACAGCTCAATTATATTTTTTGCCACCAAATGATACTCAGTTCTGTCAAAATTTTGAAAAACTCAGCCACATGAACATTGCCTGTGTCTCCTGCAGCTTCCAGTTGTCATATTTACGAGGGTTACACTACATCATGAGCTTAAATTGAACTTAAACCTCAAGAATCTCCTGATAACCCCCAGCCCCCCCCCCCCAAGACTGGACCATGGCCAGCAATTCCCTTAGCACATGAAATGACTGTTCAAGTCTCTGGAAGTCACAAAGGACTGTGGCCTAAGCCTCCAGCTGCCCCCTGAAGAAACCAGCTGATAATCTTAGCAAGGCTCTTTTTTCTTCATCTGGTAAGTCCCCAATTCTTATCATCATATTGTCAGCAGAATTCTTCTGTTTGTTTTCTGGTTGTGTGGATCATGTACTATTTGTTTCCTGATTTTTATCTTTTTCCCCCCACACCCAAGAAGAACAGCACGTCCAACAAGTCAACCTCTACATGGATTTATTCTGCCTGGAAAGTGGGTCCCAGAAACATTGCTGCAGGGACCACAGGATCACATGTGTTCACAACTGGGAACCTACAATTCAGTCCAAGATGTATCCTTGTGTTTAATCCTCAAGGAGCTCTTAAGGCCCGTGGGCACGTTTCATAGGGAGGATGGGACCTCTAGACTGAGAGTGGATTCATCCATCTAGCAACTTTAAAACTGTCACTTGGACCAGGATTCAGGCTGCAGAGCATCCTTGTTCTTATTAACACCTGACCCTAATCATGCACATCCAGGAAAGGAAAGAATCATCCCTATTGCCAGAAAAAAAGCACATTCTTCCTCCTCTATCTGCCAAGAAAATCATAAAACTTCTTTTAAAAGGGGAGCTTTCTTCCCTCTGGAAAAAGTGGAAGGGAATTAAATACCCACCACCACTGAACCAGGCAGAGTGGAGCTAGCTCTTAGTCCATAATAGGGAGCTAGACAGGCCCTATTTACTCACAGGGCAGAGGGGTGCAGCGCATACCCTCACTTAGTAACCTCAGGGAGCTCAGTGCTGCCACTCACACCCAGGTGAGTGAATGTTTGCCAAATGAATGGATGACGGCAATGTCCAACTCCCAGGTAACAATGCAGAAGAGAAGAAAGAAGTTCTATTTGTGATGAAACCTTAACATAACATGGGAGATAAGAGCTCAGTCCTACGTCCACAAACCACTTCTCCATTCACTGGAGTAATCCTGGTTTCCCAGGTGTAGTTTCTGTGTGGTCAAACAGCTACACTGGAAATGGCCCTGTACTTAGTTTAATGGTTATTTTAGTCAGATTTTTCCCCACTGTGACTAAAGGACCTGACCAGAACAATTATAAAGGAGGAAAAGTTTCCTTAGGGGCCATGGTTTCAGAGGTATCAATCCATAGACATCAGACTCCATTTGGGGGGCTCAAGGTGAGACTGAACATCATGGTGGAAGAGTGTGGCAGAGAGAAGCAGCTCACATCATAATCAGAAAGCAGAGAGAGATATCTCCACTTGCCAGATACAAATGTATACCTCAAAGCCAAGCCTCCAATGCCCTACCTCCTCTAGGTACCCTCCACCTGCCTTCAGTTACTACTCAATTCCATCACTGATTGGGTTAAGGCTCTCATAACTCAATCATTTCTTCTCTGAACCTTCTTGCATTGTCTCACACATTAGTTTTTGGGGGATACCAGATCCAAACCATAACAATGGTCAACACCATCTTGAAAGTCTGAATAACTTTTGAACAAGGGCACTGAAGAGTTTAATCCTGGATACATACTCCCTTGTGGTATCTCCATGTGTCTTCTGTGATGTATGAGCAATTGCTGTCTCATAGGTTATTGTCATGACTAAATAAGGTAACTATAGGTAATCCTTTATATAGTGTTGGGCACAGAGTGGGATCTGGAAAGGCGCTGGCTTTTCATATTTCTTTATCTCACTGTTTTCAAAATCTCTGTATTTGATAATGAAAAGAGTGGGGTAGGAATATTTCTGATATAGATATAATTCCTTTAATTTAAGGGTATACCTTTGGAGGGCTGGAAGCCAAGAACACAAAACTATCTACATTCTGTAGGGTCTTTTTCTTTTTTCCCCACATTCTGGAACCCTGGCCCAGCAGAAGACAGAATCTAACTCCCTTCTCAGTTCCCCCAAGGTAGGGGGTTCCATAGTCACAGTGCCCCACCGCCATGTAGGCCTCTCCCTTTCCCAATGCAAGAGCAACAGCTACAAGGGGACAGAGCTTTCCTCAGATTTCCAAAGGGAATGTCCTCACAATTCCAGGAACTGAGAAGTCAGTGGGAAGGTCATGGGTGGAGTGAGGTCACTGGCCTGGCTCCAGAAGTGTGGCTGCAGATAATGTGCCTTGGGGCCGGAGCTTACCAGCCTCCAAGCCCACACAGCTTCCCTTGGGGGCTACAAAGCTTAGAGGAGAAATGACAAAACAGACAATAGAGGGTGGGTCTCCCCCAACCTCCATAACTGCTGCCTTGGAACCCAAACACTTTCACTAGCTGCCAAACATTGCCCTTCAGAGCAGAGAATGAGGACCATGTGGAGCTTTGCCATCCTTATACTTCAACATCTTTGTGAGTACAGTGTTGGGGTATTTTCTTAAGAGACCACAAATGTGATTTCAGCAAAAGTCTTTTTTCTTCTTGTTCTTAAATACCTGTTTCATTTCAATTCAATTTATTTGGGCTGAGAACAGGAAGAGATTTCCCAGGATTTAGGGAGCATCGGTACTGGTTTATGGTGTTTATATTATACCAGCAATGTTGATACAAATTCCCTTTGAATGTCAACAGACATCAGCAGGTGTGGATATTGACTTTAAGGATCTTCATTGGAGTGCAGGGTATGGCAGGATCAGAGGAAGACTGGAACTGGAACCAACTCTTGTGATGTTTATCCAATGAATACTGTGAGCAATTGACCTCCTTTCTCCAGAGCCCTAAACTGAGGCTACCCAGAACTTTTACAACTGTACAGAGAGAGGATGCTAAGACCTTACAGTCATGGGTAGATGGCAATTCACCACCCATAAGGACAAAATTCCACACTGAATACATTAACAATGAACAATCCCAAAAGGAAATTAGTAAAACATTCCATTGATAATAACATCAAGAAGAGTAAAATGCAGAAATGAGCCTAACCTAAGAGGTAGAAGATTTGTGTACTGAAAAAATTCAATATTGATGAATGAAATTAAAGAAGAAACCAGTAAATGGAAATACATCCCCCATTCATGAATTGTGAGACATAATATTGTTAATGTGTCAATACCACCCAAGGTGATTTCCAGATTTATTTCAATTCTTCTGAAAATCCCAACAATCTCTATTAAAATCTACCCTAGCGTTCATGTAGAATATGAAGAGGCCCTAAATAGCCAACATAATCTTGGGGAAGGAAAAAAAAAGAGAACAAATTTGAAAGTTACACACATTTTAATTTCAAAATATACTACAAAAATCCAGTAATCAAAATGGTATGGTTGGAATAAAGACAGATATTTAGACCAATGGAAGAAAATAGGGAGCCCAGAAATAAACCCTTGAATATATGGTCAAAAAACTTGACAAGGATGCCAAGACCACTCAATGGGGAAAGGACAGTCTTCAATAAATGGTACTAGAGAAACTGGTTATCCACATGCAAAAGAATAAAGTGGGATCCTTGACTTATACCACATACAAAAATTAATTCAAAATGAATCAAAGACTTAAATATAAGACCTGAAGTTAAAAAACTCTCTTAGAAGAAAACATGGAAGAAAATCCTAGTGACATTGGATTTGGCAATAAACCAAAAGTAAAAATATATAAATTGGGTTATGTCAAAGTTTAATTTTTTGTGCACCAAAAGACATCCTCAACAGAGCAAATGGAAAAACATTGGGAGAAGATATTTACAGACCTGATAAGGGGCTAATATTCAAAATATATAAAGAACTTTTGCAACTGAACAACAACAAACAAACAACCTGGTTAAAAAATGGCCAAAGAACTTGAGTAGAATTTATATAATGAAGATCCTACAAATGACCAATAAGCATATTAAAAGATATTAACATTGTTAGTCACTAGGGAAATGCAATTCAAAACCACAATGAGATACCATCTCACACTTATGAGGAAGCTGCTATTTAAAAAAAAAAAAAAACCAACAACAAAAAGCCCAGAAAATAATGTGCTGATGGTCATGTGGGAAAATTGGAACCTTTAAGCACTGTTAGTGGAAATATAATATTTGTAGTCACTGTAGGAAATAACATGGTGGTTGCAATTCCACTTCTGTTTATTCATCCAAAAGAATTGAAAGCAAGGTCTTAAAGAGGCATTTGTACCACAGTGCTCATTATAGCACTGCTTACAATAGCCAAAATGCCCATCAACAAGTGAACAGATAAACAAACTGTGTTTTATACATACAACAGAATATTATGGAACTTTAGAAAGGAAATAATATGCCCATTCTGACATATGCTACAACATGGATGAACCTTGAAAATGATGCTGAGTGAAATAAATCAATCAGAAACACACACACATGGCATGAATCCATTCAGGTGAGATACTGAGACTGATTAAACTCATAGACACAAAAAGGAGAAGGGTGCAGAAGGAGGGAATGCAAGACTCGTTTAATGGGGAGCAAGATCAAAGAGTTCTAAAGATGTGTTGCCCAACAATGTGAACGTAACACAAATTAACTATGTACTCGAAATGGTCAAGATGGTAAACATTACGTATGTTTTATCACAATTTATTGTGTTTAGGAAAACTTAAGGTACAATCAGAGAGTCCCACTGGAATTCATGCTTGCCATACTGCCCACTGCCCATTGCAGGCCTCCCTGTGACCAGGAAAAGGAAGAGGGTATTATTCACCATGACACATTGACCTTAAAACAGGAGCCACTGGACTCCAAATTTCCCAGGCCTGGGTCATTAGAGAAGAACCCAGTTTGGCGGGGTGGAAGGACTCCTAAGTTCATATTCAACCTCTGTTAATTATGTGGATACAAATGACAATAATAACAATTTTTTTCATTTAGTCTGACATATAAAGTTCCATGCTAAGCAATATTATGCCCATTCTACTGATTGAAAAGCTGAGACTTGTGCTTTTCTGTGAGGCTATACAACTGGTAAAATAGGACAGTTGAGCCAATTGGGAGTATGTCCTTTGTTGCCTGGGGGAGGACCCTCATAAAACAGTGGTGGTGGTTGTGTGTGTTGGGGGGAGGTTCTAATCCATTCATTATATGTCCCTATCATCTTTCCTGAGTTGGATATTGAGTTCAGATCTCAGATTCATATTTCTTTCTGTAGCAGCCAAAAAAAAAACCACAAAGCTGGACTAATTAGATCAGTTTGCCTTTTGTTTGTTTGATTGTTTTCAATGCTCTCAGCTGAACCTTGAATGTCAGGGTCTTGTGCATGCTAAGCAAATGCTCTATCACTGAGCTACAACCCCACCGCCCCCCAAATTTTTTTGTAAAGAATACTTAGGAATCCAAAGAGACTGATTTGCAAAATCAATGCTACAAATGTCAGGATATATTTGCAAGACTCACATTATACATATATCATGCACCCCCCACTGATCAGCCAAAGGGCTTCCACCTGTTGCAGACACACTCACCTCTTTGGGATTCATCCTGGTCTCCACTTGCTGGTCTATTTTCTGAGTTTCTCAAGCTCTTGAGGACCACCCAGCCGAGACTGAAGCCCAGTGTGACCCTGGGTAAGGAGGGACAGCTGGTCCTTCTGCTAGAGCAGAGTGGCACATAAGAGCTTTCTGCGAAAGTTCCATTGATATTTTTTTGGCAGATGCACACTGATTCCAATTCCTGCAATGCTGCTCATTCTCCAAAAGCTGTCTGGTTAAATATTTCCAGATGCAGAAATCAAGGGTACCTGTTTTTATACAGGACAATCACATAGGAATTCAAGTCCAATTAAGGGAAGGAAAGATACAGAGCCCCCAGTTCCTTTTGAGATGACAGTGAACATGCTATCCATGTGTCTGCCAACCAGGGCAGCTCCTCCAGGAATATAAACGCAGTCACTGGACTTTTATAAAAGATCTGTTCCCTTTCTGTTGACCTGAGTAATAAGCCAGAAATTAAGACACATGTTTTGTTAAACATACTAACGTAATGTCAGGATATTTGCAAAGAAAGTGAATTAGGAAAAGACTATTGAGTACATAATTATGCTGGGCTCTACCCTCTGAAGGATTCCTTTAACAAGGCTTGATTAAATGGTGGTTTAGAGTTTAGAAAGCACCCTTCAGCTCCAGCATCCTTTGCTAGTTTCTTGCATATTCATGTAGAGGCGTAAACAAGTATTTTTTTTCCTCTATGACTTTTATACAGATCTTAATGTAATACATATACCACTCTACACCTGGATTTTCCCTCAGAACAAAAATAGACAGCTGCCTCATTCTCTCAATGCTTTGGAACAAGGTTATGTTTGCTGACTGCACCATGATCTGTTTAGTTTTGCCCCCATGATTAGATAACAAGTTTGCTATGATGAACATATAAGTTACACATATGCATGGATGTGTATGGGGAAATTCCTACATAGGGACCTGTTAGGAAAATGGTGTTAGCATTTTTTATTTTGAGAGATGTTACAAATTTCACTCTGTGAAGGTCCTGCTAGTTCACACTGCTCATCCTGGCTGAAAGGTGCAGGCAAGCTTTCTGATATGTTCTAACCTGCCCGGTGAAGTAGGAACATTTCATTGTAGTTCTGATTATGGTTTTTTTTTTTTTTTCTGTGTGTAGGAGGCAATTTCTTTTCTGTCTCTGTCCTTTATCCACTTGGCTAAGGAATTGTTGGTCTTTTGAGTCACTGATTTGTAATGATGAAATATGAAATAAAGTACTCCCTTGGAATTTGATATGTATTGCAAATATATTTTATACTTGGTAATTCTTTTTAAATTTTCTTCAAGTTGTTTTTACTTTTTTAAGACATGGTTACTTCTATATCTTACTATATAGTTAATATGGTAATCTTTTGTTTTATGGCCTTTTGTACCTCATTATAATACTTCTCCACTCCACAATTATTTTTCTAGTTCTCCTACATTTCTTTCTAGTTGTTTTATAATTTATCTTTTAAGGAGGTTATGTTTTTACATTTAAGTGCTTTATCCATCTTGGAAAATTCTGGAACAACTTAGTTTGTCTGCATGTTTTATATGTGCTTTCTCCTGTACTGTCTGGTTAGTATCTTGGGTTTTCTTTGTTTGGGGTCTGTACCCTCCTTCTCATTATTTGGATGTTTTGGATCTACTTCTTGTTCATCTTGCTGTTATTTTTATAACTCTTTCATTCTATGAGATCATATGTCCTTGAATTACATTGAATTGACTGCCCCACATAGAAACACTGCACTTTTTATACTTTCCTCCAGTCTGAGATTTTGTTACATTTGTGACAGGGCTGGTGGAGTTCTGGGGGTTGAACTCAGACTTCAGGCTTGCTAGGTAAGAGCTCTACCGCTGAACCACATCCTTTATTATTATTATTATTATTATTATTATTATTATTATTTAAGATATTCGAGATAGATCCTAAGTTGCCCAGGCTGGCAATCAAACTTTCAATCCTCCTGCCTTGGGCTCCCAAATTACAGGTGTGTGCCTATGCCTGGCAGTCTGTTACATTATTTTATTTTAAAAAATTGTTCTGGTGTTAACTTATGCCCTTTAAATGTGGCTCAATCTCGTCAGCTTGAGATGATTTCTTTGGACCCCAGCAATCAGTACAGCATGTTGGAGGTATCCAACTTATAATCGTTCGTTATTTGAAAAGAAACATCCAAAATATTTTCAAAAAAGATAAGACATTGTGTCATAAAGCAAATGATCTACTTTTATTAGCTAAAGTGAAGGAGGGGCCCTCAGGGACAGATTTTTCAGGATGCAATACTAACCTGGCTTTCTTCCCGCCAACAAGCTGACTTACGAAGAGGAGTCAGCTGCTCCCCACCCTGGACAATGTGTGGACTGGTCCAAGGTCAGTGCAATCCTGGGCGTGTCCATCTGCTGACCAGTTGGTACCCAGTGCTAAAGACTTGAGTCATTCCTAGGCAGCTACATCCTAGAGATGTCCTGGTAGCCCTCAGACAGAGCCACAGAGGGAGGAATTGAGAGCACTATAGTAAACCAAGTCCTGCCTTTGGGAAGGGCTGTGCTTCCATGAATGAGGCACAGGCTGCCAAGTGTTCAAGGGAGAAAGCATCGTGGGCTGTCCCTACCTCTTCTTCTCTCTACCTCCTGGGCATGGACCAACAGATCTTGACCAAGGACTTCAAGCTGATCTTGTCATGGGCTGTGAATCTGTGGATGTTCACTGAGCATCCTCATCCCAACATCAGGTTTACAAAGCCTTTGACCCCTGGGCACTCTTGGTATCCTGTGAACAGACACATAAATAACTGACAAAAAGGCAAAGCTCCAGAGAACCCCCCGCAGGTGTGGGGTGAGGAGCTGACACAGAGATATTGACTCTTGCACTGAAAAGAGGGGCTCCAGTCTTAGCGGAGGCTTGAGAAGTGAGCCAGCGCCTGATCAGGAAGTTTTAGGGTGGGGCCATTCCCCTGGCCCCCTGCCCATGAGCCTGGGACCTCAATGGTTTCCACTTCCCAGTACTTTCTGCTATAATCTCTTAAACAAAGCACAAGATAAAAGCATTGCATGGCTGTGGTCAGCTCCAACACACTAGGGGAACTTGAATTCTTCAAACTCAATGGACTCTGTATTGCAGCGCAGGAGAGTTGGGAGTAAAGGGACCTGACTGGAATGATGCATTAATTCATGTGCTTGTTAATTCATCTATTTCTTCATAGTACATTCATCAAGTTACTGCTTTGATCACTAGGGATCCAGTGATGAATAAACTGAACCAAGCTCCCTGCACATGGGGCTGGCCTTCTACTGGGGTGGAAGCCAACATGCAATTAGACATAGGTATCATCAAAGTAAGTGAATGCCGTGAGCAACATGCAGAAAACGAGGAACTCAAAGGGGACCAGACTTGATGTTTGAAAAGGGGGGTCAGTGAAATCCTGAAGAGTTGACATTTGAAGTTTTAGGTAGCAACTAGGTCCCAGGGAATGAAGCAGGTTTGACTGGGCAGCCTCAGATGGTGTTTCCTGATAAAGCTTCTTAGAGTAAGTAGTAAAATTTGCTGAAGGACTAAGTTTCAAGTTCATTGCATCATGGCTTGGGTAAAATCTGGTCACAGATAGTCAGTGGACCAGGTGTAGGGAGACTCTTGAGGAGTCTGGGGTCAGCAGATGTGAGTAGAGGGAACATGCTACAGTGATGCCCCTGGACTGATTTTGGATCAGCAGTAGCCATTGTCTGGTCTGGCCAGAGCAGCCTCCAGCTTCAAACCAAGCATGTATACCAGGAGGCTTTCTGGGGATCCTGCAACTGGATCATGGGGTGAACACGTGAAGGCCAATAAATGTTTGGTCGACAAGAGAATGACAGATTTTTATCTTCTAATAGCATTTATTTTCTATTCTATACCTTATACATTAGTAAGAGGCAAACTCCACATCAGCTGAACATTCAATGTGTTGATTTTTGCTGAATTCTGGTAGAAAATTAAGCCAAAAATAGTGACCTCTCTGAAGGGAATGGAGGTCTCTTGGGCCTAAGCAGCAATGATTACCAGCCCCAGATGTCTGTCACCTGTTACATAATATCCCTTTCTTCATAGTCATTGTCTAATATTCTCACATTCTCAATGCATATTTTCCCACATTGTTGAAATTTTTAAATTTAAGTATGTATCATTAAAAGGGAAACTCTTTCCTTAATGCTAACACTCCTGATTTTCATAAAGCAAAATTTCAAAGCAGGAAAAGTGATCTCTGCTGTATTACACAAAAAGGAAAACCCCAGACATCCTGGCACTATGAAAATCAGCCCCTTTCTGCCATGTTATAGGAGACTAAACTGGTCTTAAAACCCAGCACGTGGTGACAGAGTCCTTCCGCTCATGATAGGCTAAGTGTAATTGCTTGTCTTCCTATGAAGGACACAGGAATCCAGATGAAGGAACCTTCAGAAGGGAAAAAAAAAATGCCAGTAATTTCCAGAGTTTTATGGGAATCCTTAAAATAGTTACCTTAAAATACAACTATTTTGAGTTATCAAAAGGTTTTCATTGTTTTGGGGATTCCATTTTCTGGTAAAAGAACAAAGAAAAACCTATTCTTTGATGAATTGCAGAACCAAGTTTTGATGCTGTATGAGATTGTGAAATCTCAGAGAAAGCACATAATTTATGGAGATCAGGAATGATTCTGTCCAAACCAAAGGATAAGTAGGCAATAAAAACCTAGGAGCTTTGGAGAACTTAGAACCCAGTTATGTGGGGCAAAGTTCCATTTTCAAGGAAAAATGGAGTGAAAAAGGAGAAATAAGTGAGGAATGTGTGTGTGTGTGTGTGTGTGTGTTTATATAAATACAAATATGTGTGTGCCTGTATAGGTATTTGTGTGTGTATATTTTTGTGCGTATATATGTGTACACATGTATATTTTTGAGCTGTGTCCTAAACATCACACCTATCTGAATCACAGCCCTTCTTTCCAGACAGTTGGCCCAAATTGAAGAGCTAGATAAACAATGGAAAGAGATTATTTGGTAGATTCATGTCAGATTTTGACAAATTAATTACTTGTTCTTTCTCATTCAATTTCCATCATATTACCAGCCTTCTTGTCCTATGGAAGTCCTATGTGCCTAGTATAGGGACACCCTGAGAAGACCTCAAGATTCTGCCCTTGAGCAAATTTTAGCACCTAGACATGATGTCTTATTTCTCACAGAGGCATAATGCTAACTCATGCTGACAGTTGTCCCAGCAGTTTCCAGAATTTGGGAGGTCAAGCATGAGCTCTCTGGGAACAAACCATCTCCGTAGGGCTGCAGTCTGGAATTAAGTGGAGCCCTATCTT
Source organism: Ictidomys tridecemlineatus (assembly GCF_052094955.1). Taxonomy (NCBI): domain Eukaryota; kingdom Metazoa; phylum Chordata; class Mammalia; order Rodentia; family Sciuridae; genus Ictidomys; species Ictidomys tridecemlineatus. The sequence goes on along the minus strand of NC_135481.1, from coordinate 154,475,458 downwards.
CCCAGATAGAGGCACCTGCCCTGGTAACCCCAAGGCTTCTGACATTCAGTTCCAGACTGCACTTAGGTGGTTCTGGTTTCCGTTCTCAAAGACTGCTCCACAGAATAAAAGCCATTTGTGATATTCTGGGGGATATAAGGGTCCTTGGCCCAGGAAGATTTTGGAAATACACTCTTTCTGGGATTAGCACCAATAAGACAACAAGAAGAGATCCCTCTGTGCTAAAAACTCTTTGTCTTAGGACCACTGACTTTCCCTGACATTCTATGGAAGATGTTACTGTGACAGTTCCCAAAAATTCTCTTGGCAGGAGTAGGAAGCAGGTGAGAAGGACGTAGGAGGCCAGACTTTCTCCAGGCAAGTATAGGCAGCTCTGAGCTGATGGGATGCCCTGTTGACTGGATAGAAATACTTAAATCTTTGGAACAGAAAGATATTGCTCAGATAACTCAAATCCCCCAATTTACAAGGCAGCGCATGTCAGTAAGTCCCTGCTCCTTGTGGGCACCATATGGGTTGGGCAAGGAGTGTCAGACTGGAGGGGGAGGGCGCTCTCATAGGCCATGGAATCAGTCAGTGCCATGAATGAATGGAGACTAGAGGGCTGTGACAAAGCATGGCTGAAGTGGCCTGAGGCAAGGATGAGAAAGGCCCATTTCATCAAAGAATCAAATGACAAAAGGGACCATGCAAGAGGAGTTGAAGAGAAAATGGAAGTCCAAGTAGAGAGAATAGACTAAACAAAGGCTCGGTTGTTCACATAAAGGGAAAGAAGCCATGGAGACCATAGTCTTCTGAGTGACTGCAGAAGAATCTAGAGGGGCCATGGAGGCCAGGAAAGGGGAGTTACCATCAGTGCTGGGGAACATGATTATGGGTCGGCTATGGGTAAGTGTCCCCACAAGGCCCCTGTGTTAAAAGGACTTGGTCCCCAGCCAGTGTGCTATGGGGAAATGGGAGAACCTACAGGAGGTAGGGCCTCGTGGGAAGAAGTGAGTTCATTTGAGTTATTTCCTCAAATGGGATTGTGGGATTCGGATCTCTTCCTGGCTCCCTTTTGCTTCCTGGCTGCCATAATGTGAGCAGCTTCCTCTGCCATGGGCTTCCACCATGATGTACTTACTTCCTCACACCAGACCCAAAAGCAATGGGCCAACTGACCATGGACTGAAATACACAAAACTCTGAGTATTATCTCAGGTCTGACAAGGTCTCCATCACAATAATGAAATGATCTGACTGGTGGCTTAAAAAGAGAAAGAGCTTCCTGGCTGCTGGGTGAGGAAGAAATGTGGGTGGAAGATGCCTGAGGCAGTGCGGGCTCTTAGGAGTCTCCCACAGATGGATGTACCAAGGATCAGAGTCAAGATGGAGAGTGTGTGGACTCAGTATGGGGGACAAGAAATACCAGAGAACATGTTGTCCAGAGTGGATGACCACTGACAGGCCCTGGTACAAACACTGAATCAAGAAAAGGGCCTGGATAGTGACCTGAAGACCAGCTGGCCAGGGTTTGGAGTAAGCAGGGGGCAGGTGTATGGGTCATTGGACTCATCACAGCACAAAATTCAAATTAAAATCCAAGCAAAAGCATCTTGATTTTAGATGCTCCACACCTTCAGTAGCAACAGCAACTCCCTCTGAGCTGCACCGGTGCCTCCCTTGGGAAACTGAAGCATTTGACCAGCCACTGACCCACAGGAACCATGAGCAACGGAATTGCAGACATGTCAGAAGAGATGCAGCGCGAATGGGTGGAGTGCACTACTCAGGCGTTAGAGAAATATAACACAGAAAAGGATATTGTGGCCCACCTCAAGAAGGAGTTCATCAAGAAGTACAATCCCACCTGGCACTGCTCTGTGGGGAGAAACTTTGGTAGTTATGTGACACATGAAACCAAACACTTCATCCACTTCTACCCGGGCCAAATGGCCATTCTTGGGTTCAAATCTGGTTAAAAGCATGATCTGTGCCCCACATCCAGTGATCCATCCAAAACTAAGGACTGCAACCTAAGTCACAGATACCAGAGACTGAAATCTTTACCCTTGCTAAGGGAACAGCTTGATCTTTGAACATTCATTGTTAGCAAAACAGCTTGCATTTGTATTTATTTTTCTATTTCATACTTCTGTGCCCCATGTTTTCTTTTTTTACTCTCAGTTTATTCCTTTAAAAAATAAATGAGAAACATATAACTTGTTTGTAAAACTTTTCTATAAAAATAGCTTTCATAAAGATGGGGAGGTTTAATTTAAATGAAAAATATACTTAATGAAAAACAGAACCTCAGTGAAAAACGGATAACTTTTCTTATCTGTTTGGTTATGTCTTAAATTGGCCTATGTAAAATTGGTTACATTTCCTTAGAATTTGAATTATCTTCTTAATTCTCTGAAAAGTGACAAAAGTTATCAATAATGAGTCCATGCTTGATTTGTGCTGATAGATGGCCAACTCCTCAGGGTCTGGCATCTTTCAAGAGTTTAAGAGATGTTTAATCAATAAAGGTCGTTGGGTGAATAACAGTGTATTCCAAGATCTCAAGGAAATGTTACATTCAGACAACATGTGGCCCTCATGCTCTCAGAAAATTAAGTGGGAACCCAGGGATTCTGCTCTGCTAGCTTCTCAGAGGCCAAAAATCTCAACTACAGGGCTCCTTATCAGAGCCAAGTTGCCTCTGGGGACAGAGCCAAGATAAATCCTGTGGAATCAACATCATTCAGACCACACAAACATACAAAACCTTCCTCACAGGACCCTGGCAACCCATTCCAATGAATGAAGCAATCAATTTGAGGGCAAGCACACAGTCACAACTTCTAGTGTTCTCTACATACACGGTTCTGTCTTGGGAGATGGCAGGTCCCAGAGGCTGCACAGTTGACGAAGGTCAGAATCTGAGGTTAATATGGATCATGAGAAGGATGAGATTTAAATCCAGTGAATATATGGGTAGAAAATGGCATTGAGAATATGAAAAAAAGAAAAAAAAAAGAAAGAAAGAAAGCAATAAGGCAAATTCATTGTAACCACAAATGCCAAAGGAAAACATACTGGATGAATCAATCTTTCTTTCTCTCTCTCTCTCTCTCTCTCTCTCTCTCTCTCTTTTTTTATTTCTTTCTTTCGTGGAACCCTGAGGGGGAAATGTCAGCATGTCCGTGCTAATCTGCCTCCATTTTGCCCCCTCCCCATTCCTAGACAAGCATCCAACCATCAACAATTAGAGAAACTTACAAAAACATTCCAAAATCTCAGGAGAAATAAAACTTCAGGAGTGACACAACGAGCTACATTTCCTTTGGTAAAATTCAGAATTACTTATTGAAAAGCATTTATCATGGCTCCACCCACAAAAGTTTTAACTGGGAGGAGCTGAGTTGGGCCCAGAAATCTGTACCCTTAGTGTGCTGCACCAGGGATGCACATAGGCTGTGGTGTGGCCACACATCCAGCTTAGGATGTAATTCCTCTCTCTGGAGACTCTTTCCTCTCCAAAGGGTAATTTCTGGTGTGAGCTGTCCTGCTGAAGTATTTAATGTGAGCTTATAGCAAAGAAACTGGACCCATTCTGCAAGTGGTAAGCCTGAGAGCATGCTTGCATAACCAGCTGGAGCCTCAAGGCATGTTCAGATAAGACATCTCTTTTATAAAATCAGGAAATCTAGGCCCAGACATTTACTTAACACAACCAAGACAACCAGAGCTTACCTGTGGGAAAATCAGAACCATTGCCAATTCCTAATCCAGAGCTCTCTTCTCTTTAGCAAACTGCTCCCTTACTGAAACCTTTATGTGCTGGGTTTACAGAAAAACAGTATCCCTGACACCCAGAGAAAAGCTTATGTCATGTTAGGAAACCAGATACAAAGAAGGCAGGAGAGTGTGTGATGTACTTTAGAAAGATAAATTTTAATGTAATTATAGTCTTAGAAAATTTTACATCCATGTTGGTGGAGTGCCTGGTAACTTTAAAATTGATCATGTGAATTTATTGACTTAAACATTCACAATAAACTTTAAATGGGCCGGCATTTTACATTGTCTGACAGTGTGACTTTTCTATTGCAAACACACGTGCATTTACACCTTCATGCACACATGCATATATATCCAGAAAAGCATGGGCAACAAAGCATGTCGATAAGTTAACAGCACAGAGTTGTGGAGTGCAGGGGCTAATTTACCTCTAAAATTTGTCTCACTTGCCTAATAATTTATTTTTATAATCTGGTTTGTAGTGCTGAGCCCAAAGAATCTAGAACATTCATTTGCCTGAGCAATTGTGCCCTAGGGACTAACCTCCTAACATTCAGCCTTATCCTCCACCCAACCCCAGGAATTTATGTGCTGGATTCCTGAGACCCACAGAGTGACTAATGTCATAAGGGTGACAAGGCATGACTCACAGGGACAAAGAAAGTAGCATGATCATGTGCAGAACGGGAAGTTACTACAGTCCTCTCACTTGGGGTTTTAGGCATGGACAGGACAACCAGGGGTCACTGGCTTCTTTCTTCATCTTCCTGCTTTGATATATGAAGCAGGGGTGAGCAGGAAGGTGGTGATTTGTGGGGAAACATGAATGACTGGAGTTGTTATAACAATAATAAATAGTCACCCAGGCTGGTCAGTATTTGGTAGTCAAAACAAAGAGCAGCAGCCAGAAATACAGCACAAAGAGAAGATTGCTGGAATTCAGTCATTAGAACATATAAAGTCTACTATATTTCTATTCCTGTCACTTGTCACTTTGAACAGCACTGGATCATATTGTTTAATAAATATTTTCTAAATGACACAGTGGCCCAGTAGCCCAACAGGTGACTTCATTTGAACTTCCTATTTGATGTGCTCATTTCCTTTGCAAGATACTTAGCTAATGGCTGTTCAACCTTTTCTTGAATGCTTCAGGAGGTGAGCTTCTCACTACCTCATGTGGAAAGACATTGAGATTTTAGACAGTCAGTTTTATCTTTTTTTTTTTTTTTTTTGGTTGCTTAGGGCCTTACTAAGTTGTTGAGACTGGCTTTGAACTTGCAATCCTCCTGCATCAGCCTCCCAAGTTGCTGGAATTATAGGCATGTGCTACTGTACCCAGTTGGACAGTTGTTACCTATTAGAAAGATCTTTATACTTAGAAGTATGGTTCTTACATCTGAATGTGTATCAGAATTAATGAGTTTCTCAAAGCCTAAGGGAAACATGCAGAATATCAAAAAATAATAATACATACTGCCCGTGTGTGTGTGTATACATATATAGAGAGAAATATGAAAAATATATATATATATCCATACTGGGGATGAATCCAGGGCTTCACACATGCCAGGCAAGTGCTCTACCAATGAACCACAATCCCCAGTCCCCCCATAACCACACTCCCCTATTCTTGGCTTTATCCTCTGGTACTAACCAGGACAAGTCTTTCTCTGTTCTATGTATAACTTCTTTAAACTGTAAATAGCTCTCATGTCTTCTTAAGGCCTTTTCAGCAGATCTCTTACAAAATAAACAAACAAACCAGTCAATAAGAGACCACATGCTCTGCCATGACCTGAGACCCACAGAAAGGTCCTGGAAAAGCTCAGCTGTCTATATAGTGGTCTGCTGTTCCTCTCCACCGACTTCCTCTTATAAGGTCACAGTGAAGGTGAAGTTTGCCTTTGCCTCCGTAAGTTTGAGCTAATGAAAAGGAAATACTATTTTAAATAGTTTTAGACTAGTATTGAATTGTTGTGTCTTCCAAATATTCAGATAAGGAGGGTTGTTTATGGATTGGAGGGATAAGATCTTATGGTGGAATCCTATGGCCCAGCACAGAGCTGAGACTAGAGATAGACAACAATTTATTACCTTGTATTGGAGCTGCAACCCCTCAGCTATCCGGGATATAATGATCCTGACTGCACTTATCCCAAGAAAATTCATTCTTTACAATTTTCTCCAGGCCTGGGTACAGGAGACATAGACATAAAGAATGGGTTGAAGATAAGACATTAATGTCCCCAAGTTCATGGCCACAGTTTTGTTCTTGGGAGGAACGATCTGGGAGACACTACATACATTCAGAGGTCCCTGAAAACAGAACACATCCTTTGTTGCTCCCTTCCTTACATGATTCTTTCTGTCCCACGTGCTTCCTGGGACCACCTCTTAAACAAATGTCACTCAAACAAGTCCTTATCTCAATAAATGTTGCTAATAAGTGGCTCCACTTAACCATCTTTCTGACTATGACTGTCTTCTAGGAACTGAAGTTTCTAGGAAATCTCCCTTCATTGGAGAACTTTAGGCAGAGTCAAGTTCTCCTGGGCTACAGACTTTGAAGGGCAGGGCCTGTTCCCTGAATGAATGTTAACCTGCTCAGGGTCCAGAAACCAGCTCTGCTCAAGACCCAGGCTATGCATTCTCCACTATGGGCTAAGAAGAATGTCTAATCTTTCGTCAGGAGTTTCTTCATGCAAGCTTGATCCTTGGAAAAACCAGTGTTGCTGCTGCCTTAACAGTTAACCTCTATCATTTTTAGACAAGGGGCAATCACTATTTCTAATCTCAGGTCACCTTCTAACTCACAGCCAGAACCCTACAGATGTGGCCAGAATAGACCTGAGTTTCCCTTAGGATTCACCATAAGAGAACTGCTTGAATCAACATCAGATCACCCAGCCCATTTACGCCCTTCTGTTTAATTTTGTATTTCCCATAGTGAAGCAATTGTTTACTATGGTTGATTTTCTATACGTGACACTTTTCTTGATCCATGGAAATACCATTTTAAATAATTTTAGTCTAGAAAATCTGCAAGAAGAAGTGAAAAGAGGAAATTTGTGCAGCTGACATTTGCTTGAACAGTAAAAATGGACAGGAGCAGAAGCTTAAATACCTAACCTGTTATACGTTTCCCTCCTATGTCTCTAAAAGGCAGAGCTAAGTGCCATTAGTTCCTTGTTTCTTCAGCCCTAAGCATGGGAGAGGGCCCTCCCATTGCTATGGGGTCCTCCTAAAAGAACAGACATGACTCTGGTCTAATCCTCTGGGACTCTCCACCTGAAGCTCCTTAACCACATAAATCACTCCCCCAGATTTTCTACCTATTAGAATCCTGATGACCATCACTCAGCCTTATGCTATTTGACCCCCAGAATTGAAGACACACACCCTCTATGAAGTGGACTTCAGTTACCATCATGAGAGCTACCTACCCAGACCCCTCCTTACACAGCCTGTCCTTCCATCTGATCCAGTAACTCACCCTCACCTAGCCAGGGATTGGAAACCATAACCCCTAGGCTGATGCAGACAGGCAGACTTCCTGGGTTTATTGTACCACGGCTTGAAGCTAAGGTTGAGTTAGGGTATAAGGCTTGTCTGTCCTTTTATCTAGGACCGTATCTATTATTTCTTGCTGCAAAGAAAGCCACCCTAATACTTCATGGCTTCAAACAATAATAATTTACTATTTCTCATAAGTGTGGGGAGTTCTTCTGTTAAAAGTGATACTAGTTGTGCTGGGTCATCAAGGGCTCACCTGGAGTGGAACATCCAAGATGGCTTGTTCACAGGACCAAGGCTATGAGAACCATCAAAAGGCTAAACTCAGCTGGGACCTTCAGTGTTGTCTTAGGTCTTCCTCTTCACATGGCCTCTCTGCATGGCCTCCCCACCTGGACTGTTGTTGACACAGAAGCTCAGCACTCCCAGAGTACAGACAAGAAAGCTCTAGGATCTTTGAAAGATATAGGACCAGCATTGACGTCACTTCCACCACACTGGATTGTCAGATTCAGTGTGAGACAGGAAAACACAGAGTATTAAGTACTGGGAATCCTCTTTGATCATTTTCTTATCAGAATCTCAAATCCAAAGTAACACTGCAGTTTCCATTGAAGGAGTTGACCAGGGCAGCAGTGTGGACAGCAGGAGGCAGATAGCATTATCCTTATCGTGGGCCCACTACTTCTGAGAAACTATAAAAATACTAGGAAAAGGCCATTTCTCATCTTGACTACTTCACAATTGAATTACAGTTTTATCATATTCTTGAAGACCCTGACAAGGGTTTTATCTTTGGAAAACATCTCATTATGCACCAAGTGCCACCAAACCAGTGACTCCTCTTATAGGAAGCACTTGCATCAGGGGACATATTGTACTTTTCCACAGCAATCACTGTGTTTCACCCTCTGACGCAGTTCTCGCATCTGAATGGGGCAGGGGACCACTAACGCAATAAGCTGAGTGACTGTTCAGCCCTTATGTAGAGCTGAAGTCACTTGCTAAGACGAGCTAAAAACAATAAATCTTAATCAAAAGCACTGTCCCTTATGTCACAGACTTACTCTGACGTCTGTGCCTCATCCCGTGGAGGAATGACAGGCATGAGCGTTCCAGCCACGTCCCTAAGCACAGCACTCTGTGGGCTGTGAGTAAGACCACAGAAGTTAGCTACCAGGGATGTGTCTTAGCTAATAGGCATTAATCATGTCCTTCCTAAATAAGAGTTGAGCCAATTTTTGTTTTCAATTAGGAATAAAATTTAAGCATTTGGGATGCATGTGAGCAGTCTCTGTGAATGCTACTTCTTATTGTGGGAAAAAGATAAAGAAAAAAGGGGGCACAGGCTTGGAACTGAATACACAGCTTTGGAGTTAGTGTCTGGAATTTCTCTTTGGAAGTTGACAGGGACCAAAGTTGTATTCTGGAGCTTATGGCTCTGAGTGGGGGCAGGGGTAGATATGGAGGAGAGGAGATTTTACCAGAAATCTCCGATCATACTGGCCAGAATTTTCCTCTAAGGATGTCACTGAAGATGGCATTTCAACCTCAAACTAACAGAGGAAAAATCAAGGGCTATCAACTGCACTATTTTTCTATTGTACCACAATTTTTGTTTGCTTGTAGCAAGAAAAATGTCTTTTATGTTAATCTTGAAGTTTATATTAGAATTGGAATCCTGTTAAAATTGTCGTGGCTGATCTGAAAAAAAAATTTGATAAACATAACTACCTCCTAGAAATTTTCTTTATAGTGGTGGGATATAAATAAATAATATGGATAGAATTTTACCTGTTTCTACCCTGGGTACCATTAGTCCCCAGCATGAATGGTGCAAACCATTATCAAGAAAAAGGGGGATACAGTGGCCCTTTATCCACTGTAGAAGTGTGCACATTAGTAAGAACACCTCTCTTGTTCTTTTACAGCATTAAGGGGGAAAAAAGCCCTCACTAAGAGCCTGCATTTCATCCATTCTGACTAGGTGATCAGGTAAAAATCTGCAAAGCCCAGTATTCAAGGTGAATTGTGATTGACATCATTCCTCAACTTTCCCTCTCCCACCTAGGGTCTGAAAAAGATGAGTAAAAAAATCCCCCAACAAAGGACAAAATTACAACAATTTAAAGATATTAAGTTTATTTTAAGTTTGATTCTTGAATCAGGCAACACTTCCTTCTATAAAACACACTATGTACACCAATGGGGCAGGCAGAGGAGGCTGGTTTAATAGACAAAGAAATGCTGAACAAAGTAGAAGAAAAGCAAAAAGTGAACTGGTAACTTTAAAGTTACTTTCCTTTTACGACAGACAGGGTGACAGAATAACAGGGAAATATCTGGTTCATTCACATCAGGTTATTTTAGGTGATATTTTTTGTGTAAGGACTAAGGCAGAGGGAACTGAATCTAACCCTCATCTCTTGTAAAGTCAAATAAACAACTGCATCTCAGTTTGGTGACCTTGCATGTTAGCATGGGTGATTTCATTTGTGATTTTATCCTGGTTTGTTAGAGCTCAGTGCAGGAGTCCAGCCTAAAACAATGACCTCCTGTAAGGTTTATTTAACATCTCATCTCAAGTTGGACAAGGTCTGCAGCTGCAAGTTCAGGGGAAGGGCCTTCATAAAAAGCAGGCTGACGTTTTTCAAGAAAAAAGTTCTTTCTGCTGTTAAATGGCTTTACCATTCACAGACAGGCCCAACTCTTTTCTCAGTCTGTGCCCAGAAAGGCTACAGCCACCATCCTAGACAGCCTGTCATAGCACACACTCTGGGTAGAGAATGTGTGTGAGTCAGCCAGCGCTGCCATGACAAAGTCCCAAAGACTGGGTGGCTTGAACAACAGAAGTTTATTTCCTTCAAGATCTGGAGATGGAATTCTGATAGCAAGGTGTGGCGGGGTTGGTTCCCTTGAGCCTTTTTGTATGTGTTCCTACGTCCCTTTGTGGTCAATGGTCACTCAGCTATCTTGTCGCAGGGGTTAGAGACATGGAATCAACACACAGACTCTGGGAGCTGGTGAGAGAACTGGCTGGAGACCCACCTCAGGTCATCATCCAGTATCTCAGTTTATTTTTGGATTGCACATAACTGTTAATAGGGTTCAAGTGGAGTGTGCCTGTCAATCATACATAAGCAAGACAATATCCATAAGCCAATCATCTTCTACCTAATGTAACCGCACTGTGAGGAAACTCTAAATATTGCTGTCATGGAGGAAAGCAATCTGGAAGGGTCTTTGGCCCTTACTGAGTCAAGGGTTTCATGCCCTGAAGCCCCTGACTCTCGGTTTCCTGGCCTGGTAGTTTGGCAACGCTAACCACAAGTGCTGAGTATGTGGTTTCACCCCATCCTGCAGGCCCTCCTGTCAGTCCTGAATGAACCTGGATATTTTAAGCACTTCTGAGCTGCTCATAGCTGCTAGCTGTGACTGAAAGTTATTCCAACACCTTTTCTCCTTGGCTAGTAGATAGCTGTCTTCTTTCTGTGTCTGTACCAAGCCATTCCTCTGTAAACCTGTGTCTTCATTTCTTCTTATTCAAGACACAAGTCATATTAGATTAGGACCTATCTTAATGACTTCATTGTATCTTAATTATCTCTTTAAAGAGCCAAAATGGTCTTTATCCAAAAGGGTACAGGGAGTGAGGACTTTAAAATAATAATTCATGAGGGGAAAAATTCAGCTTATAACAGAGGTCGTTCAACTCAAAGCCTTGGACGTGGGAGGATGCTCCTACATCTGAGGTGCTGCAGATGCAGTTGCAGATGCAGGTGTAGATGGAATGTGGAGTACCTAATGAGAGGCTCCAATGCCACCAGTGTGTACTCTATGATTATAAAAGAAATGAGGAGGGGAAGAGAGAGGAGGAAAGAGGGGAAAGGGAAGAAAAGAAGGAAATGTGCCTGAACAGGCCAGGTGGTGGCACATGCAACCATTCAGGATGCTAAGACAGGAGAATTTCAAGTTGGAGGTCAGCCTCAGCAGCTCAGTGAGGCCCTGAGCAACTTAGTGAGACGCTGTCTCAAAACTGATAATGAAAAGGGCTAGGGATGTAGCTCAATGGTAAAGCACCCCTGGGTTAAATCCATGATACCAAAAAATAAAATAACATAAAAAGTCCATTCCATTCACAGCTCACAGAAAAGGGGTTCAAATAAGAGTCCTCTGGATTTTCTCTCCTAACAGAGTCGGGAGGGTAAGAAGTCTATTTTTTTTTCCTCCCTAAGACAAGTTCTTGTTATGGCCCAGATTGGCTTTGAACCTGTCATTCTCTCATCTCAGTCTCCTCTTTTTGCAGGGCACAGTGACACATGCCTTTAATCCCCATTCCTCAGGATGCTGAGATGAGAGGATCCTGCATTTGAGGTCAGCCTGTACAACTCAGTGAGACCCTGTCTCAAAAATTTTTTAAAAGATGGCTATTTCTTTTCACTTGCACCTCCAACTTTATAGTGATATGTAAGAATTTGTTTCCTTGAAAGGGGTCCTGAAACATGGGTAATTTTCATGTTCACCAGGACCTTACAGATCCAGGGAAGGCCAGAATGAGCCAGGATGGAGAGAGTCATACTTTCCCACCAACAGCCAGCAGTCAAGAAGCAGCCGATTGAGGCAGACAGTCTGAGGGAAGGTTCATAGAAGAAATCTGTCTTTGAGGACCTAATCTTGACAGTTTCTGCCCACTCTGTTCTCCAAAGATTTCATGAAACAGAATAATGATGGTTCTCTTGGACATTTCAGGCAGAAGGGTGCTGGGCAGAGTGGAGTCATCTGTGCTGGGCAGAGTGGAATCATCCTGACCCCAACCAATCCTCTGACTGTGTGCTCTTTTAGGCTGGCCTGGCCAGAGTCATGAGTGTCTGAAGGTAATGAGCCATCTACTCCTATCCAGTGGCAGCAGTAGTCAGACTGGGTCCTCCTGCCTTTGGCAAAGCCATTCCCAAATAAGCATTGGCCTCAGTTTGATTCAAATGTGAAATTCTGAGCCTCATCATTGGACCAGAGCAAGCACCAGAGCAGACAGCCCTGCCCAGATGAAAAACTTTCAGAGACGCTGTTCTCAAGCACAGTGGTCACTAACCTTCCCTGGACCTTTGTCCTAGGGAGCCATATTGTGGAAGGAAAGTAGCAAATGAGAAACCAAAGAGACATATTTACAGCTACTCAATATAATTCTCCTTTTCTCCAGAGAAGCTGAGAATTTGTCCCTGCTCACCCAGTTTGGGAGTAAACAGGACAAGATCCCATCTACATTATAATACCCGGAGCTGGGTGGTGCTTGGGCACCAGGAAGGTGCCAGGGGATGATGCCAGGATGCATAGCAGGGTGGAGAAGCAGAGTTGTCCACAAGCCAGGTGGCAACTAGAGACATTGCCTCACTAGGGGGCAACACAGGGCTTAAAAGGTGGCCTTGTACCGGGTACAGTGTAGGTTAGACAGAATTTCACCACTTGGTCCATGGGAGGAATCCCCCTGCTGTAGAGACCCTCATGCATAAGGTGCTTCTGTGTTGCAGCCAAGTCTCTCTGACCGCAGTCCCTGTAAACAGTTCAACACCCCCATAGGGTCTCTCAGCCAACATTCCAGTAGGCCTCAGCCAGAAATCACTGGAATTCACAGATCTTAAAAATAATGCTTGGCTAGGATAAGTGACCTCCAGGATACTATTTTTTTGTTAAATGAAAAACTGTTAAAGACCACGTCTGTGCTCATTATCCTTTCCTTGGAGCTGCAGTGCACAGGAGGACACCCTTTGGCATCCAGTGTAGAGTCAAGTGTGGATCTTTACAACGGGCTTGGCGTGCTTTCCTAGCTAGCAAATGCATGAAAGCCATGAGAATCTTGGCATTTCACCTTGTGTCCTGGTGATCAGGTAACCCAGATGTGAACTCTATAATTTCATTCATCAAGCATCCTTATCTGATTTACCTTAAAGATTCATCTTCCTTCTCTCCAGGGAGTGAGGCTTTTCTTCCTTTTCTTTTTTCATGTTTGTTTTATTTATTTTTTTTGGTGGGGGGCGAGTACTGGAAATGAACCCAGGGTGCTCTACCATTGAGCTGCGTCCCCAGCCCTCTTTACTTTTTTAGTTTGAGACAGAGTCTTGCTAAGTTGTTGAGACTGGCCTTGAATTTGTGATCTTCCTGCCACAGACTCCCAAATCACTGGGATTACAGGCCTGTGCCACTGCACCCAGCGGGTTGGTATAAGGCATATTTTTAATCTTAATCTTTTATTCATCTTTCTTTCCTTGTTGTATGGTAAAGTGTCTTGACTCTTTTTAGGAAAAAAGAAAGGGGAATACAAATTGTATTGAAAGAATGATGCAGCCCTTCCTTAAAAAGCTGTTTCCTAGGGGCTGGGGTTGTGGTTCAGAGGTAGAGCCCTTATGTACAATTCATGAGGTACTAGGTTTGATCCCCAGCACCACATAAAAAAAAACTAAGTGAACAAAATAAAGGTATTGTGACCATCTACAACTAAAACTTAAAAAAATAATTTAAAAATTAAAAAGATAAAAAAGCTATTTCTAGAGCTGGGGGTTATAATTCAGCAACAGAGCACTTGCCCAGGGTGTGCAAGACCCTGGATTTGATCCCCAGCAACAACAACAAAAGAGTGTTTCATATGCATTATTTAACTTTTCCCAAGTCCCTGAAAAACTCCCCAGTGTCTTCTGAATCTTCCAAGAGTTAGACAATGCTCCCTGTAGTCACTGAGCTGAACGCATTTTCCTGTCTTCAGCTTCTCTGGAGACTGCGAACTCATGCAGGGTAATGCCGCGCAGCGCTATGAGCTGGGCAGTCTGAATCAGAGCAGCTGTCCCCTCCAGGGATGGCAAGTTTGTCTTTTGCTCTGACATACGTCTTGATGAGGCAGCAAGTCCCTAAGGGCATCTCAGATCAATCTGATACGGGATCTCAGAGAAATGCTATTTTTACGCCCGTTTCGTTCTGGAATTAGTTCATCACATCCTCCCTGAGTGCAGCCTGTAACTGACAGCAGGACAAGAGACCCTTGTGCTCTCCATCCCCACATCCTCATAGCTACAACAGTGCCTGGTCTTCAGTACTCATAAATACAATAGTCTGTTCTCATCTAGGGTTTCAGCTACCTGCAGTCAACTGCAGGGCAAATAACATTAAGTGGAAAATATCAGAAATAAATATTTTTAGAAGTTTTAAATAACGCTTATTATAGAATATCATTATGATTATTCTATTTTGTTATTATTTTGTTAATCTCTTACTATGCTTAGATTGTGAGATAAACTTTATCAAAGGTATATATATATATATATGAAAAAAAAATAAGGGGTTCAAGGTTTAGTGTTATCCATGATTTCAGGCATCAGGGTGTCATAAAACATATCCTCTACAGAAAAGGGAAACTTCTATATTTGCCAATGAATGGATTTGGGCAAGTCATTTGACTTCCTCGAGTCTTGATTTCAACAAAACAGTGAGAGCAACTCCTCTGTCATTGAGGAGATTAAATGAGATTCAGAGACAGGACAATGCTTTGTAGAGTATGAAGCACTGAAAAAAACCTCTGGCTATTATCTTTTGTTATTCACAAACAAAAAAATAATGACAAGCATCTTACCATCTGCACCTTCGTTGACCCTGGGATATCTTCAGGTTTAGGGATTTGCCAAAATATTGTCCCTGACAGAAATGTGCTGATCCAGAGAGATTAAGGAAGGAGGAGCCCTAGAAGACAATGCCTTGCCCTGTGTCACTTCTTCCAGCCCTTTCTCTATTCTGAGGAGGGAAGCTCAGGTCAAGAAGGCAGTAGGGTAAAGGCCAGAAGCTACCAAAGGCCTTCTGAACACCCCTAGATCAGGCTTTCCAGGGGCCACCTTTCTTCAAGGCATCAAAACTGGAGAACAATCCGTCATATAACCCTCCTTGATGGAGGATCAGCCAGGCTCTTGGCTGGGACCCCTTCTCTGACTCCTAACCCCACCTGTACATCTCTGGAGAAAAATATCAGCTATTATCATTCCCTAAAAGACATTAAAGCAATTTTGGAAAACTCACATTGCATTGGTGCTACCATTTGGGGACAAGCATTTAAAATGGTATCCAAAAATTAAGAACAGGATGCAAATCAGTATTTGTATTTTAAAAAAAGAATTGTGGGGCTGGGATTGTGGTAGAGAGCTCACCTAGCACTTGCAAGGCCCTGGCTCAATCCTCAGCACCACATATAAATAAATAAATAAACAAAGTAAAAGAATTGTAATCTTAACAATAGAAATCACACTTTCTTTATTACATTTTTCCGCAATGCTTCATTTTGATATTAGAGGCTGGAAACTATTAAGCTGTTGTCTCCTTCAAAATGATGAAAGCCCGTGTGCGTGGATGATTTATTACCCCTGTGCTTTGCCCTGGCACATCATTTCCGAGCCTGCCACAAGCGCAGTCTGGACTTAACAACAAGGGTCCTTCTGTGTGATGGAAGTTCCCAATGCCAAGGACCAGAAGGAGCTGCTGGCACATTGCATCCCATTTTTCCAACACCTGACACAGTTCTCCTTGAGCACTGGATCTAGTGCTAAGCTAAATACTAAGAGTAAAGACACAGGAAGGGGCTTAGTAGGACATTTCCCTTCCCTGGGTTGAAGTCATTAGTAACAGGGCAAAACAGGAAGGGGGTGAGGTCTTGTTTAGAGAAGGGAAATGCAGAGGAAATGTGGGCAGGGCAGATGGAGCAGAAAAGAATTTGAAGGGGCTTCTTAAGAAGGAGGCCAGTCCTGGCCAAGGAAGAAGCCAGCTGGGGGAGGAGTGAACAGGGAGGCCTGGCTGGGGGGCAGAGAAGGGGAGAATCACTCCCAGGATTGTTTTCCAAGGACAATTTACAGTTCCCATTGTTAGCCTTTTTCCTCTGGGTTATTAAGCACAAAATGAGAGCCAAGGATTCTCATCCATCTTGTCCCTGCATTTTACATTTCCTGGCACTTCAACTCCAAGGTACCTGTCCACAAATCGCAGAAAGTCTGGCAATACCAGTCTGCATTGGTTTCCCCCAGTGCTGGTCCCTAGTCTGCAGCTTTAATTTGGCAGAGCTGGATGAACTTGGGCCTGTCTTTAGCATATGAATATAGGCATCTCCTTTATCATTTATTTCTGCAACAAGGCTCACTGTGAAATTTCAAGCAGAGAGGAAACTTACTTCCTGAACTTGAGCATGATACCTTTTGGAGGAAATTGGATTATATATAATGTCTTTGTCAAGGAGAAAGGCATAAATGAGCCAGAAAATGGAATAAAACTGAACTTTAATTCGTCTTCTAGATAAACAGGGGTGCTTTCTAGATGAATGGATGCATATAAATGGTGTGATGGATAGTGTCAGCTGTTTCCTTGCAAGTATATTTCTGAGATATATTTCTTCTCTTTTTATTATTATTATTTTTTTAATTTTTGGTGCTGGGGATTGGCCCTGGGTCTCATGCAGAATAAGCATATGCTCTCCCACTAAGCTACACAAACCCAGAACATCTAATATATTTCTGTATTGTGCATGGTGTGTAAACCAAATATAAATTGGTGCTTTATGGGGCCCCAGCATTTACAGAGTCAAGGAAGCACACCCCCAAAACAAAAGTGTAAAATATTAGTTGCATTTTTTACTCAGTGTCTGGAAGATTGTTTAAGGGAAGTGGATATGTAAACCAAAGTAATACTTCTTAAAGTTCTTCTTATTTGCTTTCCTTCTTCTTCCAAATCCTACTTAAAAAAAAAAAGCCCCTTAAACCCCCTCTCTGCAATCTATCAGCATTTTACACAAACTGAAGTGTTTTCTCCCCTATTTCTTCCTTATCTGAATTCCTCAAAAGGAAAAAAAAAGGGGTCTGAGGCTGATCCAAGAAATGAAAACCTTCTTTCCTTTCTGTCTTCCCACCTACCCGTCTCTCCAACCATTTCTGCATCCCCAACCTTTCTGGACAACACCACACCCTCAAAGAGCAAGTAAAGAGTGAGGCTGAGATGTAGCCTTCAGAATTCTTTCTGCTAAGCATTAAGCAAGGGGTGAAGGAAGAGTAGGGAAAGAAATTTGGAAATCTCATTGTCCATGTTAATAAATCATGTTGTATTCCACTTCTCTGGCCAAGCTCTGTAGACTTGTGCAAAGAAAAGTCCATAGTGACACGTGCCAGTCAGGCAACTCCACTCACAGTCAGTCAAACCTCTCATGCACAGAAAGGTTTCCCTTTTCCTGGGGGCCAGTGTTGCTCTCTGGGATGTCCCTGAGATTTTCCAGAGCTGCACACGCCTTACTCCTCCTGCTTTCTCTCCAACCTCTGAGTTGGGGTGGAACCCTCCAGGACCTTGCTTGTAGAAACTTGCTGAAGAGGCTGTGCCAACCCAGACAGGCTCCTCAGAGTTTCAGGCAGCCTTAGCACCTTCCCTGGCTCTAGCTACCTCTGCTGGCAGCAATACAGGTATGGGAGGAGGGGTGTTGAGGCCAGATGAGTGAAGCAAGCAGTGGGGACACAGGAGCCATGTCCAGCTCTGTGATCCCATGGTCAAAATGAACGGAGTCTCCAAATCCCTCCACTGGTTTTTCACCAATCAACACTTAACATTCTGTGCAGTCTACAGGGATTCCAACAGAGGATGAATAAATTATGAGTGTGCACTTTCAGTGTGCTTGAGCAATACTAGCATGTGAGTATGAGTTAAGAAATTTTTATGCAAATATGAGACAAAGGAGCATATCAGGAGCACATCTTTGTCTTTGGAGGAGGGCATAGTCTTTCTAACCCCCGGGTGGGGATGATGTACCCTATCTGTCCTGGTTCCGTCCCCCATTTCTCCTGCTCAGTCATTTCCCCTATTAACATCTGTGTGCATTTAGCACCATTTTAGTATCTATTTGGTTCACCGTCTATGTTAGTCAGTTTTCCATTTGTGTAATAAACACCCAAGAAAATCAACTTAAAAAGAGAAAAAGTTTATTTTGTCTCACAGCTTTAGAGGTTTCAGTATGTGATCAGTTGGCTCATTACTTTGGGTCAGAGGTGGCTCATTGTGGTGGGAGCATTTGGTGGAACAAAACTGCTCACCTCATGGCCAAAATCCAAAGAGAAGAAGAGGAAGGGACTGGACCCCACTATCTTCTTCAAGGGCACACCCCCAAGAACTAGAAGACTCCCCAGTAGGACCTAAATGTTAAAGTTTCCAACACCTCCCAATAGCACTCCTCTCTGGGAACAAAGGTTTTTAACACAAGGGCCTTTAGGAGACATTTCAGATTCAGAGTGTAGCACCGTGGTGATCCTGAGTTCACACCACTGGTAGGTACATAGGTACCACCAGCCTAGAATCCTGGTTCTCAAGGATTTTATGCCCAATTTGCAGAAAGTAGTATATGTGACCTTACTAGAAAATGGTGCTGGAAATAGTAAAAATTGAGTTCAAAGAGATCTCCTACAGAAATGAATTACAGTAGAGGGGGTAGAGAGAGAAGAGAGGAAGGGAGGGGAGGGGAGGGGGGATAGTAGAGGATAGGAAAGGCAGCAGAATACAACAGACACTAGTATGGCAATAGGTAAATCAATGGAAGTGTAACTTATGTGATTCTGCAATCTGTATACGGGGTAAAAATGAGAGTTCATAACCCACTTGAATCAAAGTGTGAAATATGATATGTCAAGAACTATGTAATGTTTTGAACAACCAACAATAAAAAAAAAAGAAAAAAAAAAGAGATCTCCTACAATTGGCATGGCTGCCAGTGCGTGGCATGGAACTCCAAGGGAAGTATCACAGCAACAAGGAGTCTTAGGTTAAGGCCTTCAAGATGGACACAATTTCTCCACAGGGAGAAGTGAAGCCAGGAAGCCTCAGCCACAGGGACATGTGGCACAGAGGTGTTCTTCTGGGGGTGAATGAAGCCAAAATCAGGGGAGGTCAAACCTTGACATTTCACATTCAAAGGGAGGGTCTCATCTGGGAAGTGCCCCAGTCCAAGAGCAAGTGAAATTCCAAGTATTCTCTCTCACACTACCTATTTTTATTTTTATTTTTTATGGTATTCATCACATTTATAATTCAGAGAAAGTCATGAGATGATGCATTAAATGCCTGTCTCCCCCACCAGGCAGAAACTTGCACCAGGGATGGGCGTTAGCAGTTGGGTTCACTGAGCACATAGCACCATACCGAGCATGTCGTAAGGTACTATTGTCAACACAAAAATGCAATAGTCTGGGCTGCTGCTTCCCCCACCCCACTCCTGCCACAGACACAGCAGCAGAGGAGAGGGCAGAGTGCTCTTGGCTGCCACCACCTACCCACTGGTAGACCTGTGGTTCAGGTGGAACCTGGTCAGCACTAGACAGAGGAGTTTGGTCCTGCTCCAGAACTGACAGCCAAAGCAGCTACAGAGAGAAGAACTGGACACCCAACTTAGAGGAGCCCTGCTGAGGGAGCCCCTCTTGGGCTGGAAGCCCTTCTGTGCAATACTCTAAGGCACATTGTGCCTCTGCTTAGCTCCCACCACTCTCTTCCTTCTCAGTCGGTTCCCTCAGCCTGGAAAAGGGGAAGATCAGAGCTGCAAGGAGTCCAACCATGCCCTCTACTGGCCAGGCCTTGCCCCATCCTGGGAATCAGCCCATGGGGACCTAATGCATTCTGCTCATTCTTTCCTCCAGGACCTAATCAGCCAACTTTCTCTCTCTCAAGCCCCACAGGAATTGTTTAAAGAGAGTAGGAAATAGCCCTACTGGGCCGACCCAGTTTAGGATGCCAGTGAGCTCCTGCATGAAGGACATAGAAGGGTGACCTGCAGATGTCTAACCCACAGTGGCCGAACTTGTCAAGCGTGGCTGGTTTCCTCTACAGCAAGGCCTGGGAGCTGCAAATAAATCCTTGGCACACACATCTCCTCTTTTAACTTTGGGATCACCTTTGCACCCATTAACAAGACTCAAAGGGAAAACCACATTGATCCTCTACAACCACAGCAGACCTTTCTCTAAAACAGCATTACCCAGCCAGAGCTTCTCTTTATCCATCTAATTTGACACACGATTATATTTAGCAGTTTCCAAAAAGTAACTCCATCCTTCTATGGTAATGACTGAGTCTCAGGGAGAACATTCAGTAGACAAAAGCACTGACAGAAAGTCACACGGGGAACCCCAGAAACATGGTGAGGACATCATCTTTAATGGAAAAGCTAACCCAGGGTGGCAGCTCTGAGGGTTCAGAGGGGACACTTCATATAACCCCAGATCAGTAGCTCAATACACTCATGCAGACTTGAGTGAGCTGAGCCACATCTGCTCAGACCTGTGCACATCAGAATTAACCTGGTATGAGATGTCTGGAAACTGGACACTAGGCAGACATGCAGGGGTGGTGAGGGCTGGGAGAGGCACCTCAGTGAGTATCTTCTCACTGGGGCAAGTACAGGAATCAATTCTTCATTTAAAAATGGCTGTCACATTGTCAGACATTGTCCTTTACCTTTGAAAAGACTATTCTTCTTCAAGTGTGAGGATGAGATGGGAGGGTCCTGGAGGACCAGCACAGCAGAGCAGAAAAAACAAAGAGGGAGTCTTACTGTAGCCTGGCTCTAGGAGGTGATGTGGAAAAGACACCCTGATAAGATGATGTCCTGGAAATAGCACTTTAATAGTGATTTGGTTCTTTGTTCTTCTTTGCAATGCCTTGCATCTCAGCCTTGTCTACATACAAAAATCAACTGGCAAGCTTCACAAAATGCTGGTGCCTGGACCTCATCCCCAGAGATTCTGATTTCTCAGAACTGGGGTGCAGCCTGGGCACCTGAATTTAACCCAAGTTATTCTAATATATAATGAGGTTAGAGAACAACTGCCAGGGAAAAAAATCCTAAAATTTCTTTTAGCCTGAATTGAGTTGCACCAGTAGACTGAGAAGTCACAGTCACAGTCAGAGCAGGCTATGGGATCAGGAGCTCTAGTAGGTTTAGGATTCCTTTTGGGTCTAACTGTACACCTGCTAGATTACACAGGATTTATAATTTTCTTGCTTCTTCTCTGGCTTTGTGAATCCTGTCTGACTGAAGAACAATCAGAAGGAGAGAGAAAGGAAACTTGAACCAGCCAACTCCAAACTCCATCTCAGGAAAAGGCTTGGCCACTGATAAGGCTAAGCTTGTGTTATGCTTAGCCATAGATTGCCCATTCTGATACCACTGGGAGTCACTGGGCTTGAACAGATAGCTGCCTGTCATCTGGGCACTTCACCTCACAGAAGTATGTCCTTTGGTAGGAGTGGTATTCTGGCAGTGGGTAGAGATGACCACCTCCTCCCCCATGCAGGGACAGCAGGACTGTGGGGAGGGGCTGGCCCCTGGCTACCCTAAGTGTTTGCCGCATCCACCAGCTATGTCTGTTTGGGATGTTTTCCAGAAGAAAAGGCTTCCATCAGCTGTGAGAAAAAGAACACACATTCCTGAGATATCTGATAAACAAATATTATTCTGTGATTCATTCTGCTGGCCACAATGTGTGCCTGTGGTTTGAACTTTTTCCCCTTTCATTCTTTGGAAGAATGGCCCATCCAGGCCACCATCTCTTCCCTACTCATTGGCTTCTCTCTGCTTATTTCCTATTCTCATTCCCTTTTGTACCTCTGAATGCAGAACTGTCCTTCTGTCCCTATTATTCAATCTCAAAATGGGTCTTTAAAAAATTATTTTCCAATGGCATTTACAGCCTTCTGCATCTTAGAAGAGGTAAGGGCATAAAATCTCTCCTCACTAGAAAGGAGAAAATAAGGGTTGAGGCTGGGCTTGTCCCACTGGGAGGATGTGGGCTGTGGGTCATAGTGCACAGGGGCAGGGGCCAACAGCTGTCAGGTGTTTCTGGAATAAGTTTGCAGCCCTTCTCTCATCATCCCAGGCAGATTTGCAGCTTCAGAAGCGGCCAGGGGACCTCACCCACTCCAACATGAGCATGCTCGTTGGCCCTGAACCAGAGAAGGCAGCCACTGCCATTTCCAGCCTGTGACAAGCAGTGTTAAACCTGCTGCCAAGGGTGGGGACGCTCCTCTGGGCAGATAATCGAGTGACTGGTCAGCTTCAAGGTGTGAAGGGCAGGGAAGACAACTAGAGGCTCCTTTGAGAAACTTTCCAGGATAATGGATAAAAATAAAACCAGAATCAAAAGAAAAGCATCTCACCATTCATAAAGCATAGCCAGCCTTTTGTGGTCATCCATAAAACGCAAATACGACTTTGATTCTGTCTGACCCCTAGGGCTTCCTGGACCATGCCTAAGAGGAGCTGTATGCTTGGAATGGATCATTCAGGAAAAGGCTGACATTCATGTGGCATGCTTATTTCCTGAGTATCAAAATGTCTGTGTGTAATGTATTTCAGAACAATGTGTGTGAGCAGCACTTTACTTTTGCAAATCTACTTAAATTTCTCAATTTCAACAATGTGTAAAATTTCCTGTGTATAACCTAAGGATGCCAGAAAACGGAACCTGAGCGCCGCGTACATATTGAACTGGCTCTATTTTATCTCTGGATGCATGAAATGCTTTGGGAGTTGGAACCCAACATTCACTCAGGCACTCATGGGCTCAAGGTATGCCAGGCAAGCACTGTTGTAAATGCTGAGTGTGGAGACACAAAGATGACAGATGAAATCCCTACATTTACGGGGCTTATGTTCCAGTGGAGGATACAGAAAACCCACAAATAAATAACTCCCATGGCAGGAACTCTTCTCTAAGGCTAATATCCAATTACTTTCTGTTAATAGGGATTATATGGGGTGCCACCTTAGGCAAGGCAGTCAGGAAGATTGACTTTCCAAGTTGGAACCTGACATTCTGGTGGGGCCAGCCCAAAAAACCTGAGCCAGGTCTCTGTGAGTGGAGGAAGCAGGGAACTGGAGCACTCCCAGAGGCTGGAAAAACCATCACGGCAAAGAATGGAAAGAGATAGTGATGGTAGAACAGAGCAATGCCAGAGAAGACTATGGGAGGTGTCTGCACAATGCTGAGGAGGATCCAGATCACAGCATCCTCTTAGCTCCAATAAGCCAAAGGGGTAATAGTCCATGTCTGAGCAGGTCTCCAGTCGTGTTGTAAAAAGCTCACACCAGAAACCCCATGGAGAATGGATAATAAAAAGGACACAGATGCACCCATTTTTGCTTTTTCTTTAAAACAAAATGTCATTCAAGTTACCCTGGATGGCATGTTCCACCAGGGAAAATTTTCAATAAATTTTATAGCCACAAAAAAGAGAAGATCATAAATCAATGCATTTACCAAATGCATTAGGTAGGTGGGCAACAGTAAAGTGGGGAAATCTTTTCTATTGGTTTCAGACATCATCTTTGCATTCTTAGCTTTAGGACTGGTAGAGGCTAGAGGTCTGCTAAGCTTAGCACTACATTCCATGAGTTTTACCTAATAGTCACAAGAATGTTCAGTACAAAGGTTGAAAGTAAAGGGCTATTAGAGGGATTAAGATAACCCAAGACAAGTTTGGCTCTTGCCTTGCAGCATTCCATCTCTCCACGAACATATGTCCTACTCAGCTGAGGTCAAACAGTCTGCAAGATCTTTAATATAGATGTGGCTTCTCCAGAGAAATTCAGTTCACAAAGTTAATGTTATTAGGTGGATGAAGGAGCTGAATCTCCTATAGAAGCCCCAGGAAACTGCAGCTTCTAAGCCTCAAAGTCACCCTCACCTAAGCATCAGCCCTAGAAGAGCTGCTCCCAGTTTGGGAGTTCCCATATTTCCAGCCACCTGCAGTGTGGGCGGCATGGCCTTCAGGGCTCTAAGCCCTTGAGATCAGGAGTGCCTACATCAGCCTTCAAAAGTCAGGCAGGGCCATGAAAGGTGGGTGGAAAATTCCAAGTCTGCTGCAGGAAGAAGGAATCAGGGAAGGCACGTGGGCAGGCAGCATGTTTCATAAAAGTAAAATTCATGAGCAAGATCACTCAAGTGTGGTTTCAACGATGGCTAGAGTTCACCTGGCTTTCCTTTAAAATTCTTTTTAAATTAATTTTGTTGTAAGTTAAAGTTGAAACAATTTATTAAAAGAGAAAATATGCATTACAGTTTCAATTCTAATGGAGCATCACATCATTATAAATACCCTTCCAACTTTATATTGTGTTTTTTAAAAAAATTTTTAGAGGTACAAGCAAAAATCATCTGGAATAACTAAATATCATAGACTCTCCCACCAAAGACAAAACAAATCAGATCTTGGCACAGGAAATGTGAATGTGAGGGTGTACAGGACACAACTTAACCTAGTCACCCCAAGAAAAACTCCTGCAGGAGTTTTCATCTTCACTGGTGGAATTTTTTCCAGGCTATATTTGTTCTGTTACCAAAGAGAAGGGGGAGAGGGGAAGTGTAGGTGGATGAATGGCAGCTTGGAAGGAGGTTTTGCTTTGTGTTTTGCATTTTCATTTTTGTTAAATACTGTAGATGGTTCCACCATTCCTTACTCAGTAGACTTGACCCTTTAAAGGAACTTGCTAATGCATCTGAGCCTCCCCCACTTTGCCTAACTCTCACAGTGGCCCATAATGGGAATCAATTTTAATCTGAACTAGGACTCTTTGGAGAGACAGCCATACTGAAAGAAGCATTCCAGCTGGACAGATTGTTTCCCTGTAAAGTTAAAGATCTCTAAGCCACAGGTCCATAGCCTGACAAAACTGAGAAGTTCTCTGTGACCACAAGAGAACCTGAAGTCTTTGAATCCCTGACCACAATGGTTGCTTGTGGAGCAGGCGGCAGATGATGGAAAATAGTGAGCACTTCAGCTGAATCAGCAACAAACTCAAATAGCTGAAGGGGTAAAGCCCTCTATGTCAACAGCATAAGGTCGTGTGTCTACAGAGATGCAAGAAAGGGCAGAGTCAGGGAAAGTGGAGATGTGCTTCAGTTTCCGTCCCCAGAAACCGACCCAAGACAGGGGTGTGGGTATAAGTAGTTTATTAGGTCCCACATACAGTAACGGGGGAGGGGGAGGGAGACAGACCAGAGATACAAGTGGTAAAGCATGTCAAAGTGGCAAGCAGGTCATCCCTGGGAGCGACTAGGGCTCAATCCCTCTGGAAATACAAAGAGCCAGTGTAGACCTGTGTCTGACTCTTGAGTTACCAGTCTCCAAGCAGCCAGGAAGGAAGTTCCATGAGCCCCTGCTCCCATCAGTCATTGGTAGAGGATGCTCCTAGGAGAGGGGTATGTCAATCCCCTAACTGTTCTGTGCTGCTAGCTGGCTGGCTTCCAGCCACAGCAAGTTACAGGCAAAATAAGACACTGGTGCTGGCACCTGGAAGTCAGTCTACAAAGTATTTCAGCAACTAATAAACATTAAATACTCCTTCCAGAATGTTTTGTTTTACTTCATTTTATTTTGCAATTTAACTTTTCAACTTTTCAGATGCATCACTTACATACAATAAAAGACACCACTAAGTATTCAATTCACTGAGTTTTGACAAACCTATACCTCAATGCAACCCCCAGTCCAATTAAAATATGAAATGTGTGTGTCTGTGTGTGTATGTTTCAAAATATCACAGGGTACCCTATTAATATGTATAATTTTATGTCAATTAATAAAGAAAAAATTATTTTTAAAAATGGAATAATCCCATCACACCTGAAAAATCCCTCATGCACTTTCACAGTCTCCAAACTCATCCCAGCCCAGTAACCATGGCTCTGTCTCTATACATTAGTTCTATTTATTCTAAACCTCACATAAGTGGGATCTTACTCAATGTTTTTCTTTTGTGTCCAGATTTTTTTTTCCTCAACATTATATTGATGCATAAATAAGTAGTTCATCCTTTTTACTGCTGATTTTTTTATTCCATTGTATGGATATGACAGTTTTCTCATTCAAATGGACACTGGGTTAGTTCCCATCTGTGCCATTGTGAACTAACCTGCAATGAACAGTCAAGGACAAATTTTTTTTCGGACATATGTTGTCCCTTCTCTTGGGTTAATACCTCAGAGTGGAACTGCTAGTAAGCTAAAGTTTAACCTTACTGAAAACAACAACAAAACTAGGGCTTGGGATAGAGAGCAGTGGCCAAGAGCATGCTTAACATGCTTGAGGTCATGGGTTTGGTCCATAGCAATGCAAAAAAAAAGAAAGAAAAAAGAAAAATCATACCAATCTATTTTCAAAGTGGTTGCACTTGCCATTTATTTAAAAAAAAAACTCATGCATGAATGATCATTGTAGAAAAAAATTAAAAATACTGAATTTAGAAAAATAATTTAAATTACCTGAAATATCTGTACCCAGAATTATCATTTTAATCTTATATATTCATAGAGCCTTGTCTTGTCAGCAATTATTGTCAGAAATAAAACATGTCGAGCAAGAAGGAATTTCCTTAGAGGAACATGGAGGCATCTCTCAGTAACAAGGGGTGCAAGCCATAGTTGAGCTCCATGGAGAACACAAGACCTTGGGTGGCCAGTTTCACTCTCTCTCTTGCATTCCTCACTGTTTGTCAATGCAACTGCTAAACTCTACCTGCACCTCTTCTAGTGGCCTCCCTCCCCTAGTGGCCATAACCCAACACATTCATGCTCAACATTGTCTGTGTTCTAGAACTCTTTATTTCTATCCTTCAGAGGAAGCATATGGTTGTCTCATCCTGCTTTATTAATATTTATAAATGTTTTATTATTTTATTCTTCTTTTTTATTTATTTGGGTGCCAGGGATTGAGCTCAGGGCTAGTAGACCATGTCCCCAGCTCTATTTTGTATTTTATTTAGAGACAGGGTCTTGGTGCCTTGATTTTGCTGAGGCTGGCTTTGAATTTGTGATCCTCCTGCCTCAGCTTCCCAAGCCACTCTGGTTGCAAGCATGTGTCACCATGCCCTGCCAAATGTTTTATTATTTTCGTAATTATAAATTTCCTATAAAATTACACATCTAATATGTAGCAGCAGCATACTATTTTATCTTCATGGTAACACAATGAGACAAGTGTTAGCATCCCCATTTAACAGATATGGAAGCTGAGACAACATAATAGCAGACACAGCTTTTACAAACACCTGCTGAGTGAAGAAACTAGGATTCACATCCAAGACTGGGTCAAAGAAGAATCCTGGATCTAAAAATAAGCCCTGGGACTGAGATTGTAACTCAGTGGCAAAGTGCTTGCCTCATATGTATGAGGCAATGGGTTCAATCCACAACTAAACAAACATTTTAAAAAATAAAGTAAAAATAAAAATAAGCCCTGGATGTACAAGCTGCAGAGTGAAGCCTGACTCAGCCTACAGGGAGGTAGATGATGTGTTGGCAGAGATTGAGAAAGTTTCAGCCTTCAGACTGAGGCCTTCCTTGTTCCTTGCACTAATCAAAGAATGTGACAGGCTAGGAGGTCGCTTCTCAGTCCAAAGGACCCTTGAAAGAGATGGTGTCTGGAGAAGGAATCTCCTGCAAGCTGTCTTTCTTCATGTTGCACTTCCAGCCTCTTGGCTTGGCCTCCTCTGGACCCACTTCAGTGTAGGTGGCCATTTCACATGATTCTGAAGACATAACTCTGTGGCCCAGCAGGGTATGAGGAGATGTCCCAGGGAAACCCAGAGGAAGGGTTCTTTATGCTTGAAGTAAAAATCAGTTTCAGCAGAAAGTGGAGGCCACCTCTTTCCTAAGTCTTATGTTCAGTGTCACTGGTAGTGATTTAGACAGGTCTGGGGCCTTCTGAGACCTGGCTGCTGGGAATGGGAGAGAGTAAGACAGGAGTCCTGATGGCCTTGGAACCTGAGAATGTGTCTAGTCATCCCTGTTGTTCACAGCCACCAGCAGGACTAGATAGTAACAGAGAAATATGCATTATAATCTCCAAAAAGCAGAGCTCAGTGAGACTTGTCCAGGTAATGATTGTCCCCACTGAAGATATTGGGAGTGCTGAAAATCATGGGAGGGGTCACAGGGACAGAGTTGCCTGAAAATGTCAAAGATCAACTTAATTCTGAAACCAATGAAGGGAAAAGAAGAGAGGGATCTGTTTCTCCAGGGTGGTTTCTCCATCTGTCCCTGAAAGAAAAAAAAACCCATCCTTCAGTAAAAGGTCTTCCTCTCCACAGAATATGAGGACCTGAAAAGTCTGATTGGAAAACACCAGTTGGAGGCTTGGTTCTGCAGACACATCCCCACAAAGACCTGGTGAGCAACCTGGTCAATTTATCAACACAATTAATAAAAAAAATAATAATAATAACCAAGCCAGACTCAATCTCATCCCTGTCAGAGGTCATATTTTTCTCTACATTCTGGAGTCTAGATGTATAAGCTTTGATGGGATAGGGTCAGAGGGACAGACTGAAATGTTCCTTTTGAGAAGACAGGGAGAAATACTAGCTCAAGAAGAGTCCTCTGTAGCCTACACAGAATTGGTTTAATATTTAAAATTAATCAAACCCAGATCCTTTCTGATCTAAGACGTCTTTAAACATAAAGACTCGGGTCCCAGACTTCACTTGGATCTCAGGGGCATAAAATGGACAAGGCAGTTTCCTGGAAGGACAATAATATTATTCAAAAATAAAACAAAATTGTGCGTATGACTTTGAAAGTGCCATGAACTGTTGACTTAAACTTTAGATATTTATTTTCTCACTGTTCTGAAGGCTGTAAGTCAGAGATCAAAGTGCTCAGAGGGTTGGTTTCTTCCAAGGACTCTTCCCTTGACTTGTAGATGGTTACCTCCTTGCTGTCTCATTATGGGATCATCCTTCTTTTTCAAATGTTTCTTCTGTCTCCTTGAGTGTCCAAATTTCTTCTTCTTGTAGGAACACCAGTTAGATTGGGTTAGGACACACCCATATAAATTTATTTTCCCTCTTTGAAGGATCTATCTTCAAACACAATCACATTCTCAAATACTGGGGGTAAGGATTTCAACATATGAATTTTAGGGGAACACAATTCAGCACATAACAGTATCCAAATTAAAAGGCAAAAAAAAAAAAAACTAAATCATCTCTATTTGCCAATGATATAATCTGAAAAACAGAAAATTCCAAAGAATCTACAAAAGCTATTAAAATTAAAACCATTCAACAAAATTATAAGATATCAGACCAACACAAGAAATCAGTTGTATTTCTGCACCTTGTAATAAGTAATCACCCCCAAAATTAAGAAAACAATTCCATTTACCATAGAACCAAAATAGTAGAATAGTTAGTAATAATAGTTAATAATAAATATATAATAAATAAATAAATAATGGTTAAAAATAAAATTAACTAAGGAGGCACAGATGATAATAAGTAGAAAATCTTGCTGAAATAAAGAAGATCTAAACAAACAGAAAGACACCCCATGTTCATGGATTAGAGGACTTAATATTGTTGACGTGGCAAAACTATCCAAAGCAATCTATAAATCTAATAATTTGTGCATTTTTATGGAAATACTTTATACAGGAAGAATAAAAAACAGAAAATTAAACAAATTTAAGGAAAAACTAATTAATGGTTTCCTCCATTAAAAGAAAGGGCAAAAACAAACAAACAAACAAAAACAGCTATCTTTACCTTGGTCTACAAATACTGCAGTAACAACCCTGGCTACCTTTCCAAGTTCACCTTCAACTCCCTCACTACAGCATGCTCTTGCCTTACAGATGCTCTCACCATACAGACTCTGATGAGAGAAGAAAATGGAATCAGAGACTGAGTATCTGTTTACCAAAAGACTAGTATGCAATAAAATGGACCAGACTTCCTTTTTTCCACATAGAATGATCCTAAAGTCAAAGGCAGGGCAAGCTTCAGTCCAGCAGTAAGCAGCTCTAATACCTTAGATCTGCCTACAGGGACATCTACCACGTGGAACACAATGCGCCTATCACTGCCTGAGACCAAGCAAAGCCTTGGACCTCCTGTCTGGACACTGCAGAAGGGCGCTTCCAGTTTTATGAGTTATAGCAGAGTTGGCTTCTCCTGCTCTCACTGACTACTTTCTACCTGACCTGTCTGTCTCCATGTCCCCAGGAGAAACAGACACTCATTTTTTCTTGAGAATATTGGCCAATAGAGCTTCGTTTAAATTTCTGTGGCTCTGGGTGCACAAGGTTAGCAATGCTCATAAGGACTAATGACTGGGGAGGCCACCATAGCAGCTACCCAGAGGCAGATAGCTCTGAATTCCTACTAGGCATGATTCAAACTTAAAGGTATGTGGAAGATGCTTTCCTGAAAACTTCAAGTCCCCTTCAGGAATTAAGGACATAGGCTCAGCTCCAGAGCCTTCAGCTGCATGGTAAGCCCATTGGAGACTGCCCAGGATGGAGAAAGCCCCTCACCCAAAGTCATACCCTCTTCCAGGGGTGACACCAAAGACTTCTTAATATCAAGGCATAAGGAACTGGGTCTTTCACCCTTCCAAGCAAACTCTTAAGGTCATTTCAGACTGAGTCTCCAGGATGGGCTGGAGCAATAATGCCAACAAGTCTACTTCTCCCTCCCACCCCATCCTTCTCAGTGGTGACCTCAGGATCTGCCTCATGATCTGCCTCTCTGAGAACCCAACTAGCACATCCTCCCCGGTCCTGTGGAAGATGCTTTCTTCTTCTAAGAAGCTGGTACAGTTCCTGTACCTTTTCAGTGCCATCTTTGCATCCATTAATCATTGAGAAAGAAAGATAGACCACACATAGGTAGCTATCAAAAGGGTCTCAGAGAAGAAAAGGAGGAATAGAGCATTGGGAAATCAAGTTTCTGACCCCAGCTATTCTTAGACACAAGTTCTGCAGCAACCCCTAGACAGGAGCAGTGTGCAGCAACCCCTAGACATGACTATTCACAAAGGTACTTCCTCTTGCACCAAAAGACCCTCTCTCCTACTCTCTTGCTAATAAAACCTTAAAAGCCACTTTTCTCCAAATTCAAAGAAGACAAAAGAGAAAGAGTTGATTATCCCTTTCTTAATTCTATGTTTATATGTCATCCCACCAATCAACTATAGGGACAAGTCAAGCCCATAAAACTCCTAAACAACAAGCACCATTGGCAACCCTCACTTGGGACCCCTTCAATTTGGAAGTTCTGCTTTCTTTCTTTTTATTACTCCAATAAATGCCGTTACTTTGCTCTCATCCTTGTGTCTGTGGATTTGCAAATTCATTCTTTGATTTTTTTTTCAAGACAAAGAGCTCACCCATTCATGCTCCATGTTACATCATGACTGGCTGAGCCCTGTCATAAGGCCAGAGGGCCATGGTAGCAGGACCTCAGTGATGCTTGCAACACTGATGTTTCTGTCATAGGCAGTGAGAATGCCGATACACCCACCAGCCCCATGGTCAGGAGAGCTTCACCTTGAATAAACAGCATATCCTTTGTGGGCTCCTCTTTTCCACCACGAAAGCAAGGCAGACTAAATGGTATCTGAGACCCACTCTAGCCATAAAAACTTGAACACAAAATACGAAATAACAATCAACATCATTTTTTCAGAGTTGGCGTGTGCAAAGTCCCTTTATTGATGAAGGTCAGCTGTTATATCATCCATATCATTCAGTCACCATGTCTGAATTGCCCAATAATTGAAATATTTTCAGGACCAAGGAAGTATCTCTGAGAGAGTTGAGCGGGGACAGGAGAAGACCAGTGTGTGAGTCCACATGTACAGCCTTCTGTAAAGAATAAAGGGTGACCTGAACAGACACCTCTCAGAGGAGGACATACAATCAATCAACAGATACATGAGAAAATGCTCACCATCTCTAGCAGTCAGAGAAATGCAAATCAAAACTACCCTAAGATACCATCTCACTCCAGTAAGATTGGCAGCCATTATGAAGTCAAATAATAACAAGTGCTGGCGAGGATGTGGGGAAAAGGGTACTCTTATACATTGTTGGTGGGACTGCAAATTGGTTCGGCCAATTTGGAAAGCAGTATGGAGATTCCTGGGAAAGCTAGGAATGGAACCACCATTTGACCCAGTTATTGCCCTTCTTGGTCTATTCCCTGAAGACCTTAAAAGAGCATACTACAGGGATACTGCCACATCGATGTTCACAGCAGCACAATTCACAATAGCTAGACTGTGGAACCAACCCAGATGCCCTTCAATGGATGAATGGATTAAAAAAATGTGGCATTTATACACTATGGAGTATTACGCAGCACTAAAAAATGACAAAATCATGGAATTTGCAGGGAAATGGATGGCATTAGAGCAGATTATGCTCAGTGAAGCTAGCCAATCCCTAAAAAACAAATACCAAATGTCTTCTTTGATATAATGAGAGCAACTAAGAATAGAGTAGGGAGGAAGAGCAGGAAGAAAAGATTGACATTAAACAGAGGCACAAGATGGGAGGGAAAGAGAGAGAAAAGTGGAATTGCATGGAAATGGAAAGAGACCCTCATTGTTATAAAAAACTACATAAAAGAGGTTGTGAGGGGAATTGGAAGAAAAATAAGGAGAGAAATGAATTACAGTAGATGGGATAGAAAGAGAAGATGGGGGGGAAGGGGATAGTAGAGGATAGGAAAGGTAGCAGAATACATCAGTCACTAGTATGGCATTATGTAAAAATGTGAATGTGTAACCTATGTGATTCTGCAATCTGTATTTGGGGTAAAAATGGGAGTTCATAACTCACTTGAAACTATTTTTCGAAGTATGATATGTCAAGAGCTTTGTAATGTTGTGAACAACCAATAAAAAAAAAGAAGGAAAAAAAAAGAATAAAGGGTGAAAGATAAGACAAAATGTATCTTGTCAGTTCTCCTAGCTATAAGCAGCTCTTTCCTTAGCAACTAAACATAGCAGTTCACAGTGTATAGGTTTATTTTTCCCCCAGTCAGATCCAACCTAGATCACTCCCTGTGGGTGAAATGTTAAAGAAGGCAGTAATATTGGCGGGCAGAGGGGCTGAAGATTGTTCGTCTTCCTCTTCCTTTGCCTCTCAAGGAAACAATGACAGGATCCAGTTGCTTATCTTAGCAGTTCTAACAGTGTCTGAATCCTGCAGGGGCAGCAAAGCAAATCACCAATTGTCAGTGTTCTCACCTAAAGAGTGGGTGAAATAAAACCACCTTCCATCATCAACTGATAGGGAATAAGTTATAAAAGTCATGCACACAATGTATGCAAAAAAATACCAGCCTTCAGGTATCTTTGCAGTTGAACTTACAGGACAGTCTTCCTCGCCAGGACTGTGGCAAATTCCTTCTCCCATCTCCAAAATGATCTTCTGCTGACACCAAAACATCCATGGTTATGCATGATCAGAAAACAATAGAGTTTTTCTAAGAACAAGGTTGCAAGACTCATTTCTCTACCTCCTGGCTCTCTGACTTTAAACAAGTTGTAGCCTTTGATCCTGTTTTCTCACCTGGGACTCAGCATACCCATTTCTCAAAGAGGAATATGAAATCAAGAGAAATAACAAACAAGGTGAGAGGTCTTGATACTCCAACATAGGGCTGGCTGATTCAGAATCAGTACCTTGGGACACATGGGTAATTTGACAACGTTGATGCTAAGTTTACCTGACTGGGAGAGGGAGGGGAGTCCAAAGTGGTTTGAGAACACAGTGGGCTAGAAGTGGCTACCCAGAGAAGACTCCCAGAATTTTGGTAAGCTCGGGCATCTCAGAGGCCCCGTCTCTGAGAAGCTTGGGCATCTCTGAGGCCCCAACATGACACTTCCTCTCCACAATTCAGACCCCTTACCCTCCTCAAGCTCCTCATTGGGGCAGGAGCCCTACTGTAACAAAGATACCCTGTCCCCTCCTTGCAAAGGGATGTGAAGACATATAGGCTGAGGGCTTAATTTTTCCCCAAAAGAATTTCTTTGGCTAACCAATGCTGTTCTGAAGTTCCTGCATCAATCTCCTCTTCTCTTCCTATAGACCAGCAAGTTTTCTTCATCTGTCCTTATCACCATCCTCTTTAATCCTCATATCTTTGGTAATTGCTGTTGTTTTTTTTAGAATATTAACCATGCCAGGCATGGTGGTGCATACCTATAATCCCAGCAACTCAGGAGGCTAAAGCAGGAGGATTTTGCAAGTTTGAGTCAGCCTGGGCAACTTAATGATACCCTGATACAAAATTAAAAAATAGAAAGAGCTAGAAATGTAGCTCAGTGGTAGAGCACCCTTGGGTTCAATCTCCAGTAATGAAAAAAACAATAAGAATATTAATAACCATATTATAGAGTGCTCACTCTGTGCCAAGTCTTGTAGATAAGAATTCTGTGGTTAAGTGGTTTCATCTCCATTAGTCAGGAGGGGAAGTTGAGACTCTGGGAGGTTAGTGGTCAAGCTAGTCTGTAATGGGCTGTAATTTGAGCTCTAGCTGGTTTATGGTACAAGCTTTTTTTGTTTATAACCACAGAAAGTGACCTCTGGAAGGATGTGGGGCTTCTGAAATTTTGAGGCATATTATCCTATTTGACCACAAGTGAAGCTGACAGAACCCAATGCTACTCCCTGGCTATTTCTCTCTCTCCTCAACAGCATTTGGCGGGGTGAGGTGGGGTGAGGTGGGGGCCGGGAGCTAGGTCATGGTGAGGAAGGCAGGAATTAAATTTTACACCTGAGAAAAATAAGGGACAGCAACATCACTTGTCTGAAGCCTCACAGTTGTCTCTAATTAAGCCTGGATGGGATCTCCTAGCAACCACATTCACCTCTAAATTCAGAGGCATGGGCTCAGCTCCACAGCATCTCACAGGGCATTGAACAAGAGCACTTGAAGCCCTGATTCCAACTCCACATTCACGAAATAAATTGCCAATCACCCAAAGGGACTTCTCTGAGCATCCCCAGGCAGGTTGGGTTATGGTACAATGAAGAATACATGTGCCAGACTTGATGCTTCAGGCCAAGAGGCAGGTAGATACCCAAATGACTCTGTGTAGATTCTTCAGACACAGGCAAGAGTCTGCCCATATCCAGGTCCAGAAGAGCATCCCTCACCAAATGTGACACAGATGATCCCCAAATCAAGATGGTTCAACTTTGGTTTTGACTTTGCAGCAGTACAACAGCATACACATACAACCATTCTGATTTTCACTTTCAGACAATACTCAAGTCAATTCCATGAGAGAGTCAACAGTGGATTATAAAAGAGCCTTTGTGTCAGATGATTTTGCCCAACTGTAGGTTAATATGTTTGGAGCATATTTAATGTAGGCTAGGCTAAGCTATGATTTTCAGTAGGCTGGGTTATTAAATGTATTTTTTATTTACTAAAACTTGAATTTAACAGTGGGGTTTATCCAAACATAACCCTATTGTAAGTGAAGGAGCCTCTATAGGTTTTTAGGGCTGCCATAACAAAGTACCACAATCCAGGTGGCTTAAACGAAAAGACACAGGGTGGGTGGTGGTAATTCTGCAACTTGGGAGTCTGAGGCAGGAGGATCACAAAGTTCAATGCCAACCTCGGCAACATAGCAAGGCCCTAAGCAACTTAGTGAGACCCTGTCTCAAAATAATAAAAATAAAAATAGGCAGAATAGGGAAGGTCACTTTCTTGGCTGCTCAGTGACATGAAACCAAGAAGGCAGATAGGCAGCTTCTCAGCAAGATGAGTGGGAAAAAAAAAAATGTCGGGGGGACTTTATTGCAATTTAGTACTGGACATTCGAAGACGATTGGGGACTCAGTAGGTTGGATATAATAAAACAAGGAAGAAATCCCCAGTTGTCACCACCACTTCTGCCAGTGGAGACAACCAGCTAGGGCAGTCCCTCTGTGCGCAAAGTGGAAGGATAAGGGAATTAAAGGAACTCACATTTTTCGGAGACCTGAGGCATGTCTGCATATGGAAAGATCAGAGATCTCACACTGTCGACTAAACTGAAAGGCATGCGGCACAATATCCTTGTGCCAGAAAGAAACTGCATCTTTCCCAGCTGCCTGCAGAGGACAGAGGAAGGAACCATTTTGCAATTCCTGGCACAGGGGCTGGCAGCCAGGAGTGCTGGCAGCTGAGGGAGCCAATTCCTGGCAAACCTGAGTCTGGCCTGAAATACAGTTCTGACAAACCCACACTGCACAACACAGAGTGTTCCTAAGTGATCAGGAGAAAATCAAAAGCTGAGAGGGGTTTACACAAGGGAATGCTGGTTATCGAAACCCACCCAATTCCCCCATCGCCCACAATCTGGCTGCTTGCAAGTCCGCCTGGGAGAGACGCACCTGGCTGGGGAATTTGAAAGGGCTGGGGCTGGAGAGATTGAGTTTGGAGAATGAACTGGAGAGACCAGGAAACATGGGGTCCACAGGTTATGAAGAGGACTAAGAACTGGCTCCTGCACCACCCAAGTGGAACCCAGGGGAGATCCCTTCCAGCATGAACCAACAACCGCTGGGCCCTGGGAGTGTGCTGATTTAAATCTCCAGACCAACTGCCATTCAACAAAGAACATGGAGTTTACCCAAGCCTAAGCCCCTCACCCTCCAGCAGTTCCAGATTTCATCTCTCACTCCAGCAACCCCACACTGAGGGTGAAGTAGGCATTACACTCCAGGCCACCTCACCTAACACTACTGAGAAGGGAAGCTGAAAGTTTTGGTCTCCAACACAAACAATTCTTTAACTTTTCATTTGAGGTACTGAAAACTTTCTCTTTGAGGTACTGAAATCTTTTCTTTCTTTCTTTTTTTCCTCTGTTTAATTGTGCCCTGAATTGTTGAATAATTTATATAGACACTTTTACATATCCATTTTTTTCTCATTTCTAGCATTTTTGAAACCAATTATTTATGGATCGGGTATTTTGAGAACTAGGATGTTGATTAGTGTATTTTGGTTTTGTTTTGTATTTGTTTTTTATTTTCTTTAAATTTTTACTTTATACATTTTTTTCTCTCATTTATCTGTTTCCCTTGATTTTCTTTCTCACTTTTCTTCTGTTAACAGCCAATCTCTATTGTACTCTCTTTCACTCTTCCTTCAATTTTTTACTTCTGTTTTCTCTTATCCTCCCTCATAATCATCACATCCTACGTTACTTCTGTTCTCTCCCTGTCCACCATTGAAATTGTAAACCCTTTTGCAAATTTACTGATTTTATTGTAGGCAATAACTGATCACATCATTTCTGATTATTGTGACAAGTGACATTGTAGATGTCATAGCAGTAACTATTTGGATTGATGCTCTCTATTATTTGCATTGGTTGTTGCTATAATTTCTTTCTCTCTAAACTTTGAGGTACTGGAAATGTTTAGGGACACTAAAAGTCCACAGGGTAGAAATGCTACTGTATCAGATCTCTACTGTTATATGGGTAGACATAAAAACAACATGAAATGGCAAGTGAACAAATTGCCCCAAACAAACCAAGATACTCAAATAACAGAATCCATCACATCACAGTGGAATAAATGTCAGAAAAAGAGCTCAGAATGTCCATATTGAAACTGATGTGTGAGGTAAAGAATGATGTAAGGAGTGAAATCAGAGAGAAAATACAGGAAGTGAAAGATCATGTCAATAAAGAGAGATTCTGACCAAGGTCCTAGGAATTAAACCAGAAACCCTATGTCTAATAGAAGAAAAAGTAGGACCAAATCTCCATCATTTCAGATTAGGCCCCTGCCTCCTTAAAAAAAAACTCCTATAGCACAAGAATTAAAATCAAGAATTAATAAATAGAATGGTCTCAAACTAAAAAGCTTCTTCTCAGCAAAAGACACAATCTGTGAGGTGAATAGAGAGCCTACATCTTGGGAGCAAATCTTTACCCCTCACACATCAGATAGAGCACTAATCTCTAGGGTATATAAAGAACTCAAAAAGCTAAACACACACACAGAGAGAGAGAAAAAAATATAACTCAATTAATAAATGAGCCAAGGAACTGAACAGAACTTCTCAGAAGGTGATATACAATCAATCAACAAATAAATGAAAAAATGTTCAACATTTGCATTTCTCTAGCAATTAGAGAAATGCAAATCAAAACTACTCTAACATTTCATCTCACTCCAGTCAGAATGGCAGCTATTAAGAATACAAACAACAATAAGTGTTGGCAAGGATGTGGGGAAAAAGGCACACTCATACATTGCTGGTGGGACTGCAAAATGGTGCAGCCAATATGGAAATCAGTATGGAGATTCCTTGTAAAATTGGGAATAGAACCACCTTTTGACCCAGCTATCTCACTTCTTGGTCTATATCCAAAGGACTTTATAAAAAAAAAAAACATACTGTGTACAACCAGAGATATAAAAAATGCTCTATATGTATCATATGAATTGTAATGCATTCTGTTGTCATATATAACAAATTTAAATAAAAACAAATTTTTAAAAACAGCATACTTCAGAGACACAGCCACATCAATGTTTATTACAGCACAATTCGCAATAGCTAAACTGTGGAACCAACCTAGATGCCCTTCAGTAGATGAATGGATAAAGAAAATGTGGTATATATAACAGTGAAATATTACTCAGCAATGAAAGAGAATAAAATCATGCTATTTGCAGATAAATGGATGAAGCTGGAGAATATAATGCCAAGTGAAGCAAGCCAATCCTAAAACCCAAATGCCAGATGTTTTTCTGATATAAGGAGGCTGATTCATAGTGGAGTTGGGAGTGGGGGGCATGGCAAGATTAGACAAACTGTAGATAGGGCAAAGGGGAAGGAGGGGGAGAGAAGGGGCAAGAGGGTAAAAAATTATGGTGGAATGAAATGGACATTATTATCCTAAGTACATGTATGAAAAAGACACATATGGTGTGAATATTCTGTGTACACAAGCAGAGAAATGAAAAATTATGCTCTACATATGTAATATGAATTGTAAAGCATTCTGCTATAATATAAAACACATTAGAATAAATTTTTTTAAAAAAAGATTGCATCTGTTTAAAAAAAAGAGATTCTAAAAAGAATCAAGCAAAAATATACAAAATGAGGAATCAATAAACCAAATTAAAAATTCAATAGAAATCATCACCAACAGACTAGGACCACTTGGAGTTTCAGGCAATGAAGAAAAAATATACAATCTTGAAAATAATGACCATGGAGAAAAGATGTCTGAGACCATAACAGAGATTCCAAGAAATATGGGACAACATGTAAAGACCAAACTTAAGACTTATCAGAATAGATGAAGGCTTGGAGACACAAAGGAACGCACAATTTTCAATGAAATAATATTAAAAACTTTCCCAAAGTTTGTGGAACCAACAAACTTGGTTCCACAAACTTTAAGAAACTTTTTTCCAAACTTTAAGAATAAAATGGAAAATCAAATACAAGAGGCTTACAGGACCCCAAATATACAAAATTACAACAGACCCATACCCAGGCACATTATTATGAAAATACCTAATATACAGAATAAGAATAAAATTTTAAAGGCTACAGAGCATAATGAGAGGTCATATTTAGAGAGAAACTAATCTGGATCTCAGCTGATTTTTCAACCTATATTCTCAAAACTAGAAAGTCTTGGAACAATATAGAGAAGCACTGAAAAAAAAAATGAATACCAGCTAAGAATATTATATCCAGCAAAATTAAGTGTTCAGAATTGATGATGAAATAAAACTTCATGATAAACAAAAGTTAAAAGAATTCACAGCTAGAAAACCTGCACTACAAAACATACTCTGATAATTATTTCATGAAGAAGAAATGAAAAATAAAAGTGAAAACCAGCAAAGGGAGGAATTACAATAAATGAATAGTCAATCTAAGAAGAAAATAAATCAAAAGGAATCATAGGGAATAAAAATCATTTCTCAATAATAATTTTGGACGTAAATGGCCTAAACTCTTTAATCAAAAGACATAGACTGGCAGATTAGATTAGAAAACAACCCAATAACATGCTATCTCCAGGAGACTCACCTCATAGACAAAGGCATCCACAGACTAAAGTTAAAAGGATGGGGAAAACATTTCATTCTCATGGATCTCATAAACAAGCAGGGGTTTCTATTATTATGTAAATCAAACATCAAGCCAAAGTTAATCAGAAGGGACAAAGAAGAACATTTAATACTGCTTAATGGAATTCTACATCAAAAAGACATAAGAATCATAAATATTTATGCCCCAAACAATGGAGTATCTACATAATCAAACAAACTCTTCTCAATTTCAAGAACCAAAAAGACCACAACACAATAATACTGGATGACTTTAACATACCTCTCTCACCACTAGATAGATCCTTCAAACAAAAACTAAATAAAGAAACTAAGGAACTAAAAAATCCAATTAATAATTTTAGACTTAACACCCATGTATAGACTATTTCATTGATCAATGACAAAATACACATTCTTCTTAGCAGCACATGGATCGTTCCCTAAAATAGACCATATCCTAGGTC
The DNA here is from genome assembly GCF_052094955.1 of Ictidomys tridecemlineatus. NCBI lineage: Eukaryota > Metazoa > Chordata > Mammalia > Rodentia > Sciuridae > Ictidomys > Ictidomys tridecemlineatus. The sequence goes on along the minus strand of NC_135481.1, from coordinate 154,434,791 downwards.
ACAAAGCAACGTGTAACAAATATTAAAAAAAAAATAGAGATAATACCTTGCATTCTATCAGATTATAATATAGTAAAATCAGAAATAAATGATAAAACAAAAAATAGGAGCTACCCAAACACCTGAGACTAAATAATATGCCATTAAATGAACAATAAATAGCAGAAGAAATCAGTGATGAAATTTTTAAAATACTTAGAGGTAAATGAGAAATCAACAAAACTTACCAAAATCTTTGGGACACTATGAAGGCAGTTCTAAGAGGAAAGTTGATTGCATTGAACTCATTCATTAAAAGAATAGAAAATCAAGAAATAAATAACCTAACAATACATCTCAAAGCCCTAGAAAAAAAAGAACAAATCAGCACCAAAAGCAAAAGAAGATAGGCAATAATTAAAATCAGAGACCAAATCAATGAAATTAATATTTTTTTAATTCAGGAAAAAAAACACAAAAAGTTGGTTCTTTGAAAAAGTAAATAAAATTGATAAGCCCTTAGCTAAAAAAGAGAGAGAGAAAACTCAAATTAATAAAATTCATGATGAAAAAGGAAATATTACAATGGAAACTACTGAAATAGAGATAATAATCAGAAACAATTTTGAAAATTTATAGTCCAGGAAAATAGAAAATCTTAAAAACATTAACAAATTTCTAGAGATGTATGACCTACCCAAAATGAATCAGGAAGACATAGAAAATTTAAACATATCAATTTCAAGCAATGAAATTGAAGATGCCGTCAAAAGTCTAACAACAAAGAAAAGCCCAGAACCAGACAGACTCTCAGCAGAATTCTACCACACCTTCAAAAAGAACTAACACTAATCCTCCTCAAATTATTCCAGGAAATACAAAAGGAGGAAACCCTTCCAAATTCATTCTATGAAGCAAGTAGCACCCTGATACCAAAACCAAACAAAGACACATCAAGGAGAAAAAAGTTTAGACCAATATCCCTGATAAACATAGATGCAAAAAATTTTTAATAAAATACTAGCAAATCACAAGCAAAAACATATTAAAAAGATAATGTACCATGATCAAGTGGGGTTTATCCCAGTAATGCAAGGTTGGTTCAACATATGGAAATCAATAAATGTAACTCATCACATCAACAGTCTTAAAGAAAAGGATCACATGATTATCTCAATAAATGCAGAAAAAGAATTTGACATAATATGGCACACCTTCATGTTCAAAACACTAGAAAAACTAGAGACAGTAGGAACATGCATTGTAAAATTTATATATGTATAGCTTTTATGAGTATATGTAAAATTTTTTTTTGCTAAACCCAAGGCCAATATCATTCTAAATGGAGATAAATTGGAAGAATTACCTTTAAAAATTGGAACAAGATAGGGATGTTCTCTTTCACTACTTCTATTCAACATAATCCTTGAAATTCTAGCCTGAGCAATTAGAATAAAGAAATTAAAGGGGTAAAAATAGGAAAAAAAGAACTCTAACTATCCCTATTTGCCAATGACATGATTCTATATTTAGAAGACCCAAAAAACTCAACTAGAAAACTTCTTGTACTCATAAATGAATTCAGAAAATTAGCAGGATGTAAAATTAACACCTAAAAATCAATTGCATTCCTACACATCAATGATGAATCAACTGAAGAAGAAATTAGGAAAATTGTCCCATTCTCAAAAAAAAAAAAAATACTTGGGAATCAATCTAACAAAAGAGTTGAAAGACTGAAAGACCTGTACAATGAAAACTAGAAAACTCTTTTAAAAAGAAATTAAAGACGACCTTAGAAAATGGAAAGATCATCCGTGTTCTTAGATAGGCAGAATTAATATTGTCAAATTGGCCATGCTACCAAAAGCACTATACAGATTTAATGCAATTCCTATTAAAATTACATTGACAATTGTAATTGACAATGACATTCTTCATGAACTGGAAAAAGCAGTCATGAAATTTATTTGGAAAAATAAGAAGCCCAGAATAGCCAAATCAATCCTTAGCAAGAAGAATAAAGCAGGAAGCATTATCATACCAGACAATAAATTATACTACAGAGCTATAATAACAAAAACAGTATGGTATTGGCATCAAAACAGACATGAAAACTAATGGAACAGAATAGAAGACACTGAGACAAACCTACATGAATACAGTTATCTCATACTAGACAAGGTGCCAAAACCATACATTGGAGAAAAGATAGCCTCTTTAACAAATGAGGAATGGGAAACTGGAAATTCATATGTAGCGAAATGAAATTAAAACTCTATCTCTCACCCTGTACAAAACTCAAAGTGGTTCAAGGACGTAGGCATTAGACCAGAGAACCTGAACCTCCAAAAAACAAAAAATGTAGGCTCAACTCTTCATTGTGTCAGCTTAGGAATTAACTTCCTCAACAAGACTCCTATAGCACAATAAGTAAAATCAAGAATCCACACATGGGAGGGAACCAAACTAAGACACTTCTTAACAGCAACGGAAGCAATCAAGAACATGAAGAGAAAGCCTACAGAATGGAAGAAAATATTTACGAATTTTACTGCAGATAGAGCATTAATCTCCGGGATATATAAAAATCTCAAAAAACTTAACACCAAAATAAATAAACAAATAAATAACCTAGTCAATAAATGGGCTAAGGAACTGAACAAGCACTTCACAGAAGGAGAAATATCAATAGTCAACAAATATATGAAAAAAGTGTTCAACATCTCTAGCAATTAGAGGAATGCAAATTAAAACTAACCTGAGATTCCATCTCACTCTAGTCAGAATGGCAATTATCAATAATACAAGTAACAATAAATGTTGGAGAGGATGTAGGGGAAAAGGTTCACCATACATCGCTGATGGGACTACAAACTGGTACAGCCACTCTGGAAAGCTGTGTGGCGACTCCTTACAAAACTTGGAATGGAACCACCATTTGACCTAATTATCCCACTTCTAAGTATATACCCAAAGAACTTAGAATCAGCATACTACATTGAAACAGCCATATTAATGTTTACAGCAGTTCAACTCACAATAGCTAAACTATGGAACCAACCTCAGTGCCCTTCAACAGATGAAAGGATAAAGAAAATGAGGGGTGTGTGTGTGTGTGTGTGTGTGTGTGTGTGTGTGTGTGTAATATTACTCAGCCTTAAATAAGAATGAAATTATGGCACTGGTTGGTAAGTGGATGGAACTAGAGACTATCTCCCAAAACCAAAGGTAGAATGTTCTCTCTGATATGCGATACTAACACACAGTAATGGTGGGGAGGGAAGAATAGAAGTCCACTGGTTTAAACAAAGAGGAATGCAGGGGAGAAAGGAGGATAGGAATAGGAAAGAATGAATTGGGCATAATGTTTTCATGTTCATATATGAATATACAACCAGTAACTCCACACGTGCAACCATAAGAATGGGATCCTAATTACAATAAGTTATATTCCATGTATGTATAATATGTCAAAGTACATTCTACTGTCATGAAATGATCAGCAGTAAGCAAAGGAAAGGGTCCAAAAGGAGGGAAAGGGGGAGATAGCAGGATTGAAATTGACTAAATAAATCATGTTATGTTCATGTATAAATGTGTCACAATGAATCCCACTATTACGTATAATTATATGCAACAAGAAAAATTATTTCAGAAAAAATTTTTTGTGATTTTTAAAAGATGATGGGGACATGGCTCATGGCTTGTTAAGTGCTCATGGCTTCAATCCTAGGTAGCAAAAAAAAAACAAAACCAAAAAATAAACAAACAAAAAACCCCAGACACATAGTCTTACAGGTCTTTATTTTCTATATTTTGTCCTACAGTTATTGAGGCCAAAGTGTTAAGACACAGGTGTGCGCAGAGTTGGTTCTTCCAAAAGGTGAGGGTAAAGTCTGTTTCAGGCCTCTCATCTTGACCTGCCAATGGCCATCTTCTCTGTGTATTTCTTCACATTGTCTGTATTTGTGCCCCAATTTCTCCTTTTTAAAAGGACCCCAGCCATATTGGACCAGTGCCCCCATATAGTAACCTGATTACCTAAATAAATAGACCTTCTCTCAAAATAAGGCCACATTCTGCAGTACTACAGCAAGAGATCCAGGGCAACATTTTGTGAGAGACCCAGTTCAACCCACCCACATGAGACAGAGCAAACACCACAGGTGTTTGAGAGGCCAAGGACAGGACCTGGTGGGACCACTTCAGTGGACTGGGAAGAGAGAGAAATGGAAGTTGCTGTTGTAAGAGTCTAAGAAGATGGCTACAAAGGAGCTGTGGGAGCCCCACTGAGCAGCCTCTGTTTCCTGAAGCAGACCCTGATGTGAGGATTGTGAAGCAGGTATGTATTCGGAATGGCCCTAGGAAGCATTGAAGAAAAAGAAAAATCCAGAACAGGGTGCTAATGAGATGGTGACCACTATAAGGTGGGCCAGTCTTGCCTAGACCCCCCGAGGAAGGAGGAGAATGTGCGTCAGAGCTGACCACCAAGAAACTGGAAAAGCCAAAGGGTCAGCCATGGATGCTAGCCCCTCTAATGGAGTATCTGGGTCACTTCCAGGCTGCTCTTCCCCACCCCCAGCTGGGCAGTCCCCAGTAGTGCTAGGGAAGTCTTCAGGTAGCCAGGCAGCAAGAGATGGCCAGGGAATGGAGGACAGGACGGAGCCAAAGCCACTATCTCTTTCCCTCATTTAATGCCAAAGAGTGGACCAAAGGGATGATGTCTCCATCTCTTAGTTGCCTGCAATTTCCAACTCCACACTTGCTATTATGTGCTGTCTGCGTGCATAAGGTAGATGCAAGTACATGTGTTTGTATGCTGTGTGCATTGTACATGTTTAGGAGTCACATGTATATGTGATGTGCATGTGTTTGTGTGGCATACCTATGTGTGTTATATATGTCTTTTGTGGTCTGTGTGGAATGTATGTTGTGTGTTTGTGTGTGGTGTATGTCTATGGGTGATGTAAGTGTGTGGTATATGCACATTTGGGTAGTGTCTGTGTGCAGGATGCATGTGGTATATATCTATGTTGTGTCTATGTGTCTGCATGGATTTTTGTGTGTGCTGTGTGGAGTGTTGTGTGCATGTGTGTCTGCTTATGCAAGGTAGTTTACTCAAAAAATGGAGCAGTTGAGAGCCATGGAGGAAAAACCAAAGGGTAAAATTAAAGCCAGTACAAGTGAGAGGAGTAACTGAGAATCCCTCCTTGGAGATGGAAGAGACAAAAGGAGGAACTGAAAAATAAATAAAACTCAGACTGGCTAGGAGGAAGTGAGGGCATCAGTGCAGTGCCTTGGCTTAGCAGGCCAGGGAGGGGGTGACTTCCGAAATGGCCATCTGCCTCTGGAGTGAGATGAATAACCTCCAGAGGCCGATATATAACTGATGTCAGTGGCTGTCAGTGCCCAGGTTCTCTGATCAAGATCAAAAGTGGAGCAGAGAGCTGCATCCAGCTGATGAGAGAGGTGTGTTGGCTTTTCCTTTCAGACTTAGTGGGAAGGTTGCAAGTCAGAGTGTTGAGGACCTGGGAGTGTGACTCCAGGTCCTTGCTTCACTTGGTTGTGGGTGACCCTGATTTCAGCCTTATCAACTTGATCTCTTTTCGGAAGCCTGGAGCCTGCATGTTCAGGACAAGGGTGTGACCCCTCGTGTCCCCAAGCAGAGTCCTCCTGGTGGACCATGCCTATCCTGATCATTGTGTTGTCAAGAGGCCAGAAGCCAAGGCCATAGAGTGCAAAGTGGGTAGAAGGATAGCACTTGGTCCCAAATATTTCTGCATTTTTTCCATATCTCTGTAATACTGTAAGACCTCCGGCTGCCACTGTGCATCCCATGTTCCCAAAGAGAGCAGCCCATCACCGGGAAATTTATGATTTGCCTGGGGAAAGGAAGTGACTGCCAGATACAGCCACAAGCTGTGGTCTCTGGCTTCAAGCAATTTCTTATCTCCAAGCAATTTCATGCAGCACCCTGTCAGACATGAGGCCAGGTGGCAAGGGGCCTGCAGACTCTGCCTGTCCTTCCCAGGCACACTAGACAGCAGGCTTTGCAGTCACCCGAAGGGAGGGGAAGTTTCCTCTGATCAAGTCTGAAAAAATAAAGCACCAAGCACAGAAAGCAAAGCCATAGCTCTGGGAAGACAAGGAGCCAAAAAAACTGATTTGGGGGATGGGGGGAACAAGCAATTACAAAATGTCTCTGGTATTGGTCATTTGGGCCATTTCTTTTTATTTTTATTTTTCAAGTTAGGAAATTCTTGAGTGATTCAAATGACCCAAACAAAACAGTGGCCTTGTGGGCCGAGAAGGAAGAGGGAGAACAAAGGACAAAGGCAGGGATGGGGAGGAGTTGAGGACACGTTTGTTGGGGGTGGGGCGCGTGCGGCTTGTTTTGTTTTGCTTTTCCCTTTTCTATCTCCCTCATATGCAGCAAAGGAACACTGATGTTCTATGAGGAAAACAGTTTTCACGTGGCAAAGTTTACCAACCTGTGGCCTGAGATCTTTGTTCCCCTTCTTTTAAAAGCCATGCTCGATCCTTCATGCGAACATCAGCCCCAGATCAAAGAACAGCTCCTGTTTTAATCAAGGTGAGTAACTGTCTCATCACCAAGGGACTAGAAATCACTGGTCTTCAGAACAGAAGGGATACTAGTGGTCAGTAACGCTGTTGAGCAAGCAATGGCCACACTGGGGCTCCGGGATCAGAAAGGAATTGGCCTCCCTGGTCCTCTGCGCATGTGACACCATGCAGTTGGCTTTGGTCTTCATAACAGAAATGAAACAATCATCCCTTTGTAGGCCCAAGTGTTTGGTTGCCTCCAGAGTTCTCCTTCCCTCTGCTACAGTGACCAGCAATGTTCCAGGTCGTGGTCACTCTATCACCCAGAGTACCAGAGTAAGAATGACATGGAGCAGAGTCCCAGACAGCCTCTAGTGGACATGGAAACTGCACATAAAATCAACTTTGGTTACTTAAATTCATTGACTGTGAGTCACTATAGCACAACCAACCTTATCCTAATTGATACAAGGGCAGTTTATTTTCAAGCTGCTTAATAGCAAAAAATTCAGTGAAGAGAATGAATGAAAAAAACAAATGGATGGGTGGATGGAAGGATGAAGAATGCATGCAGGGGGCTGGTAGATATGGCTGCCCATAAATCTCAGCCACAAACTTTGTCATTTCTGCAGGGCACGGACTTGGTGCACTGTAAAATAAGAAGTCTGTTAGAAGCCAAGACACTGATTTTGACTTCTAGCTTCAGATACCATTATATGTAAGCTTTGTCACTAAAGACAAGAAAGGACTCTCTATGAGAGCTTACAGAATGGGAGAAGATCTTTCCTACCTGCTCCTCAGGGCATTAATATCCAGAATATACAAAGAACTCAAAAGCTCAACACTAATAAACCAATAGCCCAATCAATAAATGTGCAAAATAACTAGGCAGACACTTCTCAAAAAAGGAAATACAAATGGTCAACAAATATATGAAAAAAAATTCAACATTTCCAGCAATTAGGGAAATGCAAATCAAAACTACATTTCATCTCACTCCAGTCAGATTGGCAATCATTAAGAATACAAATAATAATAAATGTTGGCAAGAATGTGGAGGTAAAAGTACACTCATACATTGTTGGTGGAACTGCAAACTTGTACAACTCTGGAAAGCAGTATGGAGAGTCTTCAAAAAATGTGAAATGGAACACCCATATAACCCAGATATCCCACTCCTTGGTATATATCCAAAGGATTTAACATCAGCATAGTACAGTGTTGCAGCCACATCAATGTTTATAGTAGTTCAACTCAAATAGCTAAGCTACAGAATCAACCTAGGTGCCCTTAAATAGATGACTGGATAAAGAAAATGTGGTATATATACACAATGGAGTATTACTCAGTCATAAAGAAGAATGACATAGAGGCATTTGCCCATAAATGAATGGAACTAGAGACTATGGTGCTAAGTGAAATAAGACAGTTCCAAAAAGTGAAATGTCAAATGTTTTCCTTGATATTCAGAAGCTAATCCAAAATAAGGGGGCAAGATAAAAGGAAAAACAGAGAGAGGGAATTTCATCAAAATAGAAGAAAGATCAGTAGATTAGATGAAGGAATTGAAAAGAAGAAAGAAGGGATGGGAAAAGGTAAAAACAGTGGAATGAATCAGAGAACTTTCATATGTGAGTTATGCATGTGGCACAGTAGGTCCCAGCATGAGTTGTAGACACAGGACATTAATTTTAAAAAAAGTAAACTGTAAAGACAGACTGGTAGAGTGGAGGTGGGACTCTCTATGAGATAGGGGATAGGAGACAGGGGTGTGGGAGGTGGAGTGTTGGGGACTGAATTGAAGTTGGTTGTGTTTCATTGCTCTTGTGATAATGTCAGAGTGTGATCTGGTGAGATAGATAGATAGATAGATAGATAGATAGATAGACAGACAGACAGACACACACACACACACACACACACACACACACACATATATATATATATAAAAATAAAATAATCATAATAAATAAAAAGAAAAGACAGGACCCTCTATGTATCCCTCAGAGAGGAAGCATTTAATCTTGGTGGTCAATCTGTGCAGGGGAGAAGTTCAAGTTCTCTAAACTACAGCCAAGTGTAATCAGTAGCTCATGTTGCTTCTATGGTCTCAGCAAAAAAAAAAAAAGAAAAAACCACAACACAAATGTTGCATTCATCTTTGAAAACAGCAATGAAAAATAGGAAGGAATGTTCTCATATGGAGAAAGTCAGACTGACCGGTTTGCATTGAATTCTGGCCACAGAATCTTGGACAAAATGACAGAACTTGTCTGTAATTCTAAAGATGAAATTGCCACTTGACTTGCCTGTCACTTCAGACTGGTAGGACAATCATTTCAACCATGCCGTGGTTTTGAGGTTGTTTGAAGTAATTTAGTGTAACCTCACAATGCCCTTTCATGCTCAAAGAAGACTCTGTCTTTTGGGCTTGGTACCATGAGATGCTTAATATCTATCACTATTGTTACTACTATTACTCCTATTGTTAATAACCTTACCTGCTAGTTCCCTTTTTACCATGCTGAGTTCCTATACAGAACTGTCACACTGTGCCCCTTGTTCACAAAGTCTGCCACTGTCCTGAAGCCAGGAAGACATTTAGCTGACAAACTGGCATCTCTGACAGAGGTCCCTTGAGACGTCCTGTTTGTTATAACCCTGGTTTTTCCTGGCCTACTATATTCCTGACAAGGGCCCAGCCTGGTAAACGGAGAACATGGATTACAATGTGTCTCAATGACCTTCTGCCTTCCCTGACACACCCACCTGTCCTGAGACCCCTTCTCTCACTGCTCCCCTGGAAAACTTCCCAAACCAGAGAAATACAGTATGTCCAGTGACTGGCAAGAGAGACTGCAGTTCTAGACTGAGGCCCTGGGGTGAATTCCAAGGGGAAATGCTTTCCTTCTATATTAACTAGTTAGAAGATGTTGATGACATATGAATACCTTAACTATCCAAACACTACAAACCCTACCTCCATTTTCCCAAGACTTATCAAACTTGAATATGGAATTATCACAGAATGGAGATTTGCTGCCCCTGTAAATACCCCAGGCAGTACAAGTATGCTATTGTTCAGACATAAGAGCAGGGCTTATGAGTTTCTTTTACTTGTATCATAGTATGTTTTTAATTTTATGTATACTATGCTATTTGCTAACATCAAAAAATAAAAGAAAGAAAAATAAAATAAAATAAAGATACTTGTAGCTGGAGAAAGATTGTCCCTTTTAGGTAAGCCAATTCTTAGAGATAGAGACTCCAGTCCAGAGCAAGGCTTTGACACGCCAACCAAAAATTCAGAGCCAAACTTCTGCTTCCTTCTCTCTCTGAGAGACAGGAGGCAATATCTCTCTGCCTTAATCAGCCTAGGGCCAGGCACCAGGCAACTAGAGACCACACAATAGACCAAAGCCCTCCAAAGTTACCTAAACTGGCCAATCATAAATTGAAGACTTTTCCCTTCCTGCCTTTCCCATTGAAACTAAAATAAAAAGTTATGGCCCACACTCTCCCCTCTTGCCTTCTGCCACCTGATAAAAACCTGGTCCTTCTCCTGTGGCTCTACAGGGGATATGGTGACCTTTCTCTTATTTTCTTGTCTCTCCTGTGTCTCCTCTTAGGTCACATCTGACTGACCATCTCATAAAAAAAACACATTGAAATCAATGAGGAGCACAGCTACACAGTGGCTGGAAGGACAGTAGGTCACAGGAGTGCAGTGGAAAGCAGAATTTGTGCCACATTTCTGGAAGACAAATGGTGGGGAGCCTGGCAAACCTTCAATATGTGATGCCTCACATCCCAGCCATTCTAACTGTAGGAATCTATCCTGAGAAAAGAATGCACTAAATGCGAATATGTACACCCAAGAAGGTTTGACACTCTTTTATTTAGAACTGTGAAATTTTGGAAATAGCTACCGTGGTCAATGATGGGAGATAGATAGATTAAATCAACTTGGGTGTCACAGTTAACTGAATACTAGGTAGTCATGAAAAAAATAGCATTTGAAAGAAACATTTTCATGCCATGGAAAATATTTGTATATGGAAATCTATTTCAATGCTGGACAGCAATATAATTCTGTAAGACTCTAACTCAGTTTAATTGTTTAAATCTGTATGGTATTCACATGAGAAAATGCTTCAATAGTGTTAGCATTAACCTTCTCTGAGGTGGTTTTGGGAGATTTTATTCCCTTCTCAGTACTTTCCACCTTCTAGTATAAATATCTGTTGCCCTATGACTCAGAAAAAAATATGTGCATTTTGTTAAATTGATGGGGGGACATACCTGCAATGGTGGGAGCCAAGGGTTTTGTCATTTCTTCATAATTAATGTCATCAAAATTTAGTAATTTTTCAAGTTTGTGAAACATCGCTACATTTATCACCTAGCAATTTCAGACCCCTATTCTTGAGTACAAGGGCTCTGCCATGGTTTAAACACTATGAACATTTAATAGACAAGAGCTCAAGGAAGAATTGCAAAAAGTTCAAATTACTTTGTGAAGGAAGAACAAGGAATAGTGGGTACGGTGGCTGGTTTCCTTTCTTCACTAAAATTGGGATGATCAACTCCACTGATGAATGGAACATGAAATTTGTTTGTTTGTTTTATTCTGTTTGGGGGGTCAGGAAAAAGAGCTTTCAAAGCTGGAGTGTAAAATTATTTCTGATTGTTAGGATTGCCCCAGAGTCTGAATATTAAGGGCTTTATAGGACAAGATTAGTCCAGAGATGTCTTCATGCACAGGTAGGCAGTTCACACACCTTTGATTGCTGTGCAGCCACAATTAATTTCTGAACTCAGCCCAGGATTTGCTCACCTGGCCCTGACACTTGGACCTCCACTCATGCAAGATCTGGGCTCACTGTGCTTGGGGGTGTTAATGTGGTATTACCTGATGATCAGACACAAAGGAAAATATAAATTAAACTACAGTCTTTTCCCTCTCTGGCCCACACAATCAGCCCATCTCACTGCCAGCTGGAACCAACAAGTGGGTCCCTGTGTCTGGGTAAAAAGGACTGAAGAACATGAACATCATGCAAAGAACCCTTGTCAGGTGTTAGCCTCTGGCAAGAGCCAGCTAGATCTCCTCTTGGATCCACTTGTCTTCTGGACCACATGACATGACATCTCAGATGCAGACATTTACTTGCAAGCTTCTCAGCCTTCAATTTTAAAACCATCTCTATCCCCATCTCTCAAAGAAGGATATTAACCCTTGCTTAGGAGAAAACAGGGGAGTGAATTCTTCTAATACTTATCCTTACCCCCCCAAAAAAACTATAAAGGAGAAATAGTCAGGTCAGATGAATGTGCTCTGTTGTCTCCTGTATGGTTTGTTCTGTTTTTCTTATTCTACTGTCAATTCTAAGAGCTCTCTTTCCCATGGCCCAGCACTGAAGGTTGGCCTGAATCCATGCATTCCAGGGAAGCTGCCATCAAGCATGACTGAGACCTTTACTGAGAGGGAGGTTTGGACTAGAGAGATATGCCCCCAGTGAAGCTGGGCCAGCCCCATCAGCACTGGACCATTGCTGGAGGGCTGTGGAGACTGCTGTCAATGAGGTGAGAATACCCACATAGACACAGCCAAAGTTTCTGCGTACCAAAACTTTACACTATGTCTAGCTTTCTTTTAAGCCCTTTGCACTCTTCATCTCATTTAGGCCTATGAACAACATCACGAAAAGCAAAGTTTTATTTTAGCTCCTCACAATTTTAAAATGGGCAGAACCTAAGGTCTCTCAAAACATCAATGAAGAGCCTTTTAAGGAAGTAGCTACTAAATGCCACCACCGTGTGACCTGTGTAGGCACACAGGGGAAATGGCTTGTGATATGCCATACGGCATTATTGTTATAGTAGCAGTATAAATAATAAGAATCAATTAAAATTTCTAAGTGTAGATATGTTCACTGACTATTACAAGAGACAAAACATTAGATAATATCACCAAACAGATAAAACAATTATAAATATATATTTACTAAACATTAGAACTCCTAAATATTTGAGTAAAACAATGACAGAATTAAAGAAAAAAGAGACAGTTCTATGATAATAGAAGTATATTTCAATAGTAGTATATTTCAGGAATGAATAGAACAACCACATATAAGCTCAATAAGGAAATAGAGGACTTGAACTACACGAGAGTAACTGGACCTAGCAGACAAAAAGCAGGAAACTCCCTCCACCCCCCACCAAAATGTATAATTTTAGTACAAAATACATGTTTTTCTCAAGTTCACCTGGCATGCTCTCCAGGATTATGTTAAAAAGACAAAACAAATCTTAATAAGTTTTAAAATTTTGAAATCATAAAAAAAGTATTTTTCCCAATCACAATGAAATGAAATGAGATTGACAGAAGGAAGAAAAATGGAAAATTTGCAATATATGGGAATTAAACAAATATACTCTTCAACAGACAAGGGTCAAAGAAGAAATCACAAAGGAAATTATAAAATATCTTAAAGACAAATTAAGATGAAAGCACAACGTTCCAGAAACTTATGGGTTGCAGTAAAGGCAAGTGAAGAGAGACATAAATAGCTGGAAACACATTAATAAAGAAATCTCTAGTGATCTCCTTAACTGTATACCTCAAAGAAACAGAAGAACAAACTAAATCCAAAGCTACCAATTGGAAGGAAATAATTAAAATCAAAGAAAAAATAAATATGATTTCTAAAAATTTGGGAAAAAATGTAAAGAAACAAGAGTTGGTTCTTTGAAAATATCAACAATATCAACAAATGTTTTAGCTAAGAAAAAATGAGAAAAGACTCAAGTAAGTAAAATTAGAAAGGAAAGAGAGATCATCACTATTGATTTTATAGAAATAAAAGGGATTTTTAGAGCATCTTATGAATAATTGTAGGACAAACTCTGGATAAGCTAGATGAAACTAATAAATTCCTAGAAATCCACAACTTACCAAGACTAAATAATGAAGAAATAGAAAACCTGAATAGACAGGAGATTGAATATGTAATCAAAACCTCCCAACAAAGAAAAGCCCAAGAATAAATGGCTTTACTGATGAATTCCACCAAACATTTAAAGAATTAATACCAATACTTCTCAAACTCCTCCAAAATATTAAGAGATAGGAGTACTTCCTTCTCATTCTATGACAGCAGTTTATCCCTGGCACCAAAGAAGGACAAAGACACTATGAGAAAAAGGGAACCATAGATAAATAGCCCTTATAAATATTAATTAAAAATCCTCAACAAAACAAATACTTCAATTTCATCAGCATATTAAGATAATTATATACCACAACCAAATGGGACTTATTCCTGGAAAGAAAGGTGATTCAACATACAAAAATTGGCATTAACATAATAAAGGGGGAAAATATATGATCATTTCAACTGAGGTTAAAAATGGACAAAAATTCACCATTTTTTCATGATGAAAGTACTCAAGAAACTAAAAGTAGAAGGAAATTACTTCAACATAGTAAAGGTTGTGGCTGGGGTTGGGGTTCAGTGGCAGAAGCACTTGCCTAGCATGTGTGAGCCACTAGATTCGATTCTCAGTACCACATATAAATAAATAAATAATAAGGGTACATTAACAACTAAAAACTATTAAAAAAAAAAACATAGCAAAGGTTTTATATGAAAACCCAGAGCTGACACTGTATTCAAGCATGAAAGACTGAAATGTTTTCCTCTAAGATTAAAGAAGAGAAAAAAAGACCAAAAAAAAAAAAAGTCTACTTTTACCATGCTTATTCAGCAGAGCATAATAAATCCAAGCCAGAGCAATTAGGTAAGAAAAAGAAATAAAGGCATCCAAATTGGCCAACAAAAAGTAAAAAAATCTCTGTTCACAGACAACATTATCTGATATGTAGAAAACTCTATAGATCACTCACACTATTAAAATTAAAAATTGAATTCAGTGAGGTTGCTGGAAACAAAATCAATATGCAATAATTGGTTGTATTTGTATACATTAATAATAAATTATATAAAATGTAAATTTAAAAGAAATACCATTTACAATAGCATAAAAAATACTTAGGAGTAAACTTAACCAAAGAGGTGAAAGATTTGTACACTGAAAACTATAAAACTTTGCTTAAAGAAATTAAAGACAGAAATAAGTGGAAAAGCATCCTTTGTTCATGGCTCAGAAGATTTAGTATGGTTGTCTAGTGATCTATAGATGTGACACAATCCCTATCAAAATCCCAATGGTATTTTATTTCAGAAGTGACAAAAATCCATTTAAAACTTCACATGAATCTCAAGGGACCCCAAATAATCAGAACAACTTTAAAAAAGAACAAAGTTGGAAGTCCTCCTGATTTCGAAACTTACTACAAAGCTACAGCAATCAAAAACAGTGTGATAACAGCATAAAAACAAACACATAGACTAATGTAGTTAAATAACAGGTTCAGGCTTAAGCCCTCACATATATAATCAAGTGATTTTTAACCTGTGTGCCAAGACCATTTGATGAGGATAAAGGCAGTCCTATCAAGGAGTGGTGCTGGGAAAACTGGATATCCACATGCAAATGAAGTCGGATCCTTGATTTACACCATATACAAAATTAACTCAAATGCATCAAAGACCTGTATGTAAGAATGGAAACTAAAAAACTTTTAGAAGAAAATGAGGAAGCTCCATGTCATTGAATTTGACAATGATTTGATGGACATAAAAACAGAAGCACAGGTGACAAAATAAAAAATAAATTGAACTACATCGAAATTTAAAATTTTGTGGTATCCAGGACACTGCCAACTGAATGAAAAGCAGCCCACAGGATGGGAGAACATGTTTGCAAACCCATGTATTTGATAAAGGATAGAGATCTGAAATACATAAACTGCTCCTACAACTCCACAACGACAACGACAAAAAAAATTCAATTAAAAGTTGCCAAAGGACATGAATATACATTTCTCCAAACAAATGAACATCACGAGAGTTTCCAATCTGGTTAGTGAGAGCTGGCACTATTCCCATCTCTGGGTAACCATGGGGCACTGATTACTATAACCCTTTCAAGAGGTTCTTTCCCCAGTCTTTGGCATTTTTTCTCATACATAAACTCAAAAGCAATTCACTAAATATTGGAGAACCACCCTCCATACTCTCTGGAGTATGCTCCCTCTCTCTATGTAGGTCTCTCCTCTTAAGTACTATGCTCTGTAAATTCCATCCATCTTGGTTTCTTTGGTCTCTCAGCTCTGTTTCTTCAACTCACAGAGTCCACCAGGCTCACCTAGGGTCTCTCTCTCCTTTCTCCATGGCCTGGAAACTCTCTAGGC
Organism: Ictidomys tridecemlineatus; assembly: GCF_052094955.1. Taxonomy (NCBI): domain Eukaryota; kingdom Metazoa; phylum Chordata; class Mammalia; order Rodentia; family Sciuridae; genus Ictidomys; species Ictidomys tridecemlineatus. The sequence continues at coordinate 154,418,923 of NC_135481.1, read as the reverse complement.
AATGAACTGACCACCAAATGGTTTATCTCATTTCTTTCCTGGCTCTCAGGGCTTACAGTCCTTCATTGCCTGATTCCCACTGTCTTAAAAACTGTCATGCTGGGATCCTAATTAGAATAAGATGTACTACACATTTGTACAAATATGTCAAAATATACTGTACTGTCATGTGTAAAATATACTGTCATGTATATTTTATTTGTTCTAAAAAGAACAAATAAAAACTGTCACTTCATATATTTTGTATTTATTTTTTTTCAGATAGGAATATAAATCCAGGCCCTGTCACTTCATCTTGTCCAGAGACAGAGTTCTACCCCTGAGTCTTTACATTATGAATAAAAAGGGTCCCCCTTACCCCACATGGGGAAAAAAATGTCATTTTAGTAGGAGCTTTTCTTTCTCTTGGTGACATTTCAAAAGAAATGTGTGCCCAAGCATGTTACGGGATCTCCATATGGGGGAACTTTATCTTGGCTTGGGGACTGACTATTAGTGGCATGAAAGAAAAGCTTTATATAAATTGATGCTGTGTGAAAAACAATATCCCAGAAGCCAGTAGTCAGCAGCCCCACTGTTCAAAAATAGTGGGGAGCTGATTGCCCACATCTGACCACTCTTAGTTTCACAGAAGAAATTGCATTCTCCTGCATGGAGAAGTTAAGACTTTTACCCTGTGACAGACAGCAGGCCATTCATCCCTATAGCCCTGGTGTTGAATCATAGAAATCAACTAATCCTTGCAGACAAGTAAATTCAACCTTTTTTGCTTTTATAGAAAATGTCACAAAATGTCAACAGAGACTCACATATCGTGATGTCAAAAAATTCCGTGAAGCCCTAGTGCTTGTAACAATGCTTAAGAGGATTCTACAAAAGATGGGTAAATCAGAGAGGATCAGATATAGACTTCAGCTGGGTGTGGTGGGGCACACCTATAATCCCAGTGGCTCAGGAGGCTGGAGGATCACAAGTTCAAAGCCAACCTCAGCAAAAGATGCTAAGAAAATCAGTTAGACCCTGTCTTTAAATAAAATACAAATTAGAGCTGGGGATATGACTCAGTGGTCAAGTGCCCTTGAGTTCAATCCCCAGTACCCCTCCCAAAATAAATAAATAAATAAATAAATATATATATATATATATATATATATATGACTTCATTTACATTATTCCATACTTTAATCCAAGCAGCTCATTTTTATACACTGAGAATATTTCATCTGAAAAATCACTGATTTGATCCAGTTTGCTTCAATCTTTAAAAATCAAAACTCCCAAAAGACTTACCAAGGTCACCCAGCAAAGTTCAGCATGCAACCAGGGATCAGAACCCAGATATCCTGTGTCATGACATGATACTCACATCGGGCCACAGAAGGATGCTGGGGAGTGGAACAGAGAAGCAGGGTTAAGGGAATCCCTGATTCCTGCAGCAAGTCAAAACAGATGTCATAGATTCATCATAAGGAGTCAAGAAGCAACTGAATGCAGGACGCTTTGTTGAGAGTAAGATGCTGTGAAAACTTCAGGCACTTATTTTTTATTGTTATTGTTAATATGTTTACCACCAAACTGGTCTGACAATTCCAACCAGGTTGTTTGTCAGTCTAATGAACATGGCACTCTGACAGCTCCGCCACTAGCATTTTTAAACATGGTCTTGACATTGGTTCTTTTTATAACAGCTTCATCTGGTGATAGTTCTGTCTCCTAAATGGCTTCAAAGATTCTCTAGACAATTTTCAAGGTAGAGTCTTTCCCAAGGGTCATCTTATGGGAAGCAAGGGGAACTGAGAAGGGAGAGATCCTGCATGTTTCAATGGATGCAGGAGTTCTGGAGAGAGGGCTGAGTTTCCTTTTGACAGCTCTTGGAGCATTAAGAGACACCTTGCTTATTTCAAGCCATTCCAGAACTATAAAAAAAAAAAAAAAAAGGCCACAGAGCAAAACTCTGCAGACACCAAAAGACAGGTTTTATGTGCTCTCTGATCACTTTGCAATTAAATTAGAAATCAATGGGGAAAAAATCAGTCCTTTATGATAAAGACAATTGTGGGAGCACGTACTTGTACAATTCCAGAACTCAGCCCCAAAGATTTGGTTGAGTCCTTGGTTGAGTGGTTATTGATGAAAAGATTAACATTTCAACTTATTTGTATTTGTTGGCAGAAAACTTTCAGCCATGTTAAAAGCCCTCCTTGGAGTGTAAAAAAAAAAAAAAAAAACTCAGCAATGATCTGATTTTTTTTAAATTGTAATCTACACCAAATGTCTTTATTTTTATTTTTTATAGACATTACTTTTTTACAGCAGTTTTAGGTTCACAGAAAAAGTAAGCAGAATCTTTTTAAAATACAAAGCACATTGAAAGTCAAATAAGCCTCAATGCTAGACCCAGTGAAAATTACCAGATACACAATTCAATCATCTATATGTCATTCCCTTCCTCACTCAACAAATGTGTAGGGAGAACACTGCTCTGCAAGGTGGAAGACTCACATGTGCCCATAGTGGATAAAAGAGGCCACATTGCTATTTGCACTACAATAGAATCGTGAGGCTGTGGAATTTGGGCACTAGAGCAACCACCCCATGACAGGGGCCCAGTTGAAACCTATATGTAAAGAGTGTGTAGTGCCTTCTGACATACGCTCAATCTGGAGTTATGGAGGTCTGGGCACTCAGGTACACTGATGGTGGGGGCTTCCTTCCCGTGGGCAAATCATCGGGCCCTATGAGCACACCCACGGAGCAAACCTTGGCTACTGTAAAGATGTTCTCAGTTCATCAATCGTCAACACTGGGACAATCCTGAATGACACCCCCACACACACCTGGAGACTCCTGTCTGAACCATATCTAAGTCAGCAGAGAAGTGATAAAATGGAAAAGGCTCTGTCTTGATCAGCTTTCTCTTGCTGTTACAAAACACCTGAGATTGAATTCTAAAGGAAAGAAGTTTATCTAGCACACACTTTTGGAGGCTAGAAGTCTAAGATCAAGTAGCCACTTCTGGCAAAGAACTTACTTATACTGCATCACAGTGTGGCATAAAAGTAGAATGGTGAGTAGGCATGAGTAAAAAAGAGAAAACATAATAGGTTACCTCACTTTGCAACAACTCATTCTCGTGATAACTAATCAGGTCTCATTAAAGCAAGAACTCACTCACTCCCTTGAGAATTAACCCAGTCCCAAAGACAGCATTAATCCCTTCAGAAGGGCCGCGACCCATGATCAAATCACTTCTTTTTTGTTTGGCTTCTTTTTTATTTTTATTAATTTTATTTTAATTTATATATGACAGTAGAATGTATTACAATTCATATTACACATATAGAGCACAATTTTTCATATCACTGGTTGTATAAAAAGTATGTTCACACCAATCTGAGTCTTTGTACATGATAATGCTGACCATCACATTCCACCATCATTTCTAATCCCGTGCCCCCTCTGTTCCCCTCCCACCCCTCTGCCCTATCTAGAGTTTGTCTATTCCTCCCATATTCCCCCTCCCTACCCCACTATGAACCAGCCTCCTTATATTAGAGAAAACATTTCGCATTTGTTTTTTGGGGGGATTGGCTAACTTCACTTAGCATTATCTCCTCCAACGCCATCCATTTACCTGGAAATGCCATGATTTTATTCTCTTTTATTGCTGAGTAATATTCCATTGTGTGTAAATGCCACATTTTTTTATCCATTCATCTATCAAGTCACTTCTTAACGGTCCTGCCACCTCTTGATACTGTTACATTGGGGACCACATTTCAACAGTTCAAGATCTTGCTCCCCAGGTGAAGCACAGGGGGAGGTATCTAAAGGAGCTGCTGCTGTTCCCTGCTGGAGATGGTGGACAGTCTAAGGGTCAGTGTCTGGAAGGAGAAAGCATGACACCTGGTGGAGACCAGGAGCCCAACAGCCAGAATCCAGTTCAGACATATCCCAAGTGTCCAGGAGCTGCTGCATTGACCCCATGATGCCCAGCAGGTATATGGCAGGAAGCAATGCCAGCCATGGGCATTTGACATAAGCACAAGTGAGGGACCCTCTTAGATTCACCAAAAATACTGGAGGAAACTTTAAGGAAGCCAACATCCTGCAAGAATAGTTGGAGGAAGATCTCTTGGCCTTGGGGCCACTCTTAATAGCAACTGTCCCAACAGATGTGGCAACTGATGGAATGTAGCTTAGTGTAATCATGTTGTTAACATTGGAGCCGGACTCCTCTTGAGATCCCACTGTGCGGTTTATGCCACATCACTACCATAGTGGCCCTGAATGTCAATGTCTGTCTGTCCAGGGGTGATAAATCAACCATTCTTTGGGGTGTTCTGAGAACCAAATGAGATACAATATCAAGGACTTAGGACCCAGCATAAAGTGTTCAATAAGTGGCAGCCTGAGGTTTCCATCATTAGCCAGTGAAATTGTGGTCACTCTGAAAAGTATTAATAGTCAAAGACACATTGCAGGTTGGGAATGAAGGGAACATGCCTGCTGCTTGGATGAGGTCAAAACGGTCCTTCACAGCCAGGTCTTGAAGGCTGAATTGAGTTCACCTAAGCAGATGAAGAGGGAAAGATAATTCCAGGAAAAGTCCAGCTGGCAGGAATCAGCATGGACCTTCAGGGAGCTCCCATGTGACCAGGTTAGGAGACGGCAGGTAGGAAGGCTTCTAACCATGGATGCAAAATGCAGAAGTCAGGACTGAGCCTCTGCTCATATATGGGGAGAACTATGGGCTTCTTCTTCCAGGTGCTGCTTAAAAACAAGTTGTTTTCCTTTTCAATACAGGCAACTTGTTTAACATATAGCCTGGACATTGGTTTGAGCTCCATATTGCACAACCTCTCCAAGATTTCTGTCCATTCCCAGATATCTGTAATTTCAGGGTTCCTTCCCATTCTGCATTCTTGCTCCTGAGGAATTGGCTTCATTCATTGTGTTAGTCAGTATTCCCTCACTATAACACATACCAAAGATAATAAACTTATAAAGAAAAAATGTTTATTTTGGCTCAATTTTGGAGGTTCCAGCCATGAGCAAGTGACCTCCTTGTTTTGGACCTGAGATGAATAAGTACTTCACAGTGGAGCCTGTAGCAGAGTAAAATCGCTTCCTTCATAGGCAGAAAGAGGAAGAAGAAGAGACTAGGGTCCTACAATCCCCTTTACACACCTCTCCTCTTCAAGTTTCCACCCCTTGTCAATAGCACCACTCTGAGGTCCAAGCCTTTAACATACAGGGAGCTTTGGGGAATATTCTACATCCAAATGATGGCACTCATTCACTCTTTTTATTACTATTATTGAACAAATATTATTAAATTCCTATTATAAACCAGGCAACATTCTAAGAGTATTAATTAAAGAATAAAAATTTCCTCCCTCATGGTGCTTACAATCTAGGTGGGAATGGGGAGACACACACACACATAAAACACACTGAATATATAAAATATATATTAAATGCATATGGTTATATGAAGAAAAAATAGTCAAATAGTGAGGGTGAATGTACAGAAAATGAAGCCCAAACACCTTCCTTCTCCCCATTCCACCTCGTCACCTTGTCACCTCTCCTATGCAAAGCCTGTGTTCTCTACCTTCCTTTGCCTGCTTTATCCTCCTTTGGTGATATGATCCTATGTGAACATGTTCCATACCTACTGGAATATTGAGCTCAGTTACTCAGGGATCATGAATGTCTCACAAGGATTCCAAGAAAACACCTTCTCCATAAATAACATGGGCACTTAAATTATTTACAACACTGAAGGGTTTGCTGAGCGCAAACATCACATTATTGTTGATGTTTGAGCTGAAAAGATTACTAAATGATTCCTGTTTTCCAGTATGATTGTTAAAACCTGATAAGTCAGCTTATTTTTGTTAACAAAATTGCTGGATTCCTCCAGCTACGTGATATTTAACTGAATTAACAGAGATTGGAAGCAAAAAAAAAAAAAAATTGGACTCAAGAAGTAACTGGGCTCACAACAAGTTTCTATTAACAGAATAATTAAAGTGGGTTTTGATGGTTTTAGGAAGTGTGGCCCCATCTGGGTGTGCAAACAAGGGCTTCGGGTCATGGGAGAACTAATAATAGTCCCCTTGGCCGTACCTTGCCATAGAGCCTTCACACACCGGGTGACTGACAGAGTGTATTGTTCAGCCCTCAGAAAAATATTTTTGTTTTGAAACTTGCTACACTGTTTTTAGTCTGTGGAGTGATGTTAATAGAAACAGGCTCTTTTCCACCACCTTCATATTTTAAGGTTTCCCAAAATATTTCTTATGGAAAATCCAGGGGAATCAAACAACAAAATAACATCAACTTTCTCCTGCCAATGATTTATAAAAAGAATGGACCTTAAATTCTGTTCTCCTTGATTACTTTTCTGGAATAATGCTTGATCAGATATGCTTTGAACCAGTCAGTTCATACAATTCTCTATGAATTTGGAGGATGTTATGAAAAAAAACATTTAAAATATAGATATAAAACCAAAAAGTGAGCAGCATGACTTTTTACTACCACATGGGCAAGGTTTAACAAGACCCTCAGGGACTATTTAATTATCTTGAAGGATGCACCTACATTTGATCTTTTACTTACTATTACTTGAGGTTAGGTTCTGTGAAATTAATTGCACAGTATTTTGGAGATCTTGTATAGATGTAGAAAAAATATACCCAACTGTTACAGCTTTATTGCCCTACAGGACATTAATTAGTCAGTGCTGTCTCCAACCGCACACTTATGTCAAGATTTTTTGGGGGGTGGGGTGTTGAAACCCTATTCCTCTATTTCCTTTCAATTAAGATTTTGTACTGAGTTTCTTACTAATAGGCAGCTGACCCTTAACGTTCATTTTCTCTTTGTAGGAGTCTTGTTTTTAACTTTTAGGAAACTGCACTCGCACAGGAATGACAAATTACAGAGACGCAGCCCATGCGTCAGGCAGAGACAGTGCTAACCTTTACCGGAGCCTGTGTCCATGGAGAGCAATGACAGTTAAGAAATCCACCCCGTCACACACACCCTTTCATTCCTGGAGACAGTGTACTGCAAACAAACCAACCAAAAACCCTCCCCATGCAGCTTGGATAAGACACACTGAGGTCTCCTGTTTCCCCGTGACAAGCTCAGAGGTAGACACTGGTCTCCGTGGCCAATTTAGACAAAACTCCTGCAGATTTGAATAATCAAATATGAGGTAAGTTTCTTTCTTTCCCTCAGTCTGCAACAGCAGCACATTGTGGACAGCCCCTTCTGGAAGTTTCTGCCAGAGGAAGGGGAGGGAGGAGAGGAATTGTCTGGCCATTTCCTGTTCAGCTGTCTTATCACTGCCATCTGTCCATCCCTTTCCCACAATGGTTCTCCCTAGCTTAGCCTACTCCTCCCTGTCAACGAAAATTCCTTTCTGCCTATCTGACCTAGGAGAGTCTTATAGATCCCAAGATTTACAAGAAATCTCAAGTCTGAGCTTTGTTCCAATAGCAGTTGTCTCCCTCCCTTATTGCAGGACTGTGGTCTCTTCCAGTGAAATTTCTCTTTGCCTAAGTCCTGATACGTTCCTGTCGGATCCCATTCTGACAAAACAGAAAGAGAAAGGACCAACCTGACGCTTCCACCATAGCCTCCTCCTCCTCTCTGCCTTGAGACTCCCAAGGATCCAGACCTGGGCTCACCTGACTCCCAACCTACTTGCCACATGCCTGATTTCCTTCAAGGATAATGCAATGCTATTGGTAAAACAGACTTCTATCACTTGTCCTCCATCCATACTCAGTGGCATTCTCTAGGACCTTATGACCCAAAATGTGGTTCATGAACCAAAACCTCAAGGAAACCCATCAACTTGTCAGAATTCAGAACCCCTCCTGGGCCCTACTCCAGAGTTCCATCATCAGAATCTGCAATTTAGCAAGGTTTGGGGGAGATGCACGTGTGCATTCAAGTGTGAGAAGTGCTGCTATGGAACACAGGAGCAGTGTCCCAGGTAAGGGCCTAAAGCCTTGCTCTCTCAGGGCTCTGTATCCAAGGGTAATGTGCCCCAGTGCAAGGTATCCTGGGCTTCTGATGCTTAGAGAGGCAGAGCCAAGTCTGAACACACCTTTTTACTTAAACACCTTTTTATATGCAAATAAACTTCCCCATTTAAACAGCCATCTCTTTTATAGGCACAATTCTTTTTATTTTTAGGAGAGATCGTCACTGGGTTGCCGTTAGACAACTTTGGTTAATCTCTGCAAAATTTGTTCCTTGCAAAGAGAATCTTGAACTCTCCAAAGCATTAAAAAGATACCATGCAGCTGCTTCCCAGGTTGAAGTCTTGATGGTTGGATTTACAACATTGTGCTCTGGTTCTTCATATTGTTCCTGAGCTAAGAATGACAGCCAGGATCTGCAGCCCAGACCTGCCAAACTGTAGGTGAGCAATCCTCCTTCATTGGGCTTATTTGCCTTTTTGCTTTCATTTCCTGCTCCCCAGCTTGGCCTGAACAAGGGATTTGTGCCTGTAGGAAGAAGTTGTAGAGAAAAGGATCATCAGTACAGCCCACCCTAGTTGTCCCTGTGTCTCCAAGTGACCAGGGGCCTGGACCCTGAGCAGGATTCTTGGAAGGGGAGCCAGTGGAATGATGGGAGGACCAGAATAGGCAGTGGGATTCCATTCCAACTTTGCCAATGGCTGATTGTGTGATGTCATTAAAGTCCTTTAACCTCTGGCCTTCGATTGACTTGTCTAAAAGATATTCTAGTGAGATGGTTCAAAATTTGAGTGTCCGTCCGTCTCCTGATGGGGACATATTAAAACCCACATGGATGGACCCGATCCAGAGTCTCACATTCAGTAGATCTGAGCCAAAGTCTGAGAATGTGCATTTCCAAGTTTACAGGTGATGCTGAAGGTCAGGAGAACTCAATTTTGAGGACTCTGTTCTCAGCCAGTTTGTTCATGGAACCCCTAGGGGATTCCATGGAACTTCCCGGGAGGTTCCCTTCTGAACAGGACAATTGTTTAGCTGTCAACATGGAGAACTGAGCAGCAGCCCCTGCATTCCTTGAGAATGGGGAAAGGCAAATTCTCAGTCCCCACGCCAGATGCCCTGGACCAGAACCTGGATACAGGTACAGAATTGTGCTCTAACAAGCACTGGGGATAATTCCAGTGCATTTCTCACTGGAGAACCCCTGGGTTGGGAGAGGAACAATAGTTTCCTCACACCAAACTAGAACCAGATCCTCTCCTGGGAATACTCAATGTGAACTTTGACCCCAAAGAGTCACTTCCCCCACGTCCCTTCCTCAGACCAGGTGAGCCTGAAACACAGTTTAAGTAATCTTCTAATAAGACCAGCTCAGCCCTACTGCTTCATGGAGACTCCTCTTTGGGTGAAAAGAAGAACCTTGTCTTTAGAAATGCCTTTTCAGGGACTCAAAGATTCAGAATCTTTGGACCTGAAGCTACATCACCTGGATAGGAAGAGACAGCTGGGTGATGGTGGATTAGAAGGACTCAGAGACGTTGTGTGTGGACAGCATTTCTCACCTCTTTGGTGCATCAAGCTGGAACTATCAGATATTTATTAGAAGTTGTTACCTGGAGAAAGATGGTTCATCAATTTGCTGTTATTTATTAACTGAAACAAAAAGACTCTACCATGGCTAAAAGGCCACTTGCCAGATCCATGCAGGCAGAGGCCTAGGTACTCTGTAGAGCTCCCCAGGGAGTTCCACTGTCAACTAAGGTGAGGGCAAGGAAACCTGTGCTCTGCCAGCAGCCCTGGGTTAAGAGTCTCACTGGATGACCCTGCCCTTGACTTCATCTCTTTAAGCCTCAGCATTCTTGTCTATTCTCCCCACCAGCCTGGGGACAGGCATCCTCCCTTCCTATTTACTATCAGCTGCCCAGTCCTGAGAAATGCTGGGCACGTTGTAGGTGCTCAGTTTCTTGAATAAACTGGATGGCTTGGGACAACAATCAGATGTGACTCACAGAGTATTTAAAAAGACTAAATGGGAAAAAGCATGAAAATGGATGACCATGCTTTCTGGCAAACAGTTGGCACTTATTAGTGTTAGCTATTGTTATTACTCTACATTACCATGTATGAGGTTGTCTCATATTGAATCCCATTGATATCTGTGGATATATCAGGGGTCAATGATAGACCCAGCTTGTACAAACCTGAAAAACTCAGTCAAAGGAAAATGCATCCAGATTTATATTTCCATAAAACATAACAGGAACTGCTATCAGATGGACAGTAACTCAATGAAACAAGGCAGAGGAAATGGAATCCTTGACCACCCCCCGGTGGCCCTGGTGAGGTAAGCCCACATGGTTACCCTCAAATCTGGGCCATATACCCATCTGTCCTGCATGGCACATGCTACCTAAAAGGTGTCTGAGTCGTGTCCATAGATGAAAGCCCTTCTTCTGGGGTCACTGGCTGCCATCCAGAGAATGGGGCTTCCAGATAGTACTGTGCCAATGGGATTTTGCACATGAAAAATGGATTTCCAACCTAAAGGAGAGGTTTAGGAAAGCTACCAAAGTGTCATGGAGTCACCTGCCCATTCTTGGCACACACCTGACAGATGCCTTTCTGTGGTTGAACATCTCTATCCTTTGCATAACACCAGGTTCCTGTCATGCCACTTTTAAATCCATGACAATGGATTTAAAATGATCAAGCAGATCATCCCAGTGCAGCCTCCAGAGGTATTATTAGGGTATTATTGGTATTATTAGGGTATTATTAATAGGGTATTATTGATCTCCACTCCTCTGTTGGACAAAGCAATTTTTTTAAAAAAATTCAGAACAAATGAGTTTATCATTTAGCACCAGATAGTTATTTACCCAAAATATATGCTTGGGTAGAGTTTGAATGGGGCAGCTGTTGGGGAATGGGATTAGGAAAACATGTCCGCTCCAGTCCCATTCAGAAGCAATCTTATCCATATCTCTGCCATGCTCAAACCAACTGGTAGGAAGAAAACAGGTTTCTGGAACTAGATGGATGTGCATTCAGTTGTCGTCTTTACCATAGTGTTCTAGCTGTGTGACACTGGACAAGCTGATGGCTGTCCCAGCCATGGCATTTCTCACCTATGAGAGAACCATAATGGCTAATCCTGTGTAGGATATGCATGGAATGAATGTATGCGTCCTTCCAAAATTCACATGTAGAAACCTAATCCCCAAGTTGATGGTATTAGAGGTGAGGTCATTAATACACAGTTAGAGCATGAAATCGGAGCCCTCATGCATGGGATTTGTGGCATTATAAAAGAGACTCCAGAGAGTGAAGGTACAGGGAGAAGACAACATCCATAGGTTAGGAAGAAGGCCCTCACCAGACAGGGATTTTGCCAGTGCCTTGATATTGGAATTCCTAACTCCTAGAACTATGAGAGATAAACGTTTGTTAAAGTCACCCAGTCTATGATAACTGGTCACAGCAGCCAAAATGGACTAAGACAGGAATTAGCACTGAAAAGTGGAAGTGCTGTGAAAAATACCCAAAAATGTGGAAGTGACTTTGGAATTTGGTAATGGGAAGATGTTGAAAGAGTCTTGAAGGTGCATGTTAGAAGCAGCCAAGATTTAGGAGAGTGAGGAGAGTTTTTAAAAGTGATTCTAGTGAAAACTCAAAAAGAAAGAGTTGAGTTGCAGAGAAGGCTTGAATCTTCTTAGAGAGCATGAACATGAACAGAGTATTGGAAGAAATGTGAAGGATAAGGTGTATTCTGGTGAGGTCTCAGACAGAAATGAGGATTGTGTTTTGGGAAACTAGAAAAAAGACAACCATGGTATAAGGTGGCAAAGATTTTGGTTGAGTGGTGTTCATGGTCCAGTGTTTTGTGGAAGGTAGAATTTGAGTGATGAAATCAGATATTTAGCTGATGAAATCTCTAAGCCAAGTGTTGAAAGAGTGGCATGGTTCCTCTTGATTATTTATCACAAATGCAAGAAAGAAGAAATGACTTCAGGATGAAGCAAAAAAGAAACTAGGCTCTCAAGATTTGGAAAATTCTCAGGCTATCCATATTGCAAAAAAATGAGAAAGTATAACCAGAAAAGAATACTAAGAGGGTGGCCAAGTGACTCTTTGATGGAGAGATAGTATGGATGGGAGCTGCAGACTTAATCAGCTACTCCAGCAAGAAACCTCCTTTGGAGAAAGAGATAAGAAAGAAAGAAGGAAGGTCACCTGACTTAAAGATCATAGAGCTAATTGGCTCCGAAAATGTTTCAATATTGGGGAAGAATTGCCTCAAAGGAGATTCAGAGATCAAGGCTGCCTCCTCAGCTTCTAAGCGGAGGTGCCTTGACTCACGTTCAAAAAGCCAGATGATCTCTGCCCTGGGGACAGAAAAAGCTCAGCCCCCGTGGTTCTGGGAGGTAGAACATCAAGCAAAAAGAATTATTCTCTGAGCTTAAGATCTCATAAAACCTGCTTTGGAAAGTATTAGACATTCTGAGAACCATTATTTCTATTTTTCTTTCCTATTTTTCCCTTTTAGAGTGGAGATGTCTATCCTACGTCTGTCCCATGTTGTATTTTGAAAGCACAAAACTAGTTTAGTCTGACAGGTTTATAAGTGAAGAGGGGTTTTGCCCCAAGACAGATCATGCCATGAGCCTCATCCGTATCTGATTTAGATATTTGGATGAGACTCTAGAACTCCAGCCAAAGACACTAGAACTGATATTGGAATGAGTTGAGACTTCGGAGGCTGTTAGGGTGGAATCAATGCATTTTGTACACGGGAACATGAATTTGGGGAGGAAAAGGGACAGAGGTAGAATGATATAAACTGAATGTTTGGGTCTTTTTAAATTCATATATTTAAACCCTATCCCCCCAGTGTGATAGTATTAGGAGGTCTGCCTTTAGGAGCTGATTAGATCATAAAGATGGAGCCCTTATGAGTGGGATTAATTTTGTAATATAATATTCTGTCACACACAAGAGTCCACAGAGCGCTCCCTGCCCTTCCGTCATGTGATGACATAGTAAGAAGGTGGCGATCTGAAAACCAGGAAGTGGCCCCCACCAGAGACAGGAATCAGCCAGCACCTTGACCCTGGACTTCCCCACCTCCAGAACCGTGAGAAGTGAATGTTCATTGTTTAAGCCAGCCAGCCTATCGTAATTTATTATAGCAGCCTGAACGGACTGGGAGAGCATCTTAGTGAGGTTTAAATGACTCATGAGTGTGAAATTCTTAGTTTTTGATCAATAAATTGAAGAAAATTTTTAGGCCCAAACCTTCACCATTGTCAAGCCTAGGATCTGATTTCCTCAACAAGACTCCTAAAGCACAAGAAGCAAAAATCAAAACTAATTAATGGTATGGATTCAAATTAAAAAGCTTCTTCTCCCCAAAGGAAACAATTAATAACATGAGGAGCATCCCTCAGATTGGAAGAAAATCTTTACCACATGCAACTCCAGTAAAGCCTTAATCTCTGGGATATACAAAGAACTCAAAAAAATTTAACACCAAAAAACAAATAACCCAATTAGTAAATGGGCTAAGGAACTGAACAGACACTTCACAGAAGAAGAAATACAATTGATCGACAAATATATGAAAAATTGTTCAACATCTCTAGCAATTAGAGAAATGCAAATCAAAACTACTCTAAGATTTCATCTCACTCCTGTCAGAATGGTAATCATCAAGAATACAGGTAACAAAAAATGTTGGGAGGATGTGGTGTAAAAGGTACACTCATACATTGCTGGTGGAATCCCACCAAATTGGTGCAACCATTATGGAAAGCAAGATGGAGATTCCTCAGAAAACTGGTAATGGAACCACCATTTGACCCAGTTATCCCACTCCTTGGTTTATACCCAAAGGACTTAAAATTAGCATACTATAGTGACACAACCACGTCAATGTTTATAGCAGCTCAATTCACAATAGCTAGGCCATGGAACCAACTGAGGTGTTCCTCAGTAGATGAATGGATAAAGAAAATGTGGTATATAATACTCAAAGGAATATTACTCAGCTTTAAAGAAAAGTGAAATTATGGCATTTCCCAGTAAATGGTTGGAGTTAGAGAATATCATGCTAAGCAAAATAAGCCAATCCCACAAAACCAAAGACCCAATGTTTTCTCTAATACGCAGATGCTAATTCATAATAAGATTGAGGGGCACAGAGTTGAATAGTCTTACCTTAGATTAGGTAGAGGGAAGTGATGGGAGGGGAGGGGAGGGGTGTGGGGATAGGAAAGATAGTAGAATGAAACAGACATTATTACTGTATGTATATATGTGACTGCATGACCAATATGATTCTGCAACGTGTGCACTCAGAAAAATGAGAAATTATATCCCATCTATGAGTGACATATCAAAGTGCATAAATGCATTCTAAACAAATTAAAAAATTTTTAAAAAGGATTATGAGTACTGATGAAGTTCTGAACTGTGAGAAGAAAGAGGGTCATGGTGCCTTGCTCTTGCAGCTTTAAAGAATCAGGGGCTTTCTATGCCAGAGAACATACTAAGCCATACGAGAAGACCGTGCTTGTTCAGTACAAGGGAATCCATCCCCACAATCTCCACCTAGAAGTCCTCAGCCCCTCCTCCACCCTCAAGGACTATTTTAATCTCCTCTCTGATTTTTCTGTTTCCTTCTTCCCACTTACAGTTTATTCCTCTTTCTTCCTATTATTCAGAGTGATCTTTTAAATCAACAAACTAGATTATGTCATTCCTCCAGTTGAAGACCTCCAATTCATCCTTCCTAGTGGACTTATGATAAAATCCAAACTCTTCTCCATGGTCTCTAAGGCTGCATGTGATCTGACCCCTGCCCTCCACAGCCTCCTCTCACACCCTCCTTTCATACTCACTAAACACACTGAGGTCATCTGGCCCTGGGCTTTGCCCTGGCTGTCAGGGATGCCCCTCAACACTGTCACATACTGAGCTCCTTCTCACCCTTCTGAGAGCCTGTTTTGGGACAGGTCTTTCTAGAGTACTTGGCCATTCTCTCACTGGCTGAGACCCCTCAGTCTCCTCCGTTTTTCCTCAACATCTTCTTCCTCAGTGCGAGCAGAACATGGAGACTCAGTCCTCATAAATGCTGTGCTTGAGGAGGAAATTTGACTGCCTGGGGAAGACAGGGGGGATCAGGGCATCCTTGTTCCTCCCCCAAACCTGACTTCTGGTACTGCTCACCCACCCCAGACTCTCCCAGTCCCCAACCCCAACCAAAGCACTCACACTGTCCTGGTACCCAACTTGTGCTGACTTATAAACTGACTCAATCGCAGGTGTCAACAGATGGTCATTGGTGGGTGGGTCTTCCTTTCCAGATTACCTCTGAATTTCACAGGAGGTCTTTGGGATCTTGAGTTAAAAGCATATCATAGGGAGCAGGGGAGAATTTCAGGCCTTTCTCCTATGAATGGAGTTTGGCATAGAGGATATCCATTTGGATCTACAAATGATACCCACTTTATGTCCATCAGAGTTCAATTTGCTCCACTGACCAGTCACCCATTCCCACTTGAGACCATCCCTGAGATTCAGGCCCAGATTCCAGCTCTGTCCTTGATCTACTTTGTGCCCTAGGAGTTGCTCCAGGACTCAGCTTCCTTCATGTGACCTACAAGAGCCAGATACTGATTTCTGGTGCTTGAAACTGAGACTGAAGAAATAATGGAACTTGTGCTACAAAGAAATTGTTAAGTTCCCAAGAGATGATGATCATCCCTGTTGACATTTCACAAAAAGTGACAAGACATCAAAGATGTGCCCACCCTAGGAATTGGGTTCTCATTTTATCTTTCATTTTGTTTATTTATTTATGTCTTGGCCTAGGACATTCCATGAAGTCTGGAGTGATGACATTCATGCTGAAAGGATGATATTAGTTTGGAATTCATGCTGGCAGGGTAAATAGAAAACACTTCACTATTTGATTATCTAGCAAGAAATTAATGGCTACCCATAAAATGTCTAATAAAATGATCTGTTTGTTCTAGAAACTGCAGGAACAATCTTTTGTTTGCTTTCCCCACCCTGTGCTTGTACTCCTCAGTGTGAGATGATTAATTGGCTAAACGTCATTGTAAAACCACCAGCCTCCTCCTTTTACACCATGAAAGCCCTGAAGAACCAAAATAATGCACATACCATGATGAACAGTTAGTTGCCTTGAGGAAAAGTGAAATTATTTTCTGTGTATTGCATTGATTCCTCCTGTTTTCCTTTTGGTTGGTAGCCTAGGATTCCTCCAAATGTTGCTTGAAGAACTGAGGATAGAGCCATGGTAAAGACCTTCCTCTTGGTGGAAGAGATATCTCCCACCATCTTCTTCCTTAGATGGTGGGATGAGATGAACATCATTACCCTAGGTACATGTATGACTGTACATGTGGTGCAATTCTATATCATGTACAACCAGAGAAATGAAAACTGTGTTCCACTTGTGTACAACAAATTGAAATGCATATTGCTATCATGTATAACTAATTAGAACAATTTTTTTAAAAAAGAGTACAAAAAAAAAGAACGATGAAAAGATAAAAAAGTACAACCACATGTGATAATTGAGTCCATTCATAGAGGGATTAGAAGAAGGTCCCCAGAGTTCCCACATACTGGGAGGCTCAAAGCCCTTCCCAGACAATCCACTTCACACCTTTACTTCTTCCCAATCTCCATTCCTTTTCTGGCTCTAATAGAGTTATTTAATACCCAACTTTAATTGAAAAGCTGTTTTCAGTTGATTATGCATGTATTATTAATTATAATAATCAATTTTATTTTGTTCACTATATATAAGATTTCACGTATAACTTACAATTTCACATGTAAATTATTGAGATATTTTATACTCTTGTGCCATATGCTAAAGCTTCAAAAGCCAGTGTGTTTCACACACTTACACCATGTCTCCATACTCACTAGCTACACTTCAAGTGCTTAATAGCCACATGATTGGTGGCTACTGAACTGGACACCACAGTTCCAGGTAACAGAAAACCCTCAAAAAGCTTTGAAAGAGTAACTATGCAAAAACAATAAGAAAATAGCAAATCACAGACCTACTGTTCATGAACATAGACCTTCAACAAAATATTGGCCAATGAATTCATTCAATACAGAAAAGAACATAATAAGTCAAGTCAAAATTGTCATATTTCAGGAATCCAAGGGTGATTTGATATTAGAAAGTATATATATGTGCAAATATATAAAGATAGATGATATATATATGTGCATAATAGATCATGAAGGGAGAGAAGTATACTATTAATAGTTTTGTCTCTGATGATTTTGGGATGAATTGTACTTTTTACATATTAAAAAGCAATATTAGCTCAGTAGTATGAGTGAGGCCCTGGGTTTGATTCTCAGCACCATGTAAAAACAAATAATATAAAATAAAGTTTAAATTCCAAAAAAAAAAAAAAAAAAAACCAACAAAATTATTTACACAGCAGGCAACAGGAGGAAAAAAAGATAGCACAAATTCCAAAATTAAAAATAAAAATAAAGAACTAAGAATCAGAGGAAAATAAAATAATTTTTAAAGAATAATTGTTTAACCTTCTATAAAAATATTATTCTAGAAATACATATAGTATTTGTATTTTCTTATCTACAAAAAAAATACTGCTGACCTCAGAAAAAAAATAAACTATTGAAACGAACGAGTTACCATGGAAAAATTGAGAATGTTATAAAGATATGAATCTATTCCTTAGTTCCAGATAATTTCTATTAAATCTAATAAGACTTTGGAATTTAGGTAGCTAAATCCTAACACCATTTCAAAGTTTAGATAATTCTAACACCATTTTAAAGTTTTAGACCAATATAGTTGGAGGCATAGATCAGCAGCCGAGCACATATTTGGTACGTATAAGTATGGTTCAATCCCCACCACAAAAAAATAAATAAAATTGTAGATAAATAAAAGGAAAAATCTCCATAATTACTTTTATTTAGCATATAGATACACACTCCTGAGAAAAGACAAAAAGAAAACATGAAGTGTTCTTCCTTATGATTATTCATGGAAATATCATAAGTGAAATAGTAATAAACACGATTAGGGAATACATTAAGGAAACAAAAGCCCACCACGGATGGTCTATTCTAGAAATGCAAGAATCGGCCACATCCTAAAACCAATTGCCATTCACATGACTTTCTGGACGTCTGGCTTCAGTTAGTTCCCTGGAGGCAGAGTCTGAGATGGGGTTGTTGAGGCAGAAAATTGATCCATAAAAGGTGTCAGGAAGCAGGAATGGCAGGGGAAGAAAAGGAGCAAACAGGAAGTTCCCTGGAGTCTGATGTTGTTGACATCACGGGGAGCAGAAGCACAGATTGCCACACACTGTCTGTTTCACCCGCAGGCCGGTGACTGACTTGCTATGACCTTTACAGCCATGAGGATATGTCTGTTCCCCCTCCAAGAGATCTCTAGGTGGGCCAAAAGGCCCCCATGGGTTGACGGCTGTTCTCTGGAGTAGGTGGCTTTGAGCTATCCGCAGCTCCAATTACAGCAGCTGGTAAATGAGGGCACCCACCTTAAAAGGGGACCTGAGGTGGGAACTCCAACAGCAGATTCTACTAAGTCAAGAAAGAGATAGATGCGTGATTAAATTTTAAATTAATGCATAATTTATTAAAGATGCAACACTTTAAAAACCCTATTTTCCTCCTTAAACTTTAATTTTTACTTATCAATTATTATTCAGTTAATAGTTTTTGTAAAATTTGTGTACATTCACTAGACTTTCATTTCCTCTTTGGTTAATGTTTAGGTAGCTTCAGATGAACTGCTAAATTTCTTTCAACAGCAAATACTTTTATAAGGTTTGTTTCAATGATGTATTTCTGTGAAACAAACTACCCCAAAACTTGGCATAATAGACCCCTGTTATCCATGGGGGATACATTCCAAGATCCCCAGTGGTTGCCTGAAACTAAAGACAGTACCAAACTCTATATATACTGGGTTTTTTTCTACATATAAATACCTATGATAAGGTATTTAGAAGTAATTAACAACAACTAATAATAAAATAGAACAATTATAACCATATGCTATAATAAAAGTTATCTAAAACTTCTGAATTATTTCTGGAATTTTCCATTTAATATTTTCAGACCACAGTTAACCACAAATAACTGAAACCATGGAATGCAAAACCTCAGATAAGGGGAGACTGTGGTAATGAATAGTTATTTCTACAATTCTGTGGGTTGGCCATCTGAGAGTTCTATTGCTGGTCTCCTCTGGGCTTATTTGTACAGTTGTATTGTTGACATCTTGACTGGGCTGGAGGGTACAAAATGGCCCCACTCACAAGTCTGGCAGATAGTACTGGTTTGAGCTCTCACTTTCCCTCCATGTGGGCACTCCAGCAGGCTAGCTTGGGTTTCTGCGCTATATGGAGGTCTCAGTTTCCAAGACAGGGAGGCAGACACTTCAAGGTGACTGAGGTATATAGGCTTCAGCCACTTTCTATTAGTCAAAGTCAGTCATGAGTCCAGCTCAGATTCACAGAAGTAAAGAAATTATCTTCATTTGTTGATAAAAGGAACAGCAATGTCACATTGCCAAAGGGAGGTCCTCACAGATAGTAGTCATTTATTTGGGGGACGAAAACATTTAAAAATCACATTATCTAATTATATCTCTTTCACTTCTTAAACTACATTTTTAAGTGAAATATATATCTCATGCCTGTTGAAGCATACTATAAACCTCAGCAAAATTTCCTACGCATTTGTGATAGGCAGAATAATGTTCTCCCCAAGGAGATCTCTATCTTAATCCCAGAACCTGGGAATCGGTAGGTTAGGTGGAAAGGAGGAATGAAGTGGCACAAGGAACTAAGTTTCCTGAACAAGTGACCATAAAATAAGGAGATTACCCTGAATTATCTAGGTGAGATCAATATGAATCACAAGAGTTCCTAAATGTGGAAGAAACAGCAGACTCAGAGACGCTCTTTCACTGGCTTTGAAGATGGCACAGGGGCAACAGACAAGGAAACCAGAGCCGCTCTAGAAGCCAGAAAAGTCAAGGAAACAGATTGTTCCTAGAGCTTCCAGAGAGAGAGATGTCCTGTCAACACCTTGACTTTAGCCCAAGGCGGCCCACATCGGCCTCCTGAACAACAAAAGTGGAAGATGACACATTTCGGTTGTATTAAGCCACTAAGTTTGTGATAATTTGTAATGGTGGCCATCAAAAACTAGTATAGTCCTTAAGCAGTCCTTTTAAATCTAATAAATCAAACTCAGAACTATAGAAAATCAATGGCCTTCTTAAGTTTTGTGAAACTGATTTATCGTCTTTATAATGCTCCTACAAATATTT
The DNA here is from genome assembly GCF_052094955.1 of Ictidomys tridecemlineatus. Classification (NCBI taxonomy): domain Eukaryota; kingdom Metazoa; phylum Chordata; class Mammalia; order Rodentia; family Sciuridae; genus Ictidomys; species Ictidomys tridecemlineatus. The sequence continues at coordinate 154,398,523 of NC_135481.1, read as the reverse complement.
ATCAACTTAAAAGCCATAAGTCTGAAATCAATTTCACACTTCACATTTAAACCACAGCCTGCGGTGTCAAGTAGGCCACATTTCATTTTACAAGACCAAAAAGCGAACCCTGAGATTGTCCTAATGGTAAGAAAACATTTTCTTAAATTCAGTCTCCCCCATTCCCCCAGGAATCCCTGCCTGGAAATCCTGGCCAGCTCTGCCTGGATTCCCTCTGGTGCGCAGGACTCTGCTATTCACTTCTCACTCATTTATGGGGCTGATATTACCAGCTCCCATCTACGCTGCAAGAACCCAGAAGCCAAGAATCCTGATTTACACCCTTCCATTCCCTTCAGCATTCTGTCTGAAAGGAAGTTCTTTCATTCTGTCTGAAAGCAACGTAGGCTTGATAGCTGCTTGCAGGTTGATCAGTCATTCGTAAGGAATTATCAATGATCTCAGTTACCAGTACAGTTATTCACAAATGTTAGGTCATTCTCTAAATAGTACTTCGTGGTTTTACAAAGGAAAACCTGAGGCAATATTGTGGGCCCCGATGCTCACTTCCCTCCCTCCTGATGAAATCACAATTGTTTGGGGTTCTATACTCCCTTCACCTGGGGAGGAAGATCCCACCCAGCTCCAGGGCTGGTCCGATGATCCAAGTTCAGTCTTGAGAATCCCACCTCTTCTTTACCTCTCATGCATCTAAACCATGGCCAATTAATGCACAGCATCTCCCATGTGGTTGGTCTAAGTGGGCCATGACTTAATTTGGCCAATTCATCTGAAAGAAGAGTTCAGTATTCCATGGCTAGGAGACAAATCCTCTTTCCTACTGAATATGAAAAAGAAAGTCTTAGGTCTTCTTGTGCCTGGTGGCCATCTTCTGACAAACAGGGGAACTGGACCCAGAGCAAATCCAACAAAGAAGGGAGAGATAGGCAGGATTCACATAGATGTGTAGACCAGCCCTAACCCCACCTCACTGGGCCATCTTACACTTGAACTCCTCTGTTGTGAACAAGAAGAGGTTAGGAAATTTCCCTCTTTCACAAAAGAAATATAAGGGCATGTATGACTCTAGGAAGGACTTCTCATGGTCTTCATCATGATCTAGGACACGGGTCTTCAGAACCTAATCTCCTGCATTCTCCCCTCCCATAAATTGCCTTAGACTTTTGAGATGAATGCCACTGTGTTTTAACTTGTGTCCTCTCAAGTGGCCAGTGTGCTAATAAAATAGTCAGGAATTGTCATTTACCTTATATTGGTAAAAATTCTAAACATTTCCCAAAGGGCAAGACCCTCGTTCCATTGGGAAGAACAGACACCACAGGTTGGAGGAATGCAAAGAATATAAGAATAGTCCTGCTGTCCTTTTCCCTTGAAGAAAAAGGACACTTTGTCCAAGTCTTAAAATCTATTTTAAAGAACTCTACCCTTTCACAACTGGCCCCACATTTAGCAAAAAGCAGGAAGACTAAGCCTCACTCATGATCTCAGACAATGTCATCACCTCAGTTTTTCGTCAGAGGACTGACTTTACTAAGTGCTCACGGGGATCACAGTGTTCTTGATTTCCCCTCGCCAGGACAAGGCTTGCTTCAGAGGAAGCCACAAAGAAATGAGTTAATGCTGATATCAGATATTCATAAAGGCAATATCTCCCTGTTCTGAAACCCCAAATGCTCTGTGCCTCCTCTGTAGCTGAACAGGTGCTCAGGAAATGTCTCACAGGCCCTAACAGACCATAGCAGATGCACAGCTCATGCTGAAATATAGGGGCTCATCCATCCCAGATGACCAGTACTGTCAGCTGCAGTAACACCAACCTCACCATCCAGGCTGTGTGCCTGCTGCCCCAAGTCATGCTCAACACTCTCCAAGCTGAACTGAATGGAGTGCTACTCTTCATTGTTCTCAGTTGACCCCAGACCCCATATCCAACTCCACCTGCAACTACAGAGGCCAAAATCATCTGATGTGTCTCCCCCAACTATCTTGCAACTATAGGTAGCCAGCAGACAGGAAGGGAATTCTTCTGGGGACTTCCTTGGCCTTCTAGAACTAATTCATTCATTCTCTCTCTCTCTCTCTCTCTCTCTCTCTCTCTCTCTCTCTCTCTCTCTCTCTCTCTCTCATCCCAATGATGCTGGCACAAGGGGGAGCAATCATATTGCATATTGTAACTGAGCTGCAAACTTGCAAACAGAACCCTCTAGAAAGCCATGTCCTAAGAAGGTGACCTGAACCTTTTCCTGACCTAGACAGTTCACTTAAAGAATTTTTTAGGAAGTAAATTATGAGTGTCTTTGAGCAATCAGTGCTAATTTGAGATTATTTGTATGTAACTGCAGGAGGCTATACATTTTTGTTTAGGTGGCTCATTGTCCTTCCACTGTGGGACTCTTACTGGCACTGGGTGGTCCTCAATACATGTTTGTCAAATGAATGGCCTTGTGGGCCTATTACCCTAGCCTCTCTGCCTGGGCACTTGTCCATGCTGCTTAGGGTTGGAAGTCTTCCAAGCTCACATCAAATGAATCTCCTGGTCCCCATGTGTCCCTTGTACACACTTACCCTCCTAAAAGCCCTTCAGGACTCAGAGTCTCTGCATTGCCCATTCTCAGATGTGCTACAGGGACATTGCACAAGCTGTATCTAAACCTGCTCATCTTCCATTGTTCCTACTCCATCTCCCAGAGCTTTGACAAGGCACATTCCCTGTTCAACACTTGGACAGTGAGTAGGTGGTGAGTGACACAAATGCACACACCATAACACGGTAAATCTGACAACTCCCTCCACCAGGGATCTTTCAGTTTTTTCAATCTGCCTAAATAGCAAAGTCAAGTGGAGTTTCAATTTTCAAAAATTAACATCAGGAAAATAATTTTAACTGAGTGGTCTTGACCTATTTCAGTAACTCTCCAGGAGAACAGAGGATGGTAGCTGTTTGGAGACAAGGCTTTAAAAGAGGTAATTAAATTAAAATGGGGTGTAAGTGTGGGGCCCAACCCCATAGTACTGGTATCTTTATAAAAAGGGATTAAGATACAGACTCACACAGACCGACATAGGAAGACCATGGGAAGTCATGGGAAGACCATGGGAATTCATAGGAAGAACATGCCATCTTTAAGCAGAGAAGATAGGCCTCAGGAGAAACCAACAGTGTGGGTACCTTGATTTTGAACTTCTAGCCTCCAGAATCATAAGGAAATAATTTTCTGTAGTTTAAGCCATCCAGTTCAGTACTTTGTTGTGGCAACCTGGATTAACAAAGGCAGCTCCCTATAGCCCCTGCCATCTAGAGAGGGATGGAAAGAGGAGCTAGGGAGGAGATCTGGGGATTAAGGCCACCTATAGGGGGCATATCAATCTAAGAAGTCTATATACAGTGCTGCCTTGAACTGGGCTTTCACGACTGGATGGCAGCAATGCCCTTCCTCTACTATCCTGCAAGTTATGACTTGAGTGAATCTCTCATGCAAAAAAAAAAAAAAATGGTAGTGCCTAAATCTAAGATGCCTCCCAACCTAAAGAATATAGACCTAAAAAGCACTACATAATCCCTTTTTAGAACAAGGAAGGAACTAGGAGGGAAGGAGGATGAAGAAAAGCCAAGGAGGAGGGGAATGGGAAACATTCTCCCTTGCTGTACCCTGCCAAGCCAAGGAAAAATGGAAGTCCAGTCACTTTAAAACACGGTAGAAGAACTAGATGCCCACTGAGGCTTTAGGAGGCCCACATCTCTCCTTACTTCCCTCAGAAAAAAACTCCACTAAAGCAAGAGTCCCACACAGACATCTGACTCACACTGGGTCATAGCAAGGATCCTACTACCAAGCCCCATGCCAGCCTGTGAGGTACTCAGCAATCTCTTTTCGCTGGTCTCCACAAGATGGTGAAATGAGCTACTTACTCAACTGCACACTGATGGGCTAAATATGCATGGGGCCCACCATTGAGACTGACTTCCTGGTTGCACAACCTCTAAGCCAGACAACAGCTTTGCCTTGATTGATGAGGCCAAAGCTGAACTTACCCCTTCCCCCCCACCCACCCCCCGAAAAAAAAAAAGCAGCTGAAGGTGACTCAGGGCTTGCTGGGAAGAGCCACCATCCTGCCCATGTGGGTGCTGAGGTGTCACACACAACCGTCTTGTATCTAATCAGCTCAGAGCTCACCAAAGCCTGTCTTCTTCCCATTGGTATCAGGAGCCTCAGGAGTATCCCAGAAATTCAGTATCCCAGTGTCATCCAGTCACAGACTGCATCCCTTTGCTGCAAGAGGCTCTGTACTAAAGTCAGCGTCGGGGAGGGGAGTATCTTGACCATGGAACTGAACTGCCTAGAACAATTGCAGGGTCCTCTTAATCCCCTGGGAAGAGCAGAGCACGCATCTCCCAGCCTTAGGCTGCAATTCCTTGGTGGAAACTTTCATGCTTCAGTTTCCCTCTTGTGAAATGGTAATAACAACAAATGATACAATAACAGCACCTCATGGCGTTTTGTGTAGATTAAATAACACATGGAAAATCCTTAGACCAGTCCTAGGTTATATAATAAATCATTAGCTATTGTTTGATTAGCTATTGTCACTCAAAATAAATGCATATTTCTCCAAATAAAGAAGGAAGAATGGAAGAAAGAAGGATGGAAGGGAGGGAGGGAGGGAGAAAAAGAGGCAGTGCTTTAATAAATCGATAAAACCACAGATGCCATATAATGATAAGGAGTTTGATGAGGAATACTTGGTGAACATATCTAGTTTTTTAAGGTTGAAAACACAGAAGGCAAGTCACTTCCTGTGACTAGGAATAGGCCGTCCTACCCTGGAACCCAACATCCTATCTCTGGGAGTCTGGACCATAAACTTAACATTCAGAGATGGGACCATATCCTGGCCACCATGGCTGCCTAGATGAGAGGTCCCAGAACTGCCTACTCAACTTTTTCTCAAATTCCTTCTCTCCCATAAGTTCCCTTTCTGTTTTAACTGCCTTATGCGGGTATTTTTTTTTTCATAGAAACAAAGAATAACCTGATGTGAATCCTTAACATTCCTTTATATTTTTAAGTGCTTTCTCCTTCCACTTGCATCAGTGGATGTGCAACAGAAATGTGGTAGTAATCCACAGGCTGGGAGCCAAGTTCACACTTTAGCAAAATCGTCCCTTCTCCAGATGCCCCTTTCTGAGGCTTCCAGCCCCGCTCTTACAGGATGGATTATAAGACTGAAACCAAGTTTTCTCAACAGCAAACAATAGTCCTATGGGAGACTAGAACATGGAGAATGTTTTTATCAGCATGCCAGCCTCAAAAATAGCATTTAGATGACATAATTAACTACTAAAAAATAAAATAAAATAATGAGGTCCAATCATTTTTCCAGATATTTTCCCACTCAGCAAGAATCCAGGATGCACTTTCCAAGCCCCTTTCCTCTGAAATGTGTATATTTTTGAAGGAAATGCAGCCCACTTCTTGCTTATTCATGATTCACACAAAATTCTCTTAGGGAATATTTACTTGAGGTCCAAAACAACCTTCATTTGTTTATGATTTTAAAGAAACTCCCAGAACTTAAAAACAGGAAGTCCTAGTTGGCCCAGTAGATATGGATTTGTGTTCTACGTGTTTTTGGTGATTCGGGAATTCAGCACCCGTGGTGAGATAAGAAGGGCTTTTCCAATTCACAGAGGTGTGTTGACCACCTTGGACCTGGGAGACAAGCTCTGAATTTATTCAAGTTAGGGACAGCTCCATGAGAGCAGCAGTCTGTGCTTCCGAGGACAGTTATCTGCAGGAGGGTAAGGAAGGACCAAAGCCTTCTTAAAATATCAGCGTTGATCCAGTGTCCCTACCAAGGTTTTTCCTGCAATTCCAATATCCCCTCCCCTGAGCTTGAGTAGGAAGGCATAGGACATTTGGGGATCAGCTCTTGCAAGACTAGGGAAATGTTTCATTACAGCAAAGCAGGAGATTATTCTATGCTGGCAGGATGTCCTGTCCCACTGCCAAGTAAAATGTGCAGACCAGAGAAGAGGTAACAAGATGGCCATGTGGGACTCGTGGGAAGGGAGGGGCAATTAGAGGCAGCGAGTTTGATCTTCTGCTTCTGCCATTTCCTAGCCTAAGATCCCAAACCTTTCAAAGTTCATTTCCATTATCTGTAAAATGGGAATAATTCATCTTTCTTATAAAGAGATAAAAATCAGAAACATACATCTAAGAAACCAAGCTCAGTACCTGGTGACCCTTAAATGGGTACCTTTGGCAGAGGAAAAGTCTGAAAGCAACTTCCTTGTCAATGTGACAATGGAAGCCATAACTTCTGTGGTGGTCTGAATGTTTATGTTCCCTCAAAATCATATGTTAAAACCTAGTCCCCAAAATGATGGTATTTGGAGGTGGGACATTTGGAAACCCATTAGATCATGAAGGTGGGGTGCTTGTGTTTGGGATTAGTGCCTGCTATGGTTTGAATATAGTGCGTCCTTGTGAAACTCATGTTGAAATTTGTTTGGAATTGTGGCAGTGTTAGGAGGTGGGGGCCTTTCAGAGGTAACTAGATCACTAAGAGGAATTAATGTCTTTCTCAAAGGACTAGGTTAATTCTCAGAGGACGGGAGGAGTCCTCTGACACAGGCTGCCCATTATATCTGTGTCTCCTCTACACATGCCCTTTTTCCCTCCCAATTTCCAACATGTTATAGAGCAAGATGAACCATCACCAGTAGCCAGGCTGATGCTTGCACCATGCTCTTGGATTTCTCATCCTTTAGAAATATGAGTCAAAATAAACTTCTATTTTTAATAAGCTACCCAGTTTTTAGATATACTAAATGGAACAGAAAATGGACTAAGAAAATGCCCTTATAAAAGAGACTCCAGAGATACTCTTTACCCTTTCCACCATGTAAGGAAATGCCGTGTATAAACCGGGAAGTGGGCCTTCACCAGACACCAAATCTGCCAGCACCTTGATCTTAAAATTTCCAGCCTTCCGAACTGTGAGGAATAAATTTCTGTTGTTTATAAGCCAGTCCATGACATTTTGTTAGAGAAGCCCACAAGGACTAAGACATCTGCCCTGAGAGTGTTATGGAGTTTCTGGATTAGTTTTCAGAAGATACTAGTGTGCAGGTGGGGCCTCAGGCCATAAAGACAGCCCAAGGTATATTCCTATAAGCCCTAAGCTTGTCTCGGTGCTCTCCAAGTTGGGTGCATGATCCCAAGATGGTGCAAGACAATCCAACAAGGTATGGGAAGGATATGCAGACTGTTCTCTATGTTCATTTCACTGGAATATAATAAAGACTGTTTTCTGATAATGGGTGTAAGCATGAGCTCTCTCCAGTCCAGTGTTGCAGTTTTGGAAGTCCATATACTATCGTGAGGTAAGAGAGGGAATTCCCCAGCAACTACAGGAAACCCTGAGACCCCTGCCTACAACTTGCATGCACCTGGGTGCATGAATCGACTTACATAAAAGAATCTTTGCATCGCTCTGCTAATGACTCCCTATGTATCTGATGTACTCAGGCCACTAGGTGCATGGTTATATTTTACAAAAATACGGCTACTTCTTTGGTTGATCTGTTTCCTGCAAACAAGGGCTAGTCATGATATGTAACTCAACAGAATTTCTAAAACTGCTATCTCAAGATAAAGGAAACTTTTAGTATTGCATGAGAAAGGAGCAACTTTTCAAAGTAACTTACCCTAAATAGAAATTGAAAATTTATTTTGGGGGCTTTGATAAACCTTATGCAATTTTGTCACCAACAAAAATATGTCATGTATTTAAAAAAAAAAAAAAAAAAAAAAAAACCTCTGTTCATATACTGAAGAAACTTGCAAACAGAATATTCTAACCTGTTTTAAATGCTCCCAGAGTGCTTTGGTGCATATTGAAGGTGATTGTTTTAAAATATTTTTAATGTATATTTTTTAGTTGTTGATAAACTTTTATTTTTGTTTATATGCAGTGCTGAGAATAAAACCTATTACCTCACACGTGCAAGGCAAGTGCACTACTGCTGAGTCATGGCCCCAGCCCTGTTTTTAAATATTTGTTTAAATATATAAGATGTGAGAAAAAGTGACGTCAAAAACAGTTGAAAGTTTAATAGGCACTTTTTTTGGGGGGGGGGGCAGGGCTGGGAATGGAACCACGGCCTCTGGCATGATAGACAAGTGCTCTGCCACTGAGTTATATCACTAGTCCCTAATAGTTTCAATTAAATAGTGTAAATTAATAGTTTCATTTAGTCCTTAAATGTTTCAACTCAATACTGCATTGTTGGTGAATGGGACCAAAAACATGGGTGTTGATTTAGAAAGTATGGCCAACATGTTCCCCCTTGGGTCCCTTGGGAGCCTCTTGTGTCAGATGGGGTCCTCTCCAGCCAAGGAAGCCTTTAAATTTAGGTCCCAAACTTGGTAGCTCAGACTGCTTCAGGTGTGGACCAAGATTTACAAAACCAATGAAGTAAGGTCAACCATATTACTAATACTCTAATACTATTTTAGTAAAGGAAAAAGATTGCATCTGTAATTAAACCAATTTAAATATTATTTATTTCAACTCTTTTATTTTTCTTTATTAGTTTGATGTATATTCTATTATCAGAATATCATACTTCAGTGTCATGGGTATAGAATACGTACAGATGGTTCTCCACCTACAGGATGGTTACACACCAATAACCCCGGCAGAAGTTGAAATATTGAGCAGGGTGTGGTGGTGTACACCTGTAATCCCAGCAATTCAGGAGGCTGAGGCAGGACCATAAATTCAAGACCAGCCTCAACATTTAATTTAAGGATGATTTAAGGATGATTCAAAGTGTAGAGGAGGCTGTGGGTAGGTTACATATGAGTCCTATTTTATATAAGGGACTTGAGCATCCATAGATTACATAGCCAAGCGGGATCCTAGAACTAATCCCTGGAGACAGCAAAGGACAACAGTAAAACAAATGTTCCACTTAGTAAAACATGTGTGGTCCACTTAGGCATCCTCAGATGAGTAGATGAGTGAACTAGCGAATGACTGAGGGTGAATAGATGCCCAGGCTCCCTGTCCCACTGTGGGACAGCTCGAGAGTGGGTGTTGTCTAGCTCTGTTCACAAACACCCCATCCCACGTTGTCTGTTCCTCCCCATCTCACTCCCCCAGCCCCCACCTCCCAAAGGCCATGTGGGGGGTCTGTTTCAGAATGACCAAATAGACACATGCCACCAGGTTCCAGGGGCACAGTCTTCCAACCCATGGTGCACCATGGTGTGGTCTGTGCAGACTGGGTGCTTGCTTGTTCTCCTAAAAACTGCAGAATGTGCTGTGTTATACTACAGTTCTTTGCATCATATTTTTTGGAAGCATGTGTTCCAGAGCTGGGAGAGTGAGATTTCCATTGGCGCAAGGCCAGGTACCATTTCAGAATTATCCACCTGGGTTCCCTGCATCCAAGCCACCAGTTCCAGAATGTGCTGGGCAGGAAGGACTTGTCTGACCCCCTCAGGAAATGTCTCCACCTCATCCAGGAGATGGAACTTCCTGCCACCCAACCCCACAGACTGTGGCACCAATGTGTTTTCAACTTTGTTCCTTTGGGACTTGCTACAACAGTATTGCCATAGAACAGCCCTCACTCCAAAGGAAGGAAGGATTTGGGCATGCTCTTAAGATTTCTGATCCAAGACATTGGCCTATTCATACCCTGGACCACCTGGGACTTGTTTAGTCAACTGCCCAAACACCCTTCCTGGTTCAACTCCCAGACGAGGTGTCTTCTCCTTTCCTGTAAATAAAGAAGGTCTTGGGAATTTAGGGTGAGATACCAGTCATGCCAACCTGCTCTGACCAGCACTTCCTGCCTCTGCCATCTTTCCCACCTCTGTCCTTCCTGTTACATGCCAGTCAGCCCAGATGTTAGACCAATGCTGACTCCAGTATCTCCTTCAAAGCTTCCACTACATCCCTTTCACCACAATCTTCCTTCAGGTTTCATGGCCAACCTGTACACTTGGACTCCCTGCCTCCCTATGCCTACTCCCAATCAGCCCAGTCCTCTACAACTACAAGATCCTCCTAAAACACCTGTCCAGTGGACCAGCTGTGGGACTTGCTCAGGTGCTCAGAGTCCCCACTGGGAGCCACAGAACAGAGATTCAGCATGGCATGGTGCACAGGGCTCCATTAGCCTGCCCAGTATCCTCTGGCCATATCTCTTTTCTCCTCCTGTCCAGCCCCACTGGATTCCTGGCATCCACCAAACACATCTTCATTACAAAAAGTTGTCTAAACCATGCCTGCCTGAAGCTCCTTAGGTCCTTTAGAGGGGAAGCAATGTGATGATCCTCAAAAACAATGTCCACATACTCTTCATTAATTAAGAGTATGGAAGCTAATGCACCTCCCCTTGAGCGGACTGTACTAGGGACTCAACTTGGAACACAGAACATGGCAGAAGAGATGACGTGTCATCTCTGAGACTATGACTTCCACCCCAGGTACTCCTTCTCCTCCTCTTCCTCTCTTTCCCCTCCCCATCTCCTTTCTCTTTATCACTCACTGGGGGAAAACAGCTGCCATGTCTTATGAACACCCCTAAGAAGAGTCTCCATTCATATAAAGAGGAACCAGACCTTCTCCCATGGCCACCTAAATAAGCTTGAAAGTGGATCCCAGGGTCTTTGGATGGTTTCAGCCCAGGCTTACAGTGTGAGTCCAGCCTCATCCAAGACCCTGATCTAGGACCACCCAACCATGCTGCTTCCAAATTCCTGGTACTCAGAAACTGTTATAAGATAATAAATGTTGGTTGGCTTAAGCTAGTAAGTTTTGGGGGGATTTGTTACACAACATTAGAAAACTAATTTGTTTGTCTCACATTTACTGTTGATGAAGGACCAGGCTCTATAAGGCCAGGTGCTAACTTGTTGAATGTTGATAACTTAAAAAAGGTTTCTGCTAGTAGAGCTGATAAACTCAAAGATAGGTTTTTATTGACCTATGTTATCCAGTTTTATAGCTAATTTTATCGTCTTGTCCCATCATTCTGCTATCCGCTAACTAGTTTTCACATCTTTGAAACCAGTGTTATCGGCTTGGTTCCCTCATGAATGAGCTAAACAGATATTTGACACTAAAATATTTGAGCAAGAATCATGCCCTTCTGACTTTTTACAGTTACCCTTCACATCCTGTATCTTGCACTTTGGTAGTGTAGCACCTGCAGACAAAACACCCTTCCTGGTTTCAATCTTACTTACCATACAAAATCCACTCTGTTCCTATCTAGGGAGGCCTTCCCTGAGTCCTCAAAGAAACCGCCTTTCCTTCCCCAAGTTCCCATAGCACTTTGCTCATGATGTTTCTAGAAAATTCATCCGATGATGTGCATCATGCCCATGGCCAACCCCAGCATTTGACTTCCCTTCAGGCCTTTGCTTAGGATATGAGAGCAGGTGTTTTAGTCAGCTTGTTCACTGCTGGGACTAAATGACCCAATCAGCCCAGCCGTAGAGGAGGAAGAGTTTATTTGAGGGGCTCATGGTTTCAGAGATCTTAGTCCATCGAAGGCTGCCTCCATTCCTCGGGGCTCCAGGTGAGACAGAACATCATGGCAGAAGAGTGTGGCAGAGGGAAGCAGCTCACATGTTGATCCAAAGCAGAGAGAGGGTCCACTCGCCAGATACAAATACAGACCCAAAGCCATGCCCTAATTCCCATCTCTTCCAGCCATACCCTGCCACTTCAGTTACCACGCGATTAATCCCTAGCAGGAGATTAAATCGCTGATTGGGTTAAGACTCTTATAACCCAATCATTTCTCCTCTGAACCTTCTTGCAAAATCTCACATGTGAGTTTTGGGGGGACACCTCACATTCAAACCATAACAGCAGGTGGAAGAAGCCACTTCCTCAGAAGAGGCTGGGAGTGGTCCTGAGACCTTTTAATATAAGAGGAGTCGTTTTCCCAGGAGTCATCCACCCACATGCTGAACCAAAGAGGAAAAATGAAGGTGCAGCTTAGGAGGAAGATGTGGCTGAAAAACTGGAGATAGGAGAGTGTGTTTAAAAAAAAAAATTAAGGAGGAAGAAAAATGCCCCAGTCACAGAGGCAGAGAGAGGAGCAGCTATGAAGAGAGGCAGGGGCAAAGAGGTGAGGCCAGGCCAATCAGGAAGGCCCCTGCCTGTGACCCTATCATATCTGCCTCTTAAATATCTCTGGGTGGAACCAACATGATTTTAATGAGGCATTATGTTAGTCAGGCTTCCAATGCTGAAAAAATAACTGAGAAAATCAACTTAAAAAGTAGGAAAGATCTGTTTTGACTCATGGTTTCAGCCCATGGTTGCTTGGCTATGTTGCTTTAGGCTTGTGGTAAGGCAGCACACCACGGCAGAGAGCATGTAGCAGAGAAATCTGTTCACTTCATGGTGACCCAGAAGCAAACACAGAGACAGGAAGGGGCCAAGGGTCTCAATGTCCCCTCAAGGGCATACCTCATGACCTAACTTTCTTCCCCTGAGCCCCATCTTCTAAAGTTCCCACCACCTCCCTAGTGCCACATGCTGAGCATCAAGCCTTCAACACGTACACCTTGTAAAACATTTTCCTTAAAATGTCAAATAAAGCATTACTTTTACCCTTTGACTCATCTAAACACATGCCCTTCCATTTCAGTCAGTTTTTCGCCACTATGACCAAAAGACCTGACAAGAACACTTTTAGAGAAGGTAAAGTTTATTTGGGTCTCAGTTTGCATAGATGACTGACTTCATTGCTCAGGGCCCAAGGTCAGACAGAACCTCATGGAGGAAAAATGTAGAAGAAGAAAGCTGCTCAGGACATGACAATATGGAAGCAAAGAGAGGGAGTCCTGTTCCACAAAGACAAAAATATATACCCCCAAAGGCACACTCCCAGGGACAACCCCATCAACCACACCCTACCTGCCTACAGTTACCACCCAGGTAATCCCTATCTGCAGATTAATGTACTGATTAGATTAAGGCTCCCATAATCCAATTATTTTACCTCTAAACTTTCTTGCATTGTCTCTCACATGAGCTTCTGGGGGACAACTCATATATAAACCATAACACCACCTGCTATCAATTTTATTGTCCTAAAGTTTGCACAAAGCTACAAGAACATATGTATCAGTTAACTTTTGCTGCACAATAGAACACCCCAAAGCTTACTGGCTATATAAGCTTCCCATCACTATTAAAACAAATTGACTGACTAAAGAGACCACAAATTTATTCTTTCATAGCTTCAAAAGTCCTAAGTCCAAAATGAGTCTTGCAGGGCTCAAGCCAAGGTGTTTTCAGGCTGGTTTCTTTTGAGACTCCAGGGGAAAACCCATCCCTGACCTTTTTCAGCTTCTAGAGCCTTCTGGAACTCATTGGTAGCACCACTCCAATCTCTGTTTCATCCCAATTACTCCTTGTCTTCTGTCTGACCTGCCTGTGTTTCTCATGCTTACATTGGGCCCACATAGATATTCCAGAATACCTTCTCCAGCTTGAAATCCTTAATCACTTTTACAAAATTCCCTTCACCATGTAAGTAGATTCAGGGGGTATGCATTATTCAGTCCACAATCTAGTTTAGAACATGGCTATCTATTCCTCTTGTGATTTGAGCATTTTTTTAATCCCAGGACTAACTCATGGGTCTGCTGTCAGCTGCTGGGTCAGCTGGGGCTGGCTGATCTTGGGTGGCCTCAGTGTGAACAGTCCCTCTCTACTGTTGGGGTCTCATCCTCTAACAGGCTAGGACAGGGAGGTCAGTTCAGATTCAAGGCGAGAGAAAATGAGCTGAACTGCAAGTCACATTGCAAAAGTCATGAAACAGGGAGGAGTGAAGCATTGCAGCCATTTTGCAATATTACCACAGAAAATGCCAAGATACTGCAAAATCATTAATCTATTGAACATGAAGATGTGTCATGGGCTTAGCTTACAAATAGGCAAACAAGCCCAGGAACATAAACTATCAAAGACCCCCCAAATGAGCCCCCACCCTCTCTGTAAGAACTCTCTGTTCCTGGCCACCACATGTCACATTCAGTCTACAGTCAATACCTGGTATCAGGCAGGACCGTGAACCGGCAGGTGGTTTCTGCTCCTCTCCTCCTAATCCAGCCTATCTCACCATCAAGGTCCAAACTAAACCAACATCAGGAAACCCAATCAAATCCCCCCAAGGATGCTAATCACCCTCTCCTCTATACAGGGATGTGTACCTGCATATTAACCACTGTCCAGATCCAAAGTAGCTTTTACAGGAGCCTGAGCTCAGTGCAGCTCAGAGGAATCTGCACACTCCATCTCCAACAGCGACACCGTGTGGCAGGAACAGGAATGGCAGTTATGATATGAGCAGATTTAGGTCTTTGTGTACTGGGGTGTAGAATGAAGACTTGCTCTCTTTTGTCATAAGGCTTATGATGGCTCAAGGAAGACAAATATATTCAGACATCACGCAAATAATGACAATATAATGTAGTAGGTGGAAGATAAATGGCAAGACCATATTTGATTACCCTGATAATATACCTTATATTGTGTGAACTGGTTACCCTGATAATATACCTTATAATTGCTTCCTGCACAGCACCCAAGGGTGCTCTTCCACTGAGCTATATCCCAGGTCCTTTTTATTTTATTTTGAGACAAGGTCTCTTTAAGTTGCCTAGACTGACTTTGAATTCCTGCCTCAACCTCCTAAGTCCCTGGGATTAAAAATCTGTTGTTATCTTTTTACGTTGATGTAATTTCAAGCATGAAAGATTATTAGAATAGAACAAGATAGTACAAGTACATATATATTTGTATATATACATAATCATGTATACATATATCAATTCAAGATAGTATAATAATGTGTGAGTATATTAATCTTGAAATGTTTGAGATAGTATGTTGAAAAATGTCCCCTAATTTACCTCAGTATATAGTTCCTAAGAACAAAAACAAGTATTATTATCAAAATTAGAAAATTTACATTGAGGCAATATCATTACCTAATCCACAGTCTGTATTTAAATTCTACCAATTGTCCCCTTTAATGTCCTTTTTTGGCAATATTTTTCCAATAAATATAACTTTTTAAATTATTTAATGACCAAATACATAAGTCCAGTTGACAGAATATGATAAGCCACAAATTAACAAATCAAACCTGTACAGAAATGCAAAGGAATGAGGAATTGTATGAATTGTGTAATCTGTGGGAAAGGATATGAGAATTAGAATGAAAATGTCCAGGAATTTGACCTGTGGTGAATTCTATGGTGAACCGCTAATAAACCACTAATAAACACCTCTTCAGTACCAAACCTTTCTTGTAAGTATGAAGTGTCTCCAGGCAATAAAGCAGGATTCCAGGCAAACTTACAGCAGACGCCATTCCAGAAGAGCCACACCTATCCATGTTAACCACAGGACACGAACAAGTAGAGACCAAGACAACCAAATAGCACATCAGCATCACGTGCCATTGCCCGTGTTTGCTCCAATGCAAAAGCAAGCTTCCAGCACTTTTCTGCTGCTGTCAAGAGAAAGCCAGCAGAGAATGGAGGTGAGGAGGTGGCCTGGCTGTTTCTAGGGTGCCCCAGGGGAAGGAGAGTGTGTCTCTCACTCTACACAGAAAACATGTTCTTTCTTGATTTGCCACCTACAGCATATCTCACTATGTGCCTTGTGAATATGATGTCATTACTCAAAGATAAAAATGGGATATGCGGGGATGGCTGTCTTTGCCCAGGAACAGTGTTGGTGCCAGATTATGTAACCCCTCCCATGACATTCCATCAAATATAGAAAAAAATTCACTCATAAATATGTCCACCAAGGGTTAGAGAGATTGCAACTTAAAATCATGCTGATTTGGTGGGAGAACCCATTAGGCCCAAGATGTCTCTATTGTTCCTGATATATGATTTCTGTCTTCCTGTAAATTCCCCAACCGAGACATTGTAATTAAAATCCCCTGTTACTAAACTACTGTTTGTAAAATTCAGAGCATGGGTTGTAATCATCAGTGAATTGTATAGAGCCCTTTGGTCAAATTTTAATAGATCTGAAACAAAATAGCATCATTGGTGACCCTGTACTTTCAAGAAATTTTAGAATCTCACTGGATTAAAATCACTTGTGAGTCACACTACAACTCCAGGGTCTGACACAGTAGGTATTTTTATTAATGTGCTTAATGTGTACTAATTCCAGAAAAGAAAAAAAAAATGTATACACTGAGTCACATACTTCCAAAATCTCTGATCAAAAATTACTATTTTGTCTTAGGAATTCATGTCACTCTGTAAGAATCAGGTCTGTCTATTGATATAATGTTAGTGTGATGAGAAATATATGAAGTCTCTCAGCAGTTGCAAAAGGAGAGGTATGCACAATGACTTCTTCTGGAAGTCAAAAAACAAAGTGTTGTGATTTGTAGGTCCGAGTGAGCATATTTGCCAAACCTAGATGTTATGTTTCCAGCGAGTCTGAATGTGGGTTGGTCAAGGTTCCCAGAGAACAACAAATAGGATGTATGTATTCACAGATTCATGACAAGGAATTGGCTCATATGATTATGGAAGCTGACAAATCCCAAGATCTGCAGAGAAAATGGCAGGATGGAGACCCAGGGGAGCCAAAGGTGTACTTCCAGTCCAAAAGCCTGCAGGCTTGAAATCCAGAAAGAGCCAATGCTTCCGTCTGAGTTCTGAGACAGTGAAAAGTTGTTGTTCACATTTGAAGAGCATCAGATAAGAAGAATTCTCTTGCTTGGGGGAGGGTCAGCCTTTTTTTTGCCCACTCAGGCCTTGAACTGATTGGACAAAGCTCACCCACACTAGAAAAGGCAGTCTGCTTTACTCCGTGCACTCTCATCTGAAAAGCCCTCACAGAAGCATTCAGAACAATACTTGACCAAACATCTGGATATCTTTTATCCCAGTTAAGTTAATATGCAAAATTAAACATCCCAGAGTAGAATCAATACTTTGTTTAATCTTAATCAACTTGAGGTAGTCAGCTTTTCGTTGCTGTGACAAATACTTGAGAAAAACAACTTAGAGGAGGAAAGATTTTTGTTGGCTTATTTTTTCTTAGGTTCAGTCCATGGTCAGCCTGCTCCATTGCTCTGGGCCTGAGTGAGGCAAAACATAATGGCAAAAAAGTTGAGAGAAGGAAAGCTTTTCAGCTAATAGCAGCTAGGAAGCAAAAAGAGTGAAAGGAAGAAGAAATACCCTTCCAGTGCATAATCCCAGTGACCTCCTTCCAACTAGGTCCAAACTTCTATAGCTTCCAACCTCCCAACAGTCCATTTAAGTGGACTATTTAATTATTAATCCATCAAATGCATTAATACACTGATGAGGTTAAGAGCCCTCATGGTCTAATAATTTCCTAAAGCCCTACCTCTGCATTGGAGCCCCATCTTCCTATTGCTGTATTGGAGACCAAGGCTTTAGAACATGAGACTTTGGGGGACATTCCAGATCCAAACAGAACACAAGTAATGATTGATCATTTAATTTACACAACATGTACCCAATTGTCTCCAGAAAGCATGACTGTCCTACCAAAATGAGATCAAAGAGAAGTGGGGCCAACACCTCAGAAAGTTATTTCAGAACACTGTGCAAAAGGTAACCACATCCTGGAGTCTTAAGGTCCTATAAAGGGTCTTTGGTGAGAAGCAGCACACATTCAGTGTCCAAATGGAGGAAAAATGCCAGTGGTGTCTGCTTACCTGTGTCCTGCCTAGAGAGAACTGAACTTGGGCAAGCACATAAAATTCCTATCTACATACTCAGAAAAAGGATCTAGGAGTTCTTCCTCATCAATTACTCTTATTCTTATCATTATCATATCCATTCTTTTTGTTACTATTGGCACTGAGAAGAACACTGTGCATTTTCCCATTTTCTCCCTGAAATATCATCTTGTTTACTCCTTGAAAAATATCCCTGTGGGGTAGGTATTATTGACACACCACTTATTGGGAGCTTTCAGAACTTGGGTTTCCTATCCAAAGACATGGTGGCAGTTCCAGAATTCCAATGTATTCTGGTCAACAAGAATAACCCCACAGGACTGCAAGTCAGTACGATCACTTTAGAAAGCAGTATGGAGAGTCCTTAAAAGATTAGGAATGGACCCACCATATGACCCAGCTATCCACTCCTTGGTATTTATACAAAAGATCTAAAATCAGTATACAGTAGTGATATAGGCACATCAATATTTATAATGGCACAAATTGCAATAGAGAAGATATGACCCAGTTTTGGTGCCTATCAGCAGTCAACTGGATAAGGAAAATGTGGTGGTTCATTGAGTAGAACACAACGGAGTTTTATTCAGCCCTAAAGAAGAATGGAAGTATGTCATTTGATAGTAAGTAGATGGAACTGAAGAACATTGTTCTAAATGAAATAAGCCAGACTCAGAAAGTCAAGGGTGGAATGGAAGAAAGAGACACAGAGACAGAGACAGAAATAAAAAATAGAATCTCATGGAAATAAAAGAGTGACCAAGAGAATAGAGGAAGGGGGTCAAGACAGGAAGAGCAAAGGAAGACCTTGGAAAGAAATGGAGAACAAAATCTACCAAATTACACTATGTCCACGTATGAATATACCACAATGAATCATGCTTATATGTAAGCATAATGCACTAACCAAAATAATATAATAATGATAATAATAATAATAATAGAAGGGAGAGCAATACAGTAGAGCAAGTAGATTGGGGGAAGCAAAGAGGACAGAAGAAAGGGAAAGTACAGTGGAATGAGCTAGATCAAATTACATGCATGTACAAATATGGCATAAAGAATCCCACTATTATATACAATTATAATGCACCAACAAAAAAAATTCAAAAGAAAGCACCCCCAAGCAACTCCTGCTTTCCCACCTAAAATACTGCCTAGAATAGGAAGAAAAATCACTCTATTTTATTTTTCCAGTTGAACATGGATCAGTGATGTGGTCTGTGAGATAACTAACTAGTCTTGGCAGTTGGTGCCTGTAGTTCTCTGCTCCCCTCTCAGAGCTGAGTATCCAAGGTGACTCAGAAGACATCAGCTCATTGCAAAATGAGCCAAGTTCTTTCCTTAAGCTGGTTTGAGCGAAAGCCAAAGTTGTGTTTCAAATCATTTTCTTCAATAACAAACCTTATTTATCCTCAAGTCGAGGTGTTTATTGTGAGGAAATAAGCTATGTGGGTGAAAACAGGAGCTATTGTGTTCTCACATCAAATTCTTTTTTTTTTTTGCATTCATTATAATTATTTATGCATTTCTTTATTGTTGGAAATTTTAGCCATGTCCCATTTTTCCATTAAAAATTAACACAGTGGTGAACAATTCCATATATATTTTGGGTTGCACTTTTTTTTTTTAATTTTTTTTTATTGGTTGTTCACAACATTACAAAGCTCTTGACATATCATATTTCATACATTAGATTGAAGTGGGTTATGAACTCCCAATTTTACCCCAAATGCAGATTGCAGAATCACGTCGGTTACACATCCACAATTTTACATAATGCCCAATTAGTAATTGTTGTATTCTGCTACCTTTCCTATCCCCTACTATCCCCCCTCCCCTCCCCTCCCATCTTCTCTCTCTACCCCATCTACTGTAATTCATTACTCTCCTTGTTTATTTTCCCATTCCCCTCATCAAATTCTAATTACACCTCTTTATGCGGTTGGCCTTGGCCAGGGGTTCCACAAGCCTGGGCCAGCACAGCCCAGCCAGAGCTGCTTGGAGGAAACCTTCTGAGTAAGTTCATTGGAGTCAGGTATTCCTGTGCTTATGGTCTGAAGGATTCTAACAGACCTCCCTGTCTTTTTTTTTTTTTTTTAATGTGGTACTGAGGATGGAACCCAGGGCCTTGCACATGCTAGGTGAGCGCTCTCCCACTGAGCCACAACCCCAGCCCCCAGACCTCCCCATCTTTACACTTTTCTTATTTTGTTTTGTTTTTGTTTTCATTTGTTTCCTGTTGTAATGCATTACCTGGGTCTTCTCGACATCTAGACAAATCACAATGATAATGCTATTATCAAACCACAAAGTAGCTGCCCCTCTTTTGCCTCCAACTTTCAAAAACAAAAACAACATAAGAGAATGCCCCAAACTGGGAGCAAATTAAATATTTCTAAAGCAAATTCAATATTATTAATGCAATTTAAAAGATTAAAAAGTCCAGGTCTTATCAGGGTGCTTTGGTTTCATTTCTGATTCTGATTCTATTGGATCTGGGTCCTGGCATTTAAACCTAACCTTTCTCTAATCTCTGAAATAGTTTATCTCTCTCACTTAATTTTTATACCTTCACCATATCCTTCAAAAAGCTTCTGAGAGTTCACACTAAAAAAAAATATATCGAAATGGTGAAATATACAAAAGTATAATCTTGTCCCTTGTCCCAGCATAAATAAACACACAAAAAGTAGATAATCAAAAATATTGAAAACATGGTTATTCTTTCTAATAAGAATTCTTAATTGCTCTATTAATTACTTAATATGACATTTCAAGACTTAGGAGAAGAAATCTACCAAGTTCCACACTAAAAATGTTGGAGATATGGTAGGCAAGTTTGAGTTTTCATATACTTCTGGAAGCACACCTCTGAAATGCAAGCCGGGAATGTCTAGTAAAAATGAAAACTGAGCTTACCCCAGGACCCAGCAACCCTATTCTGGAACTCTAAAAACGCAGTCTCTGAGATGCATGCACAAAGACATAAGCCTCTGGTGTGTTTTTCTAAAGCACTACTTGGAACAAGTGAAAACCTGAAATGACCTAAATATCCACCAATAGTGAAATGGACAATGTGTGATATATCCATAGAGTAGAATGCTATATATTAGTTAAAATCAACATGTTATTCACATGTTATCAACAAGGATAAATCTTAAAAAGCAAATGGAGTTTGGGGGAGAGAAGATGGAGACTTTTTGTTTAACGGGCATAAAGTTTCAGTTTGAGAAGAAAAGTTCTGAAGATGGTCGGTGGTAATGGTTGTACAACAATGTGAATTATAGAATACTACAGAACTAGACAGTCAAAGGTGCTGGAATGGTAAATTATATATTATTCCAAGACATATATTTATCATACGTATGTATATTTTACTCCAAGATGGAAATGCTAATTAACCTGATTTGATCATACACATTGTATACATTGATTAAATTTTAATACTTTACCCCATAAATAAATATACATATGGCAATTAAAATTAAAAATTTAAAAAAAGATTTAAGAATTTTTGAAACACAAAATTTTATTTATTGATAATTTAATATATTTTTCTGTATATTTTAAATATTTCACTCAATCAATTAAAGAGAAATTGACTTTTCCCTACAAAATAAAACAAAAATCAGGCAAGCAGACATCTTTTAAACTAAGGGTTGTCTGAGAATTGGACCCATTTGCTTACTTGACTGCAATATACATGGTCCCTCACTGGTTCTTGCCTTCACCAGATGGAGCCCTGTGTGGGAGGAAATACACAACAGAAGTTGAGTCCACCAGGCATTGCCCAGAGGGCAAACAGAACCTTGACAGGATGTGAGGGAAGCACAACAGGCTAAAGGAGAAGGAGGAACTGATGAGCCCAGGCAGCTGACTCCTCTGTGCCTGGCCATCCTGGGGGCAGCCTGTCCTCCTCAGCAGAGCTGAAATGGAGCTGTGACTCTTTGCTGTTTTCCCTGCTCACCTTCAGTCACTCAAGGACCACATGCATGATTCACCAGCCACCAAAGGACCTGGATTTCAGTGAAGGTAGCCAGGAAACCATCTAAAAATGAAGCCATGATGAATTAAAGATGCAAGTGGCCATTCCTCTTATTGGAAAGATCCTTCTTTAGTTGCTGTCAGATAAACATCTACATTGGGCTAGAGAAGGCAAAGAGAAGTCCTCAGTGCCCATCAGGACACCAGACCTAATATTTCCCAGTCTGAGAGCTGCCACAGCATTCCACAGCACCCAGTGACCTCCCCGTCTTCCCTCTGCAGCCCTCCACCCTCAGCTTCCAGACCTTTTCTCATTCCTGGCTGTAGAAGCAGGTGACTGAGTGACTGCAGAAGTCCCCTATCTACCAGTGAAACAGGCACAGAGGCCAGCCTGCACTCTCTCTTTTCCACTTGGGTTAATCTGGCATCCTTGTTAGACAGCTCACAACCTGATCCAGGGTCAGCTAATTTCTATAATAAGCAGATACTTCAGGCTTTGCAAGCCATTTAGTCTGTCTCAGTTGCTCAGCTCTACTGCTGTAGCATTATAGCAGTCTTATGCAATTTACAAATGGTTATCACTGTGTTCCAATTATACTCACTAAACTTGGAACCTCATAATTTTTGTGTCATATGATATTAATCTTTTGATTTATTTCCCCAATTTTTTTAAACCTATACAAAAACAAGTAGCCAGATTTTCTCCAAAAGCCACAAGTTTGCCACCTCTGGTCTAAATACCCAAAAGGATAATTGAAGCCAACCCCACAAGATGCCATGAGCTTTGATAGGAGTGACTCTGCCACAAGAAAGAGGAAAGTAGAAAGAAAAGAAATGTTAACTTTTCTACTCCTCTATGTCCAGGCTACTGGCTCATGTTCCATACAAGAGCAGCAACTAAAGCAGAAATCCCCATATTAACAACTCACTTTGCCGATGCTTCCCAGAGCCCTCATTGAAGTTATTCATTTGGTTCTGCCCACAGGTGACAAGATGGGTACTGAAGAGAAGACAGGCAGAGACATGATAATGAACTTGTCCAAGACCACAGACAGCACTTGAACACAGCCAGTCTGGTCTCAGGCTCTGCCCTCCTCACTGCCAGGTAGATATTTCAGGAAGCTCCTGTTTAGGAATATGGTATTGTCCTCAGTGACCATATATGTGCCAAGCTGAGTCACATTGTCTCTTTTCCCCTCCTGTCCTCAAGCCTCTAGTTAAGTATCACTTCTGCCCTGGACCTTATGACCCTGTACAGAAGGGGACTGATATTTCTCTCCTGAAAAGGACCAGGGACCCCCACCCCACTGCCTGCTTGGCCTTTTACCTCTGCACTATGACATCTTTATAAGAACAAACCTCAAAACAGGCCCGGCAGAACAGGTGTTACAGAACCACATGACCAAGAGGCCTTTGTCCTAGATTTATGAAGAACCAAGCAGATCTGTGTGAACAGTGAACATGACGCAGGACCACAAGACCTTTCTTGAAGACTGACGAGAATGACCAGAACAACAACCCTCTTTCTCTTATAATGCATTTCCCTGGAAATTGGAATCCCGATTTTTTTTTAAATATTTATTTTGCTGAACTTGGCCTTGACTATCCAGATGATATGTCACTGTTTATTCTTCTCAAAAATAAGACTTTAAAGCTTCATGGAACTGTCCAGGGTGAGACAATAAAGTGTGGTCCAGCCAGGACTGCAGCCCAGAGGCCCCTGGTCATCCTTGTGCAGCCAGGCTCCTGCCTTAAAGAAGACGCCTACCTGGCCCCAGCACTCTAGGCCCACACCTGGAGGGCCGATAGGGGACAGGATTTAAAGCAGCCTTCTGCCACCGGGAGGAACACCAGGTCCTTGAAAAAAGGAAGAAGGAGCTGGAGCCATGCTGAGTTTCAGGGGGTCTCATCGTAATGGCACCCCTTCTCCCAGCCTTTTATGTATGGACAAGAAGATGACCCTCTAAGTCTCCCTTGCTGTCACCTCCCATGTCAAGTCAGCTGCTAAGGCCTACCAATGTTCACTCCTAGATATGCCTCAAATCCACCCACATTTCCCTTCTCCCTCAGCTATCATTCTGCCCAGACCAACGCAGCAGCCTCCTAACCAGACCTTTCATGTCCCCTCCTGCCTCCAGGCTCCACTTGGAGACCAGAGCCATCTTAACACATAAATGGGGGGACAGTGACACCTCCCTTAAAAACTCAAGAAAAATGAAAATGTCCTTGCCTTTTCTCCAGGTGTTTGTATAGGGTGAGACCCTACCTGGGACACTGCCCTGTCTCCTGCTGGCTCCTCCTTCTCCCCAAGTCTCCAGTGGCCACTTCCCTCAGGGAAGCTCTTTCCATCCCTCAATCCCTCGGTCTTTACAGACTTTACAGACTTTCCACTTTCCTGTATAGCACTTATCCCTTCCTGTCGCCCTTAGGGTCCAGCCTCGAGAGGAGGAAAATGTCAGTGCTCAACTTGGTCCTCTGGCCCGTTCAGGTGGCTCCTGGCCTCAAGTCTGCATTTCCATGCCTGGCAGTTTTCTCCAGAATGGCAGATCTGCACCCCCACGTGCACGCACACAGCCGCCACCTGGAAGCACTCAGAAATTGCTGTAGTGAGCCGCAGCCCTCTCCAGTGTAAGTGCACAAACCCTGGGCTCCCTCGCCCTTGAAAGGACAGTGCTAACTCGTGTGTGTGTGTGTGTGTGTGTGTGTGTGTGTGTGTGTGCATTTTCCAAAAGTTTCCTCCCAGGACTGAGCTATAGTTGCCACAGAGCCACATGCTAAGTAACACACCAGTGACTCACCATCTCCTCCCCCGTCCCCACCCACCCCACCCCACGCTTCCCCTGTTCTTACCTGTGCTTTCTGGCATCACCTCCCAGGTAAATGGCTTAGTGCTAATTCAAAATCAGATTCTCAGAGTACACTCGCACCCTGGTGCCTAGCTCAGTGACAGGCACAGAAGGCCAGAGGGAGGGCTTTTGAGTTGCCTCAACACCAGCCTCTGGTCACTGCTAGTGAGAGTTGGTGGAGTGTCCCTTCTTCCCATTGGTCCCTCAGTGACCAACCTCAGGCCCTGGAGAAATGACCACAAGCCTCTGTTCACTGAAATGGTCTGTCTCCCATCCTACTCTCTTTTGATTGCCCCTTCTCATTTCCTCTTCGAAATCAAATCTCTATGCTGGTTATAAATAAACAGGCTCATACAGTCTGCTCATCAGCCATGAGCAGTCTTGTTTGGAAGGAATTCTAATTGCTCTTGAATTAATCAAATGAAGGCCAATGAAATTTTCACAACAGTTGTGTAAAGGAGAAATTCTAAAATAATGAATATGAATAAAAGCCCAATTTATGTGTGTCATCACCTCCGGTGATAGTGCTATTGTTCCATTCTACAGGTTGGGAGACAGGATTCCAGCAAAGCTGGGGCATCTGTCCAGGTCCCTCACAGAGATTTGGCCCATGTCCCTTACCACCATGCTCATGTCTCTTGTTTTCTATGTCATCATTCACTAAGAATCAGGGTGTTATGGTTTATATATGACGTGTCCCCACTCATGCATGAGGCAGTGCAGAGGTAAAATGGATAGATTATGAGAGCTGAAAAAATCAGTGGCCTCATTCACTGATATGGATTCGCTGGGTAATAACTGTAAGCTGGAGGTAGGAGGTGACTGACTCGTGCCTTTGGAGTTTCTATTTTGTCCCTGGTGAGCATAGCTCTTTCTCTCTGCTTCCTGATTGTCATGTCCTGAGCTGCTTTCCACCACCATGCCCTTCCACCACGAGGCTCTGCCTCACCTCAAGCCCAGAGCTATGGATTCAGCTGAGGTTCTTCTGAAACTATGAGTGAAAATAAACCTCTCCTGAACTGAACAAGCACTTCACTGAAGAAGAAATACAAATGGTCAAAAATATATGAAAAAATGTTCAACTTCCCTAGCAATTAGAGAAATGCAAATTAAAATTACACTGAGATTTCATCTAACTCTAGTCAGAATGGCAATTATAAAGAATACGAGTAACAATAAATGTTGACAAGGATGTGGGGAGAAAGGTATTCTTATACATTGCTGGTGGGACTGCAAATTGGTGCAACCACTCTGAAAGCAATATGGAGATTCCCCAGAAAACTTGAAATAGAACCACCATTTGATCCAATTATCCTAATCTTCAGTATATACCCACAGGATTTAAAATCAACATACTATAGTGGTACAGCCACATCATTGTTTATAGTAGCTCAATTCACAATAGCCAAGCTATGAAACCAGCCTAGGTATCCTTCAACAGGATATGAATAGATAAAGAAAATGTGGTATATATACACACAATGGAATATTACTCAGTCATAAAGAATGAAATTATGGCATTTGCTGATAAATGAATGGAACTAGAGATTATCACACTAAGTGAAATAATCCAGTCCCCAAAGACCAAAAGCCAAATGTTCTCTCTGATATATGAATGCTAACCCATAAAAAGGGAGGGTGGGGAGGGGAAGTTCAATAGAAGTCCATTGGATTAGACAAAGGGAAACAAAGAGAATAGAGGGGGAGGGAAATAGGAAAGATAGTAGAATTATTCAGACATTACTTTCCTAGTCTTGTATTTTCATACACAACCAGCATAAATCTTCATCATGTACAACCATAAGAATAGGATCCTAATTATAATGTCATACTCCACACATGTATATGCTAAAACACATTCTACTGTCATGTATACCTAAAAAGAACAAATAAAATAGAAAATTCAAAAGAACTAATTTACTTTAAGTGTAAAGAGTCCTAAAATCTTAAATCATTTCATATCCCAACATTAATTTTCCTTTTGACATGAATAAATGTACCTGAATTTCTTCATTCTGGTATAGGTATTGAAATGACAGAAATAGTTCTAACAAAAATAACAATGGCATTGTATTTAGTAAAAACATCTTTGTTGATGGCTCGAAAACAGACAAATAAATAAATAAATAACCTTTCTTACTCTTAAATTCTCGTTGGGTTTTTTGATCACAGCAACACAAAGCTGACTAAGACGTGGGGGATAAAAATGTTTTCTACAAGACTGCTAGAAGCATGAAGTTATGTGTCTAGCAGAATGTTGGAGGAGGTTGAGAGTGTCTCTGTATAACAAAATCATCAATTCATTACCCAGAACAATTGGAGGATGGGGACTCAGCACAGTGAACTACAAGCCCAAATGAAAAAGCATTCAGAAGTCACATGCAGCCACATGGTTGCTCCAAGCTGGGAATGTTTGCTGATTAAGGATTTCAGAAATGGCCCATCCTTTAAATCTCCACTCACTGATAACACTGAGCACACTGCCTTCTGCAACTCTGGGAGCTTCTACCTCCTGCTGCTCCTTCCAGGCCTTCCCCTTTTAAAAAGATTTTGGTTGTCATTTGCAGAATTAGTCCCAGGGTCAGGACTTCCAATTCAGTCAGGAATGTTTGGGCTCCACCCCTTGGCAAAGGACAATGGAAGTGGCCTCTGGTCCACCCAACCCTGAGCTGTTCAGGGGGATCTGCTGATTCTGCAGTTGCTCTCTCAGGGCTGGCAGAGGCTGGGTGTGCACGGATGACACTTAGCACAGCAGATCACATTTTATGGGACACATGCACATTTTTAATTTATCCACAGCACATTTTCCAATTTTTTTCTAATGCTTATGAGTAAAATTTTCTCTGTAAAGTTTTCATTTCAAAAGTTGTTTTTTTTTTCCTTAGTCCCTGAAATGGATGGAATTTTCACTGATAGTCAGCACTTCTCATGGTGCAGAGTGATGGGCAGTGACCCTTTTAATGGAAATATCAAGTTTTGTTCCTGCTCAGGCACTAAGAATGTGGTTCTGGTTTCCAGAACATCTTGATCATAGAAACAAAAACAGATGTATTGTTAGGAAACACAGAAGGATGACTATAATCTGCAATTTATATAGTTTTCAACTATATGTGTACAGCAAACAATATATATACATACATATATATGCAGTATATATAGGATTTTTTTCTTTTTTTTTCTTTCTTTTTTTTTGAGACAAGGATTCTCTACATTATAAAAGTTAATCTTAAAGTACTGAGCTTAAGTGATCCTCTTGCCTTAGTAACTAGGATAACAGCTGTTCATCACCATGCCCATCTATATATTTTATAGAAGGGAGGGACTAGAAAGTTCCCAACACAAAGAAGTGATAAACGTTTAAGGAGATGGTAAACTGATTATCCTGATTTGAGCATTTATTTATTTATTTTAGGCAGTGCTGGGGATCAAACCCAGAGTATGCAAGGCAAACACTCTACCACTACTCCCCCAGTCCTGAATTGAGCATTATACATTATATGCATTATGGAATCATCAAACTATAACCCATCGTATACGATTTAAATAATAATAATTTTGAATAAAAATTTTAAATATCAAAAATTATTTTTAAAAATAACAAGTAGATGTACCACCAGCATTTCTAACACAGCCTGCCTATGTAAAATCTATAGAGGTCAGGGGTCTAAAATTGTTTTTTGAAACCATAATAGTTCCCATAATTTAAAGACTGACCCCTCCCCCCACCGAAAAGGTCCATTTATTAATACTTTGTGGTGATTTCTGACTTTCATGAAAGCTGAAGTCACGAGACCTGTGCTTCTTCAGTCTCAGTCAGTTAAGCAACATCTGGGGGGTCCTGAGCTTCACAGTCTCTTGCCTCACAGGGAGGATGAGTGGACATATGTCTGACAGCTGTGGATGTTCAGAGAAGATTCTGATCTATCAGAAGAGAGAGCTGCTTAACATTGTCAGATGGATCTGGAAGGCCCTAACTCCAGGTTCATGCTCTGAGTTCCAGGCCCCATGGTGAAGGAATGAGGGGATTTCCCTAACCTCAGAAGTGATAGAGGAGCCTCTGGGCAGGGATACTAGTTCCAGATGCCCCCCAGGACCCTGTGAGCGTCCTCTCCTTGTGCCTGGGCTCTGCCCTTCCCTTGTAGTCTAGGCCATGCACAGCACTCCTCACTCAAAGGCCCAAGGTGCTGTGTCATCAGCCTAGATGGCTAGGGCTAGCCATGGATGATGACACCTTTTAAAAAGGATAGTGCAGCCTGCCATGGTAGCACATGCTTCTAATCCTAGCAAATCAGGAGGCTGTGGCAGGAGGATTGCAATAAAGCCAGCCTCAGTAACTTAGCAAGACTCTGCCTCAAAATAAAAAGGGATAGGGATGTAGCTCCAGTGTTAAAGCAACCCTGGGCCCAATCCCCAGTACTGAATACATGTGTATATAAGTATGTAACTTCTCAAAACTAGCTTCCAGAAATATTAATTATATTACAAAGGGAGGTATTTTTCTCCCCAAAGATATATCCAAGTATTACCATTGAATCCAAATATCATTACTGAAAATACCAACATTCCCATTTCTTTGAAAGGCTGTGTCATTCATTGTCTTAGGTGTGTATAGGCTCAAGCCACATTCTCTTTGCTCTCTCTCCTCCAGTGTCATTTCCACTTTTTGAATCAACACCTGTCTTTCATGGTGCTGATTTGTTCGTCTTGGTCCTTTGAGAATGCTATCCATCTGCTGGCTGTGCTTGCCTAGGCTGATGTCAGGACTCACAACAGAGGTGCAGGGTGAACCTCCCAGACACAGGCTTTCCTGGTGTTCTGCCCTCCTGGCTGCTGTACATGCAACCTTGAATCCAGTCCTCAGCTTCTCCCTGCTCTGAGATTCCACTTCAACTCCTTGAAGGATGTTTTGGGACTTCCGCTGGCTCCCTATACCCATACCCTCTGGGCTTAAAACGGATACCTCTTACTTCCAGCAAGTTCAGGGCTTCTACTTCTTCATCTTCTGCTTCTTTGTAGAGAACCTCTATGCATGCTCCCCCCTCCCTTCTCTCTCTCTCTCTCTCTCTCTCTCTCTCTCTCTCTCTCTCTCTCTCTCTCTCTCTCTCTCTGAAATCCTCCAGAACTTTTGACCCATAATAGCTTCCTATATGGAAGTTTTATGCTTATCTGACATTGTACTAGATTTTGGATGACCCAAATTCTCATCACCAATTTAGAGTATATAGCTCTACATTTTGCGAGTGGTGGAGATCTCCTGTGCATATTCTATAGTGTTTAATGACACTTCTAATTCTTAATATTATAAATAGTCTCAATAAACAACACTTTGTTATACCCTATATCATTTGTTATTTGTCAGGATAGGTCCTCAAAAAGTGATTCACTGAGTCAAACTGCCTGGCCATCTGAATTGTACGTGATGGTGGATGTCACCAACTCATCACCCGGAAAAGAGTCATCTACTTATATCCTCCATCTGGAGTGAACACATCTTCACCACCCAGTTAGGGCAACTGCTGCTCCTTGTTTTATTCTGTCTAATGGATTTGACTTTGAAATCTAATCAAAGTCACGTAGACTTAACTTGAGCTTGTTTATGATGAACCTTACGAGTCCCAGTTCTATCATCAAATGGGCCCTGAA
Organism: Ictidomys tridecemlineatus; assembly: GCF_052094955.1. NCBI lineage: Eukaryota > Metazoa > Chordata > Mammalia > Rodentia > Sciuridae > Ictidomys > Ictidomys tridecemlineatus. Next base: position 154,368,250 of record NC_135481.1, on the reverse strand, counting down.
CAAATGACTGCCCCTCAGCACCCATCACCAAGTTCTTGATTCTGGCCTCTGCTGAATTCCTAGCTTGTTCTAAAACCCCTGGCCCTAGCTCTGTTAGTCTTCCAGCCTGCTAATCTGCCCTCTGCCAATCCATTGTGAACTCAGCACTCACTTCTAGTCATGCCTTCATGATCATCTGTTTACCTTCATTTTCTTATTAAAAATCTCACCTACTCTAAGAAGCATTACCACTCCAAATGTGAGAAAATCATATCTTCAGGAAGTTTGGCGACTCACTTGAAGCAAATACAGGATTTACACTCCACCCCAGCAACCTGCAAAGTCTGAACCACTGTGAAAGCTGCCAGAAAGATACCAACCTTTGCACATTGACAATTCCCATTACGGAAGAGACATGTAAATTAAGGGGCATACCAAAATATGAGTTAGATGTCAAAAACAGCCTCATAGCTAACTACTACTTCCCATTAGGTATTAGCTCTCCAGAAAATCATTATAAATGGTACAAGGACAGGATTGCTAACTGTGCGTTTGGTGATGACTCCCCAGGGCCCAGAACAATGCCTCGCACGTACTGGGGAGATGGTGGTCAAATGATACAAACTTTCAGCTGTAAAATGGTTAAGTTCTGAGAATCTAATTATAACATGGTGACTAGAGTTAACAATATTTTATTATTTGCCTGATATTTGATAAGGGAGCAGATTTTGACTGCCTGTCCAACACACACACACACAAAATAACTATGAATGATGATAGAAACATCATTTGATTTGACCGTAGTAAACAGTATATGACATATACACATATTAAATCATCACATTGTACTCCTTGAATATATACTTATTTTGTCAAATATTTTAAAATAAAAGAGCATATTCCAGCACTTCATGTGTATGTGTAGGTGGTCTAGCCAGTGTTATTCCACTGGTTGTTGAGCAAGAGTGAGCTCCCTGTATGTGGAGATATTAAAGCACCAACTGGAAATGGCTCAACAGAAATCCCAGCTCTTTATGAGTGGGTAGGCTGATCAGCATTCCTAAGCCCATTCCATAGACTTTGCCTGTCTGGTCCAATCAACATCCTTTGGGAAACTTTGCAAAAGTACAAAGGTCCATGCCCAGTCTCAGAAAGGCTGATGCATAGTTTTGGGGAAGAGCCAGTAGTGCTGACAAATGCAAACAGAAAAATCCAGACATGTAGTGTCTGCTTATTTCCATGGTGTAAATGTTCCACTGTAGCCAACTACAGGCTACCAGTAAAATGCTATCATTATATAGTAACCTACAGCATAGACATGATAGGTGACATTAACCTTAAGAGCATAGATGTAGAAAATATAAAATTGTCTGAAAACAATACTTTGTATAGTTATTACCTGTGCTCTAATAGGATTCATTTCTTTGTAAGTTTGTTTAATTGATCTTCTCATAATGGCTATGTTTAACCACTGGCTTTCATGCACAGGTCTGTGCTGGCTCCCCCATCTCCCAGATGAGCCTCAAAACTGGCTTCAAACACAGCCCACCCCACTCTACACTTTGGACACTGAATCTGAGTTTGACAGGCCCTTTCAACTTTGAGATGTAGGGCTTCTGTATTCCACAAAAAAAGGGACAAAAAAGTCTAGGTTTAAAGTAGTGTGTCACCTCCTCCCTTGGCCATTTGGGAATTTTGAGCTCCATAGGACAGTTTCCCTGTAACCAAGGCTGCCTCTTGAAGCATGCATTTCTTTGCATTGTTCCTGGTAGCTTTCATATCTTTCCCTGATCATGAAAGGAAGAGTCTAAAAATAAATCACACATCAAGAAAGTAAGTTTAAATTCCTGTGGGCAAAGGGAAAGCTAAAAGGGAATCTGGAGTAAGACTGTATGAAATCATGGGCTCTGATTTACAAACTGCCCTGTCCCAGCAGGGAGACAAGTGACTGCAGGAGGTCTGTGATTTAATGAAGGAAAGAGAGACATCCCAACCAGAAAGTCAGGGGACAGAAGGGAGAAAAGCAAGAAAGAAGGGAGGGAGGAAGGAAGTCAGACAGAAGGGAAGGAAGTCAGGAAGGAAGGGAGGAAGGGCGGCAGGCAGGCAGGAAGTCAGTCAGTCAGGAAGAACTTCCTTAGGAGCTTCAGTACATTCTGAGAAATAATACTAGATCAGTTGAGAAATAATAACTAGATCAGTTTTGCCCTACACAAACAAAAAAAGAACCTTTTTTAAAAATGATCCCACAGTTTCTTGGTTCTGAGCACTTTCATGTATTCTCCTTAATCTCTCACAACATCCCCACTGGCCAGGCCTCCTGATTCCAATTTTTTTTTTCAGCCTGAGCTCAGAAATACCTCACAGGTTGCCCAAGATCACACAGCTGACAGTTGGCCAAGACAAACCTCAAGTGAGTGCCTCTTTCTCTTCCTCTGCACTTCCTTCCCACTCCTGCTCACACCCCAGCTCTGCTGGAACTGAGGTCCTAGTGGAGAAAAAGGGGAAACCCCATAAATAGGCAGCACATCCCCGTACGCTAAGTGCTGAGGACAAAATTCATCAACGGGAATGGAGATGGGAGTCGGGATGGAAAAGTAGGGGACACAAACTCACATAGGTAGACATGTCCCCCTCGGGATGGGGAGTTCGTTTCCCTCCTACCCCTTGAAGGGGAGCTGGACTCTGTGAGTCACTTACAAAGAACGGAATATGAGGAGGGAAAACTGGTGGCTTTGCCAGGGGAGAAACATAGCAGATGCCACCTGTACCCAGTGATGCTGGTGATCAAGCTCAGTGAAGTGGGACGGGTGTCAACGTGTCCCTGAGTCTGGGATGAGAAGACACTAAACCTCCATGCTGTTCTCACCAAACCTACAATTACAAGGAAATCTCAGAGGACCCAGATGGGGGTACTCTGGGGATGCCTGCTAAGGAAACTAGTTAGGGCCTCCAGCTGGCTCTTGAGGTCACTGATAAACCCTCCTTGCAGTTAGGTATTCTCAGATTTTAAATCACAGCCACTGGTGATAGGGTTTCAGCCCAGCCTGGTTACGCTGTGTGAGCCTAAAGGCCTGAGTCCTTCAGAGAATGGGTCCGTGGGCACAGGCTGGAAGTGTAGCATTCCTGTCACTTTTCCAGGGCTGTGGAATCAGCCCATTTAGGTCCCCTCCAGGGCCCAAACTCTGCAGAGAGAACTGCTTGGCTTGGAGCCCAGGATCCTGCTTCTCCAAGGCTTGCTCTCTTCATTCTGCCTATGCAGAGAGCCCTGTGATGCTCCTCTGAGCCTCTGATAACTCCCAAATCCAGGCAGCTTACTCTGTTCTGTAGAGGGAAGTGGTTGAATGTTGCTAAAGTTTGAATCTGAAATGTCCCCAAAGACTCCTGTGATAAAGACTTGGTCCCCAGCTTGGTACCACTAGGAAGAACCTTTAAGAAAGAGGTGTGGCCTAATGGGAGATCTTTGGGTGTGCCCTAAAAAAGAATAGCAGGTTGCCAGTTCCATGTATTCTTTCTATCTTCCTTCCAGCCATTAGGTGACTGCTTTTGCTCCACCATGTGCCTGCACCCTGACACACTGCCTCACCACTGGTGCAGAAGAGATGGGGCCAAGAGAACATGGACTGAAGCCTCCAAAACTGTGAGTCATAATAAACCTTTCTTCTTTATAAACTGATAATTTCAGGGTTTTGTTACAAAAGTAGGGAGCTGACTAAAAAGTGCTTCTTATTTATGAACTTCCCAGTACATAGGAAGGGCAATGAGATAGATTAGTAGCAACTTGCAATATCAACTCTGGACTAGGCCAAATAGCAAGTGCTATCATAATGCAGCTGTTAAGAAGGAAAGTTTATGTCTGAGGTATCCAAACAGTCCTAGCACTCAGACAAGGTGGTTTCCAGTGTTTGCTATATGTGTTCATTGTCACTGCCACAACAAATTATCACAAATTTAGATGGCTCAAGACAACAGAAATGTATTCTTTCACAGTTTTGGAAAACCCCAAAGTCCAAAATTGAGAGGTCCATGCTCTCTCCAAAAGTTCTAGGGAGGATATTCCCTTGCCTCCTCTAGCTCCTGGTGATCCCAGGTATTCCTTAGTTAGTGGTGGCATTATTCTAGTCTCTGCCTTCATCTTCATAGGATGTTCTTCTGTGTGTGGGTGTCACTTTTCCTCTTATAAACACAACATTACTACTGCATTAGGGGCCCAACCTACTCCATTTTGACTTTACCTTAACTGTTTACATCTGCAATGACTCTATGTGAATGTGGTCTTGTTTGGTCACATTGTGAACTCCAAAACATGAGTTTTGGAAGGTTGCTCCTGAATCTAATAGAGTGCGGGATTTTCATCTGTTGTAAGAGCAGCTTGCTCCTAGCAGGGAAGTGATGAGATGCCCCAGTACAAAGTGACACAACCACAAGGACTTTGGGGTCAGATCCCCAGGCTCCAACCTAAGTCCTGACACTCAGTATTATTTAACATGTCCCACTTACCTAAGTAAACCTCTAAACCTCAGTAACTGCCTCTTAAGATATAGGATATCATAATGCTTAGGAAATGATGATCCTTTTAAATGCTCAATTCATGGAAAACCTGGTTCCAATCCTATCCTATCACAAGCTAGGAAAAAAAAAAAAACCCTAAGTAAAAATGTCCAGGAGCCCATGTCCTCATACAATTCATTCTGCATTTGCCATTAATAACAAGAGCAACTCAGGAAAATAAATTCAACAGTTCAGCCCCAGAAGGTTTATTTTAGACCTTTCCATCCTTTCTTTCCAACAGCTCATCTTTCCCATTTGCAGCAGGTCCTGCAATGTCACTCATCGTTGATAAGATTCTGGATGGCCTCACTGACCCTGGGAGCATTGACACAATGGACACAGAAACAGATGCTTTCATCACCTCTGAAACCTGACAAAGGTCCAGAGGAGATGGGCGCAGTCCTTTCTGCTTCCTCCAGACCCTTCCCTCCCTCCTGGCTGAAGTTCCATGAGCACCACACCTACCAAAAAGGAAGAAGCTCCATTTCCATTCAGGGCTCTGAGAGATGCCCTTTCTCACCCACCTGGAGGCAAGTGTCCCAGTGTCAGTCCAAGGAAATACAGGTCACTCTTCTCTTGAATAGCAAAAGTGTCATGTAGACAGAAACCCAGTCAGTTGCCTAAATGCACAGCATCCTCTATATGAACTGGTATTTCCTAGTGTCTACATTAAGGATACTCCACATAAGGAGTCACAAGTTTAACATTTTCTAATACTTTTTAGCAGATACCTTGCTCATCTGGGTCTGCCAGCATTTCCATTCCCATCCTGCAGGTAAGAAACTTCAGGCGCAGAGCAGTTACCCAACTAAGGTTGAAGCCAAGACTGATCCAGGCTCAGGGCCCCTATAAAGATCCTATGCTACCTAAAAAGAATTTTTTTTCCTGCCTAGTTTGTTCTGAAGGCAATGCAGCCACCCCCCCCCCAGGAGATGGGCTTTAGTTTCCGGCTGACCTCACAGGATCACTCCACAGGTTGCCACAACTTTTTATGACTATCCATGAACATATATTTGCATTTGAGGACCAAGGAACAGTGTAGTCCAGAACAGGAAGAACTGGAAACTTGGAGCAGAAAGACCAAACGTGAAGCTAATCAGTGCTGTCTTGGGTAAAATCCCAAAGTTTTTTTTTTTTTTTAACAACAGAATTGTCTTCTTTAATATATCATGAATATGTCCTATATTTTTACATGCAGCACCAGTTTAATGTTTGGAGATCTTCTGCTTTTTTTTTTAATTGGTTGTTCAAAACATTACAAAGCTCTTGACATATCATATTTCATACATTTGCAAAATCTCAAAGTTTTTAGTCTCAATCCTTTCATTGTCATACCTGCTTGGCACCATGGTGCAAAGACAAAAGTAGCATTTATATAGTCCACAGTCATACCTCCCACTGTGAACCATATAAGCAGTACTGTTATTTTCCCATTAAACACTCCAAAAGCTTCTTTTAGAGGAGAAAAGATCACATCACTAATTAGACTGAGGCTGATCTGAATTTAAGCAATTTCTGTTGGTTTCAAGGCTCAGTATCTGATAACTGCCCACCCCTGAGTTACTGAAGTTCAAAAAGAGGGAAATGACCTTCCTTTTGGGGATGAACCCAAAACGGAATTCTGAATAGACCATATATCTTTCAGTAACTCACAATAGATTGGACGTTTCTCTTCAAGTCCTACAATTTATTTTCAATGAAGCCTCAGTGCTTTTAAAGCTCCTTGTTAAACCAGTATTACTTTAGATATATGGAAAATTCACTTGCAAGCAGAGCAGTTTCGACAGTTTGTCATTTGCATCAGGAAGTGACTCAACTTCCTCTAGACCCCAGGCAGTCTCAGCTGGGAAGAGGAAAATGATTTGCTAGGATCAGGGGAACCAGCCAGATGTAGTATAATTCACTCCCTAATGGAATATATACTGATGGCTACAGGATAGGAATTTCCAGGGCAAGGGATTCCTATAAGAGCCCAGCACAATGAATGACCCAGACCAAAGATCCCTATGTATTCTAGAGTAAAATCACAAAATATTTACATCAAAGACCAAGGGTCATGTGACATCAGACTTCTCCTTAGCCACAGTGGAAGCCATAGACATACATCAGTATCTTCTCATTAAGTAATTTCCAACCTAGAATTCTATACCCAGCTGTCTTACTCCATTTGGGCTGCAATAAAAAAAAATATCTTAAAGTAGGTAATTTATAAACAACAGTAATTTATTTTTCACAGTTCTGGAGGCTGTGAAGTTCAAGCCAATAGATTAGGTCCCTGGTGAGGCTGCCTAGTTATCCATCTCCTCATTGTGTCCTTGTATAACAGACAAGATGAATGAGCTCCCTCAAGTCTCTTTTTATAAGAGTACTAATCTCATTTATGAGGACAGAGTCCTCATGACCTAATCACCTCCCAAAGTCCACCCATCTTAATAGCACTGAAGTAGAGAATTCAACAACTGAATTTTGGGAGAACATTCAAAGTGTAGCATCATCCAGAGAAATATGGGAATAGACTATAGTCACTTTCAACTGTGCAAGATATCAGAAATTTTCCTTCCTTTCTCTCATTCTCAAGAAGGTACTTGAGTTTGTACTCCATAAGACTGAGAGAATTAATCAAAGAATGTGGAAACATAGAATTTCAGAAGCAGAGAATTCCCTGCAGGAACTCCAGGTAAAGGTGCCAGGATGGCAGTGATACAGGGGAACTGGACTTTGGTCGTCAGTGGAAGAGTCAAAATTAAAAGACCATCTGGAGACTGCAGTTGTAGCTCAGTGGTAGAGCGCTTGCCTAGTATGTGTGTGAGGCACTGGATTCAATCCTCAGTACTACATTAAAAAATAAAATAAAGGTTTAAAAAAAAGACAATCTGGTATAAATATCTTAAGTAACTAGAGAAGAATTTGAAAATACATTATCAGTTTGAAAAGTCCTAAGCGAAATAAAGCAATCCCACAAAACCAAAGGCCAAATGTTTTCTCTAATATGTGGATGCTAATTCACAATAAGGCAAGGGGCACTAGGGAAGAATAGTGTTACCTTAGATTAGGTAGAGGGAAGTGATGGGAGGAGAGAGGAGAAGGTGTGGGGATAGGAAAGATAGTAGAATGAAACAGACATTATTATGCATATATGTGACTACATGACCAATATGATTCTGCAACATGTACACTCAGAAAAGTGAGAAATTATGTCCCATCTATGTTTGACATATCAAAGTGCATAAATGCATTCTACTGTCACATATAACTAATTAAAACAAATAAAATTTTAAAAAAGTAACCCCCCCCAAAAAAAAAGTACAAACAAAAACAATTATGAACTCCAAGAAAAACAAAAAGTTATATTGGGGTGGGGAAAGCAATCATTGTACACTGTGGACTCACAGAATACAGGACTTAACTGTTGTGACACAGTCATAAAACATAAACCCTGAATAGGGACTTCACCAAAACCGCAATATGACTATGCTGAGAAGAAAGTATGATGAAAATGTAGGCACATATCATCCCTGTGCGCCTTTGTGTGTGATATATGTGTGGGTGCAAATGTGTATTTATGTGTAAGAGAAAGAGAGAGAGAGAGAAGGAGGAGGAGGAGGAGGAGGAGGAGGAGGAAGAGGAGGAAGAGGAGGAGAAGGCGGCAGAGGAGGATAGAATCAAAGGTTAACATCAGCCCTGGGTTGATAAAAGTTCACCTCAGAAAAAGACCTCAGATCGTCTCTTGTTGATGACAAAAGTCTGGTTAGTAAGGATACAGTATCCACCTGGTTTGCTCAGGAATCCCTGATCTCTAGGGCTGACCTGAAGAGGAGAGGCTGTGACCTGACCCTCAACTTGGGACCTGTGATACCAGGCTGATATAAAAGATTGAGGGGAAACCAGATACGTGGCCTTTCTGTCCAGGAAACCCTACTCACTATGACTCTTCTCTGTGACAGCTATACGAATCTCATGTGGAGAGAAAGCTACTGGACTCCTAAAGGTGAAGATGCTGGACGTGCTGTTTTCCCCATCCTGCATTCTGGGAGTAAGGCAATGTGGTCAGAGATAAAAGAAGCCTATTGCTTATGGTGAGTTGAGCACCAGCTCCACTCCATCACCACTGCCATCCTGGTAAGCATCGGGTCAAGTCCCCGTCTTTATAAAGAAACTCAATGACAATGCCTAAGACAGAAAAAAAATTAAGATGTAAATCAGCATATAAATACATAATTGAAATGAAGAACCAGTTGGAAGTGAGGGGATTTGCCATGGCCAAGGAGCTAGAAATGGGGCACAGGCAGGAAGAGGGAGGGCTGGCTCACAGGTCATGCCTTGAGAGGAATTTGATTTTTAAAATAATATGTATCATAATCTTGACAAATGCAAATAGAACATTTTTAAAGACTTTTTTGAAAGACAAAAAAAAAAGAGTTATGTAAAAATATTGCAACTTTGAGTTCATGAGGCTTCAAGTGGCTTTTTAATCTCCTCTAATTTTCAGTGATTATTTGGCATTTTCTAATAAATGCTTTTCATTCTTCAGCAATTCAAATTAAAGCTGTAGAACTGAAGAGAAAAAAAAAACAGAGATAGGTCTTTGTCAACATTCTTCATTAGGCAAATGTTCCAAACAAATTTCAAAGCCTCTTTGTAACTAGATTTATCTTTCTAAATACACTTAATTCTGCAGTGTGCCATGGTGAATTTCTAAAATGACTATGCCTTTTTTGATTACCATTATAATTATTATTGGAAGACGATTCTATAATAGCCAGCTCTGTATTCTGTCAGTTACTGTGCTAAATTCTTAAATCATTTTACACAAACTTTAGCAGCAGCCTTTTGAGAATGATACCTTTTTTACCCCCATTTTACACTGAGATATTTAAAACCCAAAGAGATGAGTTCATTTGTGAAGCCCCATAAGCTGGAGACAGCAGGCCAGGACACAGAGGGGACACAGACTGCCTCTTGGTTTATGCTCCTCTGCCTCTACTTTGATATTTTTAAGTATCAGTTCATTTAACTAAACATGCTAAGAATGAATGCCGGTCATCACTATTTCCATCCTTACATGCTTTTTGAGGCCAAATCATAACCCAGAACTGAGCTACATGCTATGAGTAATGCAAGGTTTTTAATGGGTTGCCTCTCCCTGAAGGTTTGAAGATAGGTATATTGGTGTACTTGGGCTTCCAAAATAAAGTACTCATAGACTGAACGGTTTAAAATAGAAATTTATTCTCTCTCTGTTCTGGAGGCTGGAAGTCTTATATAAAGGTGCCAGCAGGATTGGTTTCTCCTAAAGTCTTTTCTGTTGGCTTGAAGATAACCATCTTCTCCTTGTGTGTTCATATGGTCTTCTCTTTTCTGAATCTGTGACCTAAGCTCCTCTTTTTAGGATACCAGTTACATTGGATTAAGGCCCACCTGTATGATCTCATTTTAATATCTTCATCATCTCTTTCAAGGATCTATTTCCAAATATAATCACATACTAAGCTACTAGGGCTCTAACACATGAGCTTTAGGGGACACAATTCAACCTGTAACACGAGAGCTTTTTCACAGTAAAAAATGTATGTTGTGTGGGAACCTCAAATGGGCTCATAAACTACAATGGAAACATACAGAAACTGAGACTCATGCCTGCTAGTTGTCAGCTCCTGATCCCAACTGCCTGGAGATCCATGTAGTCTCGGACATTCAAGCATTTTTCAAGTTGAATCAGGGCACATGATCTCAGGAAGTGCATATAACCTTATCCCTTGTCACTGAGCACCTAGCAAGTGCAGCAAGTGGATGAGGCTCCAATCTGCCCATGTGCATAGTCAGAAGTGACTAGAAAAGTTGGCTTGAGGGTGGCTTCCAAGCCAGGTACTTAGGTCTGAGTTCTGTGGCCCATCAGGTCTCCTATAGGAGCTGACAATATCTCAGACCCTTGCTGGAGTGAAAAAACTTGCACAGCCTCAGACCCCATGCCAAGGCAATCTTTCACCTGCCAATCTAACCCTTCCTCACCATGGCTTAATAGCCCATCCCTGTTCCTCTTGTCATTATGGTCCATGTAGACCTTGAGTAGGTTGTAAAAGAACAGTACTCTTAGCCCAAATTCTTATTTTCAACTCAAAAAGGCAGCTGGGACGGGGTTGAAGATCCACTAGAACCTTATGAATTTGCTCTGGATTCCTAAGTACCAAGAAGCAAAGGGCAGTTGCCCCTGAGGCCAGGATTTAAGCACTTTCCTCAGCATCCACACCAGTGCCTTTTTAATGAGATAAAAGTGAGATCACCCCAGCCACACTGACATCCCCTGGGAAGTTGTTAAATATGTGAACTCTGGGTCACCCTAACCCTCTGTATCTGACACTGGGTGTGGCACAGCCATCTGTGCTTAACAAACACTCCAGGGCTCTGAAATAACTAACATTTGAGAAATGATGTTGAACTGAGAAGAGTTTGGAAGATCTGAATTTCTCTGTTTTGCAACAACACAGCCATAGATGCCTCCCATGGTAGAACTTCACACAGAGGGCAGAAACCAAAATTTGCAGGGTTCAGTGCTTACAAAGCACAGAGAAACAGCATTTTATTTATTTCTAACAGTAAACACAGAGGTAGCTCTCTTGGCCCTTGAAAATGCAGAGACTCAAACTAGTTTGCCAGAGGCCATGCCCAAAGGAGGTTGAACTCAGGAAAAGGGAGGCTAACCACCAGGCTTCTCCTGTTGCACCGTCCTATGGAGACCAGTGCACCCAAAACTTTAATACTCACACAAACATTACCTGCGGAGCTTATTGAGGGGGGGATTCTGAGGCAGTGGGTCTGACCAGTTCCCATGTAGCCCAGGCTGCCATCTGCAGACCTAGATAGCAGCCATTCTCCACTGGATTGTGCCAGGGCAGAGCACCCCTCAGCTTAGGCTACACCCCGATCAACTAAATCAGAAATTCCAAAGAAAATTCTACTCTCCTTATTTGAGTTTGAACATCTGAATGACAGTAAGATCTTTGGGTGCCCCAGAAAGCAGGAACAAGGAATTTATCATGGGAACCATTCAGGAGGCCCACTGGGAAGGCCCAGACAAAGGATTTGGAAAATAATTGAGAGAGGAGAGGAAGCACTCTGATGAGGGCGGCCCCTGGCAAAAGGTCCCTCCACAGGGGACCCAGAGGAATCAGGAATATTGGGCCCCAGAAATCTCTGCTGAGCTCTGGAGTGGGACAAGGGGCTATGGCAGGAAGACAGCACTTCCTCAGCACTCACTGCTGCAGCTCCACTGCATTAATGTGTCAACCTAGAATGAGCTTCAGTCATCATCTTGTCTCACCCTATCCCCACCCATGATCAGGGAGTGCAGTAGGGTGGACAGGTGGAATAGGCAGTAGGTAGAGTAGGTAGTCCCGCTCCTGACTTTTAGATGCTAAGCCACAGCAAGTGCACCCAGCCTGCACGTAGGGAAGTCAGGATGTAAACTCTGCTTCCCTGAGTCTTGGATGGGGTTTTTGCAGACCTTAAACTTAGGATAGATTCCCCAAAGGCATCCTGTCCACCCACCAATGTTTTGTATAAAGAAAAAATATAATCTTTTCCTCTGTTATATTTTATCAGCAGGAGTTGCTCAACAGGAAGCTCATTGTCCCCTGACGTTGGGTTACTTGTACTTCTATTCCGGCACCCAGGGTGTTAATTCAACATCATGTCATTCAAGATCATTGGCCTGCCCTCCGTGACTTCCTTCTGGCTGCAGGGAATGTGTCACACACTGTCACTCCCAACAAGCCTCTTGCTAGAGCTAGACTGAGCTTTCTCTGAGCAGGACTGTAGTTTACTTAGAAACTCTGGCCCTAAAATTCAGGGCCATTCTAAAAAATGTGAGAGGGCTCAGCATATCCCTGGACATACAGCAGGCAAAGTGGTTGTGAAGACATTGGCCTGGAAAGAAGAGTACTAAGACATCACCTCCAGTCATTCACCAGTCGGCCAACTTAGCTTAGGCCAGCAGCTGTCTATATATTCATTCATTCAAATAGTCGTCTCTTGGTGTCCAATGGAGGTTTGTTCTAGAAGTCCCTGCCTGTGCTCAAATCCCTTATATAAAATGATATAGTATTTGCATATAACCCATGCACAACCTACCAAATCCTTTTAAAATCTCTAGCTTACTTATAATACCTAATCCCATGTAAATGCTGTATAAATAGTCAATGTACTATAATATGTAGGAAATAATGACAAGAATACCATGTAGGAAATGACATAGGGTTGGAGATGAGTGCTGAAGACAGTCAGCATTTAGCATTTTACCAATAGGAAGGTCCTTCTCAATAACAACAACTGCATTTAACTAACTCTCAAAGCAACTGTGCCTTATTAGTAAGATTGAGGTCTTATCCTTAATCAAGGCACTGTACTGCCTTTCTTTCTTACTTTCTTTCTTTTTTTTAAATTAAGGATTTTTTAACAATGTTTTTTTAGATATCGATGAACCTTTATTTAATTCATTTATTTATATGCAGTGCTGAGAATCGAACCCAGTGCCTCACACATACTAGGCAAGCGCTCTACCACAGAGCCACAACCCCAGCCCACTGCACTGCCTTTCTGAGACTCAGTTTCCTCACTTACAATCTGTAAAGAGGAGCGATATTCAACTTAAAGGGTTTGTGGTAAGAATCAAACATATCCCACCATTAAGTACAGCTATAATTCACCAATCAAAAAACATGGAAAGAAAAAAAAAGGTTAATTTTGTATAACAATTTCAATCAATAAAAAATTTTTAAATAAAAAAAGAAAATCTCAAACATAAAGAAGACATTATGAAGGTCTGAGGGGCAGAGGGCCTCTGCTCAGCATGGAAGTTGGGGGGTGAGGATTAGAAGGTAAATTCACCCGTGCTGCACTGCTCCGGTCCTGGCTGTGTCGTCCCCGCTGAGTTCTTACTCTACTGAACGCACCCTAAGTTGGCCCTGGGTATGACCATGACAACCCAGAGCAGGAACACACCTTCAGGTCATTCAGGTGGGAGTCCTCATCTGTCCCACAAGGGTCTCCAGCCACTACTCAACCCTGTGTTCCTGGAAACCATAAACAAAGGGCACAGCATCCCCAAGGAGGCCACTGAATGACTGTGTTTAAAATCACCTTTCTTAAAATACATTCTTAAGTATTTATAAGAGAAGGGGGATAGAGGCCTTTTAAGAAAGTGGTATGTATGTGAAAACAAAGGTCAAGGGGAACCTGTCTCAGGAAAGGAAATCCTTTCAGAACTGGAAAGCATTCATTAGGAAGGAGGGGTTGGAGCTCCAGGGACAGGACTAGGAGGGCCTGCAGCTCTGGGAATCAGAAGCGGCTGGAGGATGTGCGGGAGTCTGGGGGGTGGTGCACAGGAGGGACGGTCAAGCAAGGCCGTGTGTGGCACTAACATCCTGCCTATGTGCCTCAGGAAGCCCCTCGGGAGGCAGTGTTTGAGTGTAAGGGAGGCTTTTTGTCTCTTCTTTCTTTGTTTTCTTTTTCTTCCTAAGGAGGATTGAGAAAACATTTCCCTGGTCTCCAGCTGTGCAGTTATGGCTGATGTGAGAGTGAACAGGAATTAGGGACGATGTTTATTCTGCTCAGCTCTACACCATTTCCCAGCCTATAAACCTTGTGCCATGCAATCAAGAGGAAAACAAAATACACCAGCCTCAAATCCTATAGGCAGACAGAGTCCCCAAGGTCCAGAGACAAACAGTTCTTAGCCCCAGTGCCTCTATTCTGCAAAACTCATGATCTGTCCCTGGTATTTCCTCAGCAGTATGGTTCTGCCCTTTAACAACTATTTGGGGAAAGGACTTGAAGTAAGTGTGAACCATCAAAGTCTCATTCAGGGGCTTGTTTTGCAGTGTCATGTGTTTTCTGCTATCAGGACTGAATACCATTTATATCAGTAGCAAAACACTGCTGGAATAACAACATGGTTGAGTTATCATCATGTCTCCATTCCAAAGACCTGAAGTATCATGCTTGAGCCACCACTGGGGGGTGTGAACTGGGTTTACTCTCCAGGCTGCCTGCACACTGAAAATCACTGCTGTTTAGGCTGTTTTATGGTTTGAATTGTCCCCCACCAAAGTTCATGTGCTGTGAATCTCCAATGGAACAGTGTTGGGAGGCAAGGTCTGTTAAGAGTTAATTAAGTCATGAGGGCAGCTGCCCTTGTGAATAAAGTCATTATCACAGAACTGAGTTATCATGAGAATGAATTTGTTATGAAGGGGAGTTTGGCCACTGTGTTAGTCAGCTTTCTGTTACTGTAGCAAACACCTAAACTAAATTGACTTAAAGGAGGAAATGTTTATTTTTTGTTCACAATTTTGGAGGTTTGGGTCCATGGTCAGTTGGCATGTTGCCTTTGGGCCTGTAGCAAGGCAACACATTACAACAGGAGCACTCAAATAAGAGAACTACTCACCTCCAGACGGTTGGGATGCTAAGAGAGAGAGGAAGAGACCCCAGTCCCACAATCCCCTTCAAGGGCACACCCCCAGCAACTGAACTTCCTCCCACTAGGCTCCACCTCTTAAAGGTCCCACTACCTCCCAACAGCACCACAGACCAGGGCTTAAGGCCTTTGACGGTTAATAAGTGAGTCTTCTGGGATTGAAGCCAGGTCATTCTTGGTCCAGTGACAGGATTAGGCCCTTCCAAGTACCATAAGGGGTATCTTCTAAAGGCGTGAAAAGAAATCACAGGCAAACATGAGCAAAAAGAAGAACAGTGCAGAGAAAATGCATGCCCTCACATACACATATACCTGACACACCCCATCTGCCAACCAGGTCTATAATCTACTGGGGTCACTCAACCATTCTGAGACTTTATTAAAATCCAGTCAACTTCTCTTGATGGTTCTTGATGGAGTTTTAATGAATGCCCTAGGGTAATTCTTACCACCATGTGAGTTTGAAAAATACAGCCTTAGAGTCTCTAAAATTCTATGGATTACAACTAAACACCCATGGTAACCCATAGTTTCAGGTGAAAATAGATTCCTCTTAGATATTGTGTACTAAGATTTTGTACCCTGTTTCATACAGGGCAATGCTAAAGGTTAAGGACAATGCTAAAGCCTGAGGGTTCTTACCCTTTAATGTACACAGGTATTACCTAGAGATATTCCAAAATGCAGATTCTGATTCAGAGGTTCTTGGGAAGTCTGACATTCTGCATTTCTTACATGCTTCTGTGTGATGTCAGTGCTGCTGTTCCAGAGACCCCATCTTGCATGATGAGGATGTAAAGAACCCCTTTTCCCTTTCCTTGTGTGTGGCACACAGGTGAGCTGAGACATTGATCCCCTTTGTCCTTGAGGCATCAAGGCAGCTAGCCCAAGGGTGCCAGGGCAAACACCTTCATTTGCCCCAGTCATCACCATTATTTAGGCCATAAATATCTTTTTCTTTGTGTATCATGACATAATAAGGGGTTAGAAGCTCTGCAAAGACCTGTAATTTTTAACACTAATAGATACAGACTCCAGTGAAAGCAGTGGGATCCCTTGCCCTAGAAATATGATGCACATGCTCAGAAGGTCTTTCCTTTCATTTGAAGAAGTCTTTGACTGTCATTCATGGGTTATTCAGATAAAGGTTAGTACTAGGCCTATAATGTGTTTTCAACTAGATTATTTTTTGGGAAACCCTATGAGCACATTCACTCATGGCCCACTACATCCCAAGCCTCATTTTTTTAGAGGTAACACACCTCCATATTTTCAGGGATAATACCATTTCAGCAAAAAAGAATGGAAAGAAACTAAAAGTGATGCAAATTTTGGTTGTATCATGTTTCTATATATGTAGTTTATAAATGTGGGTTGTTTTATAGTCTTTTAAGGCATATAAGCACCAAGAATTTAAATCTACTTTGAGGTTTGTATACATTCAAATAAAATAGCTTAAGACAAAACCAGAAAAAAACAAAGACTCTCTCTTTTTTTTTCCTTTAAAGAGGATTTGAAGAAAATCTAAATTTGAGAAACATAGACCTACAAGCCTAGTATATACACAGGCTACCTCAAATATTCTCCTACAGCTGACTCACTGCAGGGTCAACTGCCACATAGCAGATTCCACTTCTACTTACACCAAGGTGTTGAGCCTTTCCAGGGGCCAGACCTAGAAGCTGGATCTTGTCACCACATGTTCCATCTATTTGAGCATAGAGGGCTAGCTATGTGATGTTGCCTGAGAGTTGTGATGTAAAGGGTCCAGCTGTAGCTGTCCCCCACATCTCTCCTATTGGCCTCTGGTTTCACCAGATGTTTCCAACATTAGTATCTCTTCTGTAGCAGAGAAAATCACCATGCTCAAGGAAACATGGAGGACAAGGAGCAAAGAGAACGGAGAATGGAATTCACTCTGTACGCCAAACACATGCAATCCTCCAATTACCACTAAGATTCCCATTTTATAGTCTTGAAGGCTGAGACTCAGGCAAGTTAAATTTTTCTACCAGTGAATAGAGAGCTGGAATTAGAACTCACCACTCACAGCTCCTTCTATGGTGTCACTGCAACAATGTCCATTGACACTCCAGAGCACTGTTTCCTAGAAAAATCCTGACCCGCTGGAGAGAGGAGAAGATGTTTTGAGGGGAAAGAAAGAATACTAGGAATATGAGGGAGGAAATTCTTAGAACACAGAAATGTCTCAAAGAGGGGGACAGAGGGGACAGAGCAGAAGGATGATGTGTGAAACACAGAGTAACTTGTTCATTGAGAGGACTCAGGGAGGGTTTCTCAGGATAACTTCCACAAACATTATTGTTTGATAATTATTTAGGCACTTAAACTGAGATCCATAACAGGCATAATGTAGTGCTCAGCTATATATGCAAGCCTGTTCATCCATCCATGATTTCTCCTGATACCTGCCATAGACATTGGTAACATTTGCTAATTATTTAGGCACTTATACTGAGGTCCCTAAAAGGCTTAATGTGGTGCTCAACTGTATATGTTTTCTATTCTCCCATTCATCCATCTATCCACCTATGAAGCCTCAGGAGGATAGAGAATTTGTCCGTTTTGCTTCCTGCTATATCCTAGTATCTAAACCAGGGCTTAGAGTGGGGCAGTAATCATCAGCCTTTAAGACTGTCTATTCTGCTGGGATCTTCAAGCAAACTATAAAACTTCTCATGAAATGATCATCATCCCCCACTTGAGTGAACATTGGATTTCCCCGAATGTCGGTGTTTTAAGACTCAAGACTGAGCACTTGGAATGGGCAGGAGGAGCCAAATGTGGCAGCTCCCAGGTTTCTGTCAGATTGCCAACTAGGCCTATGCTGGTATTTGTTGCTTGCAGGGTACTCCTCTGGCAAGACCCATTCAGATTTCTGTCTGTTGTAAGCAAGCTATGCCATTAACACAGACTGGACATGCTTTCCCCAGCTGGTCTTTTCCCAATGTGAGAACAACAATAAATTCACCAACTTCATCACTTTCATTGGCATTAAACTGCCAAATGCTCATGAGCAGGACAATCACAGGTTCTTTTATTCCATTTGAATCTTAATTTCTAATATCAATAATACTCAAGTCATATATCATACTTTACACAAGGATATTTGGCTACAGAACAGCTAAAAAGGGGTTAACAGTGGCTACAGGGTTTCAAGAGCCCACACTGAAAGCAAAAGCAGAGAGCAGACACAAATGCAGAAGAATGGTCAGATAAGATTACAAGCCAGTTGAAGAACTAATTCAGGGTGCAGAACTTAAGGTCCAGGTCTGGAGGGCAATTTTGAAGCAGTCTGCCACAAGCAGGGAGATAAAGCTGAGCTAAAGCCCTAAGGACAGAGTCAGGAATTTGTCACCTGAAGACTTTTTTTTTTTTTGTGACTCCTTTACCATATAATCTGATAAGAGGACAGGTCCCTATGTGCTGCCCTACCATCCTTTTAGCTGACTGTCATCTTTTTAGTTGAGCGGGTTGCATGATTTGGTGGTCTGACATGTCTAATAAGCTCACAGGCCTGAGTTCTCTGATGTGTTTCTGATTGAATTTGTTAAGTTCACAGGTGGTCATTTTGTATTAGCATGATTGATTTATTTTTCAGGTTGTGCCTTGTGATTGTGCTATGCAGCTGGGATTATTCTTTTTCAATAAATTCTGTATGTCCAACACCTGGTGGTTATTCACTTGCTCAGACAAATTACCAAGTTTTCTGTCTTAGCACTTGCATTCAAAGTGGAGTAGCTCTGGGTAAATTGCTGACTTATAAAATAGAGTAACCCAGGGCTAGGTACTACTGTTTTATACAATACAAAGTAACTGAGTGACCCAGCTCTGGCTGCTGTGATATCTTATTTCAGTTTGAACACAGCTGGCTTCCAGCTTCTCACTGTTGGCATCATCCAGTATGATGCTGTGAAACATATTTGGTATTTGTCCTCATTTCCTGGCATATATCTAAAATTTCTAGACTCTCTGAAGTGATAAGTGTCTGTTTGTATGCTAATAAGTTGGTGGGCCGATGGCAGCCCCTAGGTAGCTTCAGGAATGGGGCTTGTCTCAAAGTCCCCTCCCCAACCTCTGAGGAACCAATGACCAAGGACATCATCATGAATATGTAATGAAATCTTCATAAAAACCCAAAGGACAGGGTTCAGACAGCTGCTAGACAGCTGAACCTATGGAGACTCTGGAAGGTGAATGAGAACTCATCCACTTTCCAGCAGTGAGGTGAACCCCAACTCCATGGGGACAGAAGCCCCTGTGCTCAGGATTCTTACAGACCTTTCCCTATGTGTCTCTTCATCTGGCTTCATATTTGTATCCTTACAAATGCAGATTTTTGTGAGTTTCTTTAGCAAATTAATCAAACCTGAAGAGGGGGTGATGGGAACCACAACTGTAGCTATTTGCAGATAAACAGTGACAGAAGTGTTTGCTTGCTGCTAGGGAGAAATAACATGCCTTTTGGGATCACAGAAATCTTTTATGTTGATTGTGGTGTAGAGGCAGAAGGAGAACAGGTGCACTGTTTTTCCCAGCATGTCCTGCCCTGTTATTGAGATCTGTCAATATCTGGTTTCTTTCCAAGTTCAGCTTTGCTCTTACTTGAAGCCCCGAGTGTTAGTTAGCTTTTCATTGCTGTGACTAAAATACCTAACAAGCACTACTTAGAGGAGGAAAAGTTTATTTTGGCTCACAGTTTTAGAAGTTCAGTAATGGGCTTACTCCATTGCTCTGGGCTCAAGATAAAGCAGAACGCCCTGGTGAAAGGGTGTGTCAGAGAGAAGCTTCTCCATTCATGGCAGCCAGGAAGCAGAAAGAGAAGAGGAAAGGGTCATAAAGATGAACCCATTCAGAGAATGCCACCAGTGACCCAATTCCTCCAGCCATGCTCACCTGCCTGCAATTATCATCCACTTAAATCTATTCAAACTAGGTGGACTGGTTAGGATAGACTGATCACAGTCCAATAATTTCCCCTCCAAACACTCCTGCATTAATACAGGAGCTTTTAGGAGACACCTTATATCCAAACCATAACACCCTGCAAGTCCCCAACTTGGGATCAGCCTCCCTAGCTTTAGACATGTTAAAAATGTAGGCAAACCCCCTTCCATCTCTACACCCAGCCAGGACAATGGAATGGGAGTGAACGGGCTCCCATTCACTGAGATACTTTTTAATATATTTCCTTACTTATGCATTCTTTCTGTCTTCTCCCTTACCTCCAGACCTGTCATTTTTGTTACTGTCCCTGTTTTCTGTTTAGCTGCTTCAAGGAGTCTACTGTGGACCTAGAAACCAAACTATTGGATCTGTGACAACTGTATGTAAAACAAGAGTCAGTGGGGTCTGAGGGACAGCCTGGCAGGCTCTTCTAGAATGAATATGGATGCTGCTCCATGTACAATGGGCTGATGTCCTGATAAACTCATTATATGTTGAAAATATCATTAAGTGGAAAATGCATTTAAGATACTTAACATATCAATCATCATAGCTTAGCCACACAGTGCACTGTAGAGTGACAGTTGATTCCCCTTGTGAACCCGTGGCTGACTCCTGTACTGTTACTGCTCAGCACTACAACAGAGGATTGATTGGACCCCATATCACCAGCCTGGAAAAAGATCAAATACTTTAAAAAGCACAGATCCTACTGAATGCATGCTGTTTTACAGCATTGTAAAGTCAAAAAAATCCTAAGTCAAACCATCCTAAGTTAGGGACCATCTGTACATTAATGCCTGAAATTGAGACAACTATCTGGTAATCCAAAAGACTTTTTTACTGACTTCTTAGGTCTCAGCCTTGCTCAGGATACCAAAGGTTTACCAGTAAGTGCCCAGCAGTAAAATGGAACTTCCACGACTATTTCTCCTGATATTCAAACAAGCACTTGACACCATTTCTATGTTAGCTTGAAAAGAATAGATAATGGAATAGTATTCTCTTAAGAGAAAAAAATTCCAACACTGTATTAAGGGAAAATTATATAAAAGATAATTGGCATTTCTGATTTATATTTTTATTGAAATCATTCTCTCCTAAAGAAACTAATGGCGGTGGCTCAGAGGTAGAGTGCTTGCCTAGCATATATGAGGCACTGGCTTCAATCCTCAGCACTACATAAAAATAAAATAAAGGTATTGTGTTACCTACAACTAAAAAGTAAATGTTAAAAAAAAAAAGAAAGAAACTAATGGCGGACTGGGGTTGTGGCTCAGTGGTAGAGAACTAGACTTGCATGTGTGAAGCTCTGGGTTCGATCCTCGGCATCACATAAAATAAATAAATAATGGTATTGTGTCCATCTACAACTAAATATATATATATATGTATATATATATATATATTTAAAAAAGGAAGAAACTAATTGCATTTTATTTTTCCATTTACCACTTTTGCAACTGTATTCTCTGCATCTGCAGTGCCTATCATCTTGTATAAGTCCCAAAAGTATAATTAATTAGAATTAATTAGATGAATCCTCTCTAATTCAAATTATATTTGCAGAAGGTATTTTGTTTAGTTTGGTTTTATTTTGCTTGGTTTTTGTCAGAGTTGAGCCAAATCTCAAGAATAGGTGGCAAAACTCCAAAGCCAAAAAATACCTGAAAGATAATATTAAATTTAAAACAAAAAAAAATGTGCTGTGATGCTTTAAACACAATTTTGCTAATAGCTCCCATTCCGATTTCATTATCTTTTACCTTAATTACCCAAGGAGCTATAGAATCTATTAAAGTTCGACAAATTTCTCATTTGCGACAGTGTCCAGTTTGATCTAACTCCTAGGCAAACACCAAAATCATTTTGTTCTAAGGAATATTTAATAAGTATATGCTTAAAATGGAAATAAAGTAACATTTCCCAGATAATATTCTTCAGTTTTCTGATAAGGGAAAAGAGCCCTTTCATTTGAACTGGTCTTGAGTATCTTGGTTTGGTCAGAAAATGAGGTGCACCAGTAGATCTGAATCCCTGACCTGCACCTGACTCACCAGCTCATATCTTTGTCTTTTCCCAAAGAGATGAAGCTTCCAGATCAGGATTCAGTGGCCTATTTAAAAGAATGGCCTGTGAAATTTTGTTTTGAAACTATCAAAAGAGTTGTGAGTCTACATGGGACCCATCTCCTTAGATCCCAGACAAATCCTAAACTGAAACTGGGTTGAAGAAAGGGCTAGAAAACAACTCCATAGCCACAGAGAAATAGAAGGAAGGTACAAAGGAAAGAAGGAAGGGAGGGAGGTGGAAGGGAGGAGAAAAAACATCTACCTTGTCTCTCTTGAACTTTATCACTGAGAATTCATATTGGAAAAAGAAAGAAATTCCTGTTGATTCTCTAGGACTTAAATATCCTAGGTATTCAGGTACTGGATATGCATACAATGGATTTGAGTTTGGGTTTTAATTATGGGGGCAGCAGTGAACTGTGAAAAGAAAACTATAATAAATGTGATAAAATTTTTGTTATGAAATTTTGGAAGGAAATACCTTAAGCTGTATTCTCACAGAACAGATGTTGAGACAAGAATTGAGGCAAGTTGGTGAGTTGGGAGGCCTTCCCCAGAAGCAGAAGGGATCCCAAGCAGGGAGGATTGACCTCCAACACAAGGTGCCTGGGTGTAGAGGTAACACTGTGGACAGCCAGGACGGGTCCACCAGGACTACCTAGAAGCAGACACCCAGGTGTCTACTCACCAGCTCCCACCCCTCCCTCACTGCAATGAAAACAAGCAAATCAGACAGGGCCTCCAGGCTGAGCGCTGTTGGAAGCCATTATTGTGTTGGCAACTGCTGGGGATTTTCAGGATGGGTCAGGGATCTGGGCATGACAGCATCTGCCTGACAAGTAACTTGGACATTGCTTCTGAACCCAAAATTCTCAAATTTTGGCCCTGTTTTTCTCCTGGAATCCTCTATGTTCAGTTCGGTGTTGGATGTACAGAATTTCTTAGTAACATCGATAATGTGTTAAAGTGGAACTAATCCTGACCTGTGCCTGGTGGTCTTTAATAACCATCATTTCCTTTCCCCACTTCATGACTGGCCCTATTGCAGATGTGTGCTGGAATCAGGGTCTTCTGGGAGGACAGGAACCTCTGCCCATTCCTCCTTTCTCCCTCCCCTATCCACCCTGTTCTTAGGGGGAGTCTATGGCACATGCAGCATCACTGGATTTTTTAAATTCTTCCAAAGAAATGAGAGGGCATGGTACCTGTTTTCAGAGGGTTTAGACCTCTGGAGAGAAACGGAGCTGAGGGAGAGCGGGGGAAAGGGTCTGCTCTTCCAAGGGGACTAGGAATCTTCATGAAGGCCAGAGTTTGGGAAAACCAGGGAGAGATTTCTATGGCTGTGTTAGACCACACTAACCCTTCAGAAGTTAGAAATCAATGACAATATCATGCTGATAACCTGGTTTTCACTGAGTTGCCTGCTATTCCAGGTCTTTGGTCATGGGAGGGCAGGTGGGGTCCTCCACATGCTTTTTCTTCCTGGGCTTTGTGAATAAGATGGCTTCCTGGGGGATTTCTTTGATATCCCCTCTCAGTATCTCCCAGGGCCTGAAAGACTTGACTCGGATCTCTAACTCAGGACCCCCACTTTAGGCACCTCAGGTCCAAAGAAGAAAGTTCAGGATGGCTCACCTGAGCCTCTACAACACCCTAGCCCTAAAATAGCTGAGGGGTCCCCCAGAGTGGCCATGTGCTGGTTAATAGGCCAGGCTTAAGTGACCTGTGAGTGGGTAGGTGACTGGCCCACATTCCTCTATGCTGGGCTAAGGCTTCAAACCTAAGATCAGGGAGCTGCTGGGGAATCCCCTGCCCATCCCTGACCTGGGCTGGTTTTCCTTCCACTGGCTGTTCAATGTCTCCCTCCAACCCCAATGGCCCACTCTTGTTCTTTAGTGATAATCTTTCTACACAAGAAAGAGAAAGCCCTCTCTTTCTCTTCCTTCCTCCACAGGTTCCATGGACGACCTCTCACCTGGGACTTACCATAAAGATGCCAGACATCAGACACTTACATTCTCCCTGGGGTCCCCAAGTACTCGGAAAGTTAGCTGCCACCATCACATCCACTAGTGTACCCTTTACTGGAACCAAATACCTTTCCACTCCTAGTACAATGGTGCTTCCTCTTCTCTCCAACTCACAGAGCAGGTAGTGGTGGAACAAGAGCTCTTAGCTCCCTGGCAATCTTTGAAGACTCTACAGGTACAGAGAGATTCTGACCAGCCTTATTCTATGTTATGGTCTGGATATGAGGTTTCCCAGGAAAAACTCATATGTGAGATAATATAGGATTGTTCAGAGATGCGATGATTAGATTATGAGAGCTGTAACTTAATCATCAAATGGATTAACCCATTTGATGGATTAATAATTTGACTGAATTAATGATGCTAACTATGGGAAGGCAGGGTGTAACTAGAGGAACCAAGTCACTGGGGGTATGTCTTTGGCTAGCAGACTCCCCCACCCCCTCTCCCTCTCCCTCTTCTTCCTAGCTGTCATGAACTAAGTAACTTTCCTTCACCATACACTTCCAACATGATATTCTGCCTCAGCCTGGGCCCAGAGTTAAGGAGTTAGCCTACCATAGATAATAGGCTCTGAAACCACAAACCAAAATAAATTTTGCCTTCTCTTAGTTGTTCTTGTCAGATATATTGGTTACAGCAACACAAAACTGACTAAAACACTCTATAATGACCAAGAGTCCTTTAGTTCTCACAAGACAAAAAGTCAATCTCCTAGCAGAAAGGAAGAGACACATTGGTATGTTCCCTAGCACACAGTGTCTTGCACACATACATCCAAAATGCATATTTCTTAATAATGTATGAATAAAGAAATTAATTTGATTTAGTAGCTGTTAATAACAAATAACCTTTAACCAGCCTCATTAATTTGTAACTGTGTGTTCTATCTTTAGATCTTTCTCTAAAATGATACTTTCCTTAAATGTATCTGAGAAATCATTGTGTCTTATGAATTTTATTTCACTCATAAAAGGTATGAGTAAGTGGAAATTAGGATTCTTTAAGATAAAAATGGCACAAGATCAATAAAAATTTAGAGGAAAAAATGTATTGGCTCTCCCAATGGCAAGTCCACAGTTTGAAAAATAGGGCTCATTAGGATGCCTCCGTCCCTACAAATTGATCCCTCCCAAAGATCCCTGAGGGAAGGAGACTATTATCAGATTGGCAGTGTTAGTCACATGCCCTGTCGTGGTGAGGGCAGGCTCCTTGGTTGATCATCCCCATATGGAATCAGGAGAGGGACAACAAAGCACAAATGTCCACCCCTGGTGAAAACCTGACCCAAAGTGTATGTGTGTGTATGTTTGTGTGTCCTTGTCAGGCTCCATGTTTATTTGATAGCAAAATAATTATTCCTTTCAAATCATTTTGATGTGTTTCTAAAGGGAAAAAAAAAGATTCAAAGGTTTTTGAAAGGACCAATGTCCAAAGTGATGTCAGCAAAATAACACATGGATGGGCAATAAGAGTTTTCCTAAGTGCAAAGAAGACTAATGAGTCCCTATCTTTTAGCACTCATCCTAGCCAGCTGCTAAAATGGAGAGGGTGGTCTGTCACTCCACAAGAAACAGAGAGCTGAAGAAAACCAGGGATAATGTTGGCATCACTGGAATAAATTTCTAGACATTAATCACCTCCAATTTCAGCACACATCCACACAGCATCCTTATCTCAAGGAAAATCCTCACACCAGCTCTCTCTCTCTCTCTTTAGGGACACAGTCAACCAGAAAAATCAGCTGTGGCCATTACTAAAGGTCTAACAGTAAATAAAGCCTAGCTAGCACTTTGTATCAGAAAACAGGAATTTATTTTACCAACTAGATTCATGGCTTGAGTATGTCTCCTGAGAGGCTGTTTGGTTTAGGAAATTGAGAAGAAAACCAGAGAGAGAACAAGAAGTAGAGAAATACAGGAAATACATTGCTAGGTGTTACTGAACCTTGTGACTACTCCAATGACTGTCTCTAGATACAGCTTTTATTAGTAAAAGAATAGTTTTTCCTGCCTCATTCGCACAGAATAAATACCAAGCAACATTTATAAAGAATACCATATTAAAGGGGCACAAAGTTATTAACATCCTCCAACCACCAGGACCCCACGTATCTCAATCCTTCCATTGGAACAGTGGTTTTTCTACCAAGAGGACAATGTTAAAGGGGCAACAATGATGCTATGGTTTGAGTGTATCCCCCAGAGTTTATGTGTTGGAAACTTTATTCCTCGATACAGCTGTGTTGGGAGCTGGGGCTTAGTGGGAGGTGTTTGGATCATGGATTGGAGCCCTTGTGGATGGTTTTCTCTCAGGACTGGATTGGTTACCTGGAGAGTGGATAGTTACTCTCTCAAGCTTCCTTTCTTACCATGAATCCCTACCATTCTCTGGCATAAGTTGAAACAACATAAGGCCCTCACCAGCTGTAGCCACCTGACCTCGTATTTGTCAGCAATCAGAACAATGAGCCAAAATAAGTCTCCTTATAAATTACCAGCCTCAGGTAGTCTGATATAGCAACAGAAAACAAAGACAATGGTACAAATTAAGAGATATTTGCTGAGGTAAGATTCCATAGAAGTCATACCCAAGACAAAGGATGGTGAATAATGAAGGGACTTCCAATGGGGAAAGCAGAACAGATCATTTCAGATGATGTCACACAAACCATGGCTGCAGCCTCGTCCTACAAGGCTCTGAACAGGGAGTTTCATTTCAGACTTCTCTGAACTCCAGGCCCAGGGGCTGGGCTGTGCTCCCATAGTCAGGCTTTGCTCGGGGACTCGGGAGGATGGAGGCCAGGGAGCAGAAATACTCAGATATGAGCTCTGTGCTGGGCAGAAAAGAGTAGCTTGGTATAGATAGGGATGTCAAAAGCAAGTGAAGCCAGCAGTGGGGACCTGGAAACACTAAGGGAATCAGAAGGCTGGAGGCTGAAGGCCAGAACTACCCACAAGTGGAACTCAGCAGCTTAGTGCAGACCCTGGCCTCCAGGAGGAGTTTTGGTGAATCGAAAGACCAGTAAATAAGTTCTCCTCCAGCCTGCACTGTGGTCACACTGGTCAGTAGGAGATGAACAAAGAGGAAGGCAACCCCACAGCCTCAGATCCTGCTCTGAAGTCCCAGTCAAGGAACCCCAGTGGGGAAAGAGCTCCTGGCCTAGGATCCCAGAGTTGAGAGCTTCTCAGCAGGATACCGTCCTGACTCCCCAGCAAATCTACATGCCCCAAGAGAATTCCCCTTTCAGCTTTACTGGGGTCTTTCTTTGGAAAAGCAGCTGGTGAGGACTGGGGCTGGGCAGGGTAATACATGTTTGTAATCCCAGCAGCTTGGGAGAATGAGGCAAGAGGAACACAAGTTTGAGGTCAGCCTCAGCAATTTGGTGAGGCCCTAAGTGACTCAATAAAATCGTGTCTCCAAATTAAAAAAAAAAAAAAATTAAAGGGCTCAGGATGTAGCTCAGTGGTAATGTGCCTCTGGGTTCAATCCCCGGTACCAAAGAGAGCAGCGAGGGAGAAAGGATGAGAGCCTTGGCATCAAATTTGCATTGAATTAAACCATTTAATCTCTCTGAACTGTATTTCTGTAGTGAGCGAATAGGGACCCTGCATTTCAGGACGTGGCTGCAAATAAAAATGCATCTGTGCAGGTCATAGAAGGATTATTACAATTCTTAGTCCTTATATTATTCCCTGGGCCTGACCTGAGAGAGGAAGTCCCATATGTCGACTCTGACATCCTGGATCTCTGATATAAGGAAACCATACTGGGTACCTCTTGGAAGGAGTTTGTTCTCTTGGATTCTAGCAGAGAGCTGCTGACTGCCTTCCATGTCCAAGACACTATCCCTGCCACCAGGCTGCTCTGCAAAGCCAGACCTCAAAACCTCCCCTCACAGACTCTGCATACTCTTCACACTCCCAAGTGCCTTTAGCTGAGACTGGTCTGGTCATCCTCCAGACCTTGAAAGCCCTCTCAGTCTTTTGTTCTGGTCTCCTTAGATCAGTGGCATTGTGTTGCCTACATAGCCCTGGTCTGTCTCCAATTTACAACCAAAGAAGAGAAAACTCCATACATGGATGGAAAGGTAGAACTGTATAGGTTCCTAGAGTTTGAACTGACTGTTGGCAAAGAAAAAAAAATGCTTTTGACAGTCTTAATAATAGGAATCAGTTAAGCTGTGCTGCAGACACAAATAACTGCAATATCTCAGGGACTTAAAATAAAGAGGGGTTATTTTCTTCCCACTCAGAGACTGCTGCACACTCAGTCAGCTCTTTGGGACAGCTGTCCTCTAGGCAGCAACCCAGCAATTCAGGGGCATTAATGCAATGGCTCTGCAATGTCCACATGAGGACTTCTCTAAGGCTGCCATGATTGGAGAAAGAAACAGAAAAGCCTAAGCAAAGTCATGCCTTTGTATGACTTCCCTCCACATTTACATGCTTTCATTCATACAGAGGGGCTTCCTGCTTTGTTTCCTTATGCCCAGGAAGAAAAAGGAGAATTGGATACGAGAAGCACTTGTAAAATCTATATTCCACATATATTAGTCCATTTTTGTGTTGCTTCAACAAAATACTGGATGCTGGGAAGCTTATCAAGAAAAGAGGTTCATTTATCTCACAACTTTGAAAGTCATGAGCATGCCATGAGCATCTTCTTGGCTTCTGATAAGGGCTGCATGCTAAATCAACTCATGGCAGATGGCATTACATAATGTAAGAGTAAGAAAAGTAAGAAGATTCATGCAGAAGAATCCATACCACCAGGGGTAACCTTGCATTACAACAGACTATTCTCGTGGCACCTCATCTAGTCTTTGAGACCAACTCACTTCCATGAGGTCGAACTCAATTCCTTGAGAAAGGCATTAATCCAGTCATGAAGGTGCAGCCTGTATGACCACATTATCTCTTGAAACACCTATCTCTTATCAATATTCTTACATTAGAATTCAAATTTAAACATAAGTTTTGGCAGGGAAAAAAATGCCTAAACCATTATACCCAGAAAGAAATGGAGAATTCAATTATCCATGAGCATTTGAAAGACTGGTATGTTTGTTTTCCTCAAATAAAACTCAAATACAACTGGTATGTTTGTTTTCCTCAAATACAACACCAAAGTGGGTGGGTTTTATTTATTTATTTATTTATTTATTTATTTATTTATTTATTTATTTACCAGGGATTGAACCCAAGGGGGCTTTGCCACTGAGCCACATTTCTGGCCCTTTTTAATATTCTATATAGAGACAGGCTCTCTCTGAGTTGCTTAGGGCTTGGCTAAGTTGCTGAGGCTGGCTTGAACTCGAGATCCTCCTGTCTCAGCCTCCCTAGCCACTGGGATTACAGTCATGCACCACTGCACCTGGTGCTTCTGTTTCAGGCAGGGGGGAACCTCCTTATAGCTGCTTTTTCATCCATCCTTAAAAGAACATCCTCAGCCCTTTGTCTCTACAGAGCAGAGGGCTCAGTCCAAGGACACAGCTGAAACCCATCCCCACTATATACATTCAGAACAGACCAGCAAAGCTCAGGGGCCCCTGGCCATGGCACAGTGCCTCACTGGCAAGAGAAGGCTTGGAACCATTCCAAAATATTCACATGCTCTAGGATTGATGGTAATATTTTTAAAAGGATAACAAAGTTGATGAAATCATCCCCCATCGAATACTTCAGACAGCACACCATGCAATGTGATCACCCAATTCTATTTAGATTTTGATGCAGAGCAAGGAAAGAGAATACTGCAATACATCCATATCTTGAAAGGCCTTTGAAGTCCTCATTAGTACCCAAAAAAAGTTTCAAATTCGATTGATCTTCGAAAATGTCAAAAGGAAGTGCTTGATAACAAGGGTCAGGGTGTTAAGTAAAGAGAAAGGAATTAATCTCCATTCATTAAGAGGATGCCAAAGTGACCTTTAAACTACATCAAAGTCATCTCATTGAAGAAAAGGAGTTTGTTTTGAAGGTCCCTCACACCCACAGCTTTCCCCACACTCCCCCTTACTGGCTCCAGCCTAAGGAACATTCCCTCCTCCCTTTGTCCCTTCTCTGAGGACAAGGCATATATCCAGAGAACGTCAAACTTCTGGCCAGACTAGGTCACTCGCAATAAATGCTCCTCTCTATCTCCTACCCAGCCCTCCTCTTGCTGGGAAAGCTTAGGTCTTGTGGATTCCACTAGCTGTACTCTCCTTCCATTGCCTTAATCCCTAACTGGCCTCTGGACTCCTGGTCCTACTATGTGGAGAGAAGAAATGTCCAACTTGAGTTTCCTCATCTCTCTCCTACCATTTATTACACTACACCCCCCTCAATCCCACCTGTCCTGATCCCTCCTCCCATCCTCTCCTGGACCTCTCCTGCAATTCCCTAACACACAGCCTCATTTCTTGCAATAGTAGGTACTAGAGCCTTTCTCCAAAGCACTGTGCACCTAGATCTCTTCCCTTCTAAGCCCTCTATCTGGGTCCCAAACAGCCTTAAGCATCTTGAGGTATGTCCTGAACTTTTCTACCTTCACAGATGCTTCTGCTTCATCCTGTCCTGAGAAGGGCATGGTGCACTGTGAGCGCCTACCATCCTTCTGACTTCTAGCTAAGGTTCCCTCTCCTCTGCAGGTCCCACCACAGCACATCTGTCCACCCTCCCTGCTGGCACCATGCCTTATACTATGTTTGGTAACTGTTCCTTCTCTCCTCTGTCCTATTGGACTGAATGTGCGTCTTCATCATCTTACCTCCCACAGAGGATGAGTTTGCTTAACAAACACACAAACACATACATATATATATATACTTATACATGCACATACAGACATATGAATACACACATACATATGTAGCCTATGTGTGTACACCTGTGAGCATGAGAAAATCCATGTGTACATGCATATATAAATAGATGTATGCACACCTACACCTAAAATACATGCATACACATTCTTATAATGCACACACACATAAGCACATGTACAAATACATACATGCATATACATAAATACACACCTGCACACATATAATCCTACTCTCCCCCACTGTCCTAGCTCTTCATGTGGAAAAGTCTCAAGCAATGTGTTTTCAAAAAAGCAATTGAAAAATTACTCAGCCATAAAATACATATTTAACACTGTTTGCAAAATACATTCACGAGATTTTCTGTCTACAGCTAGCATGCTAGACACATGTTTTATTGAGCTACTCCAAAGTGAGATTACTATATGTGAAAAATAGTTACTAGATTTGGAGACTATTACAAAAAAAGAACATAAAATGTGTCATTTTTCTTGACTGTATGTTGAATGATATTTTACATGTATTAGATCAAAGAAAATATAAAGATTAATGTCATATCTTTATGTTTTTCTTTTTTAATGTGGCTACTAAAGAAATATAAAGTTACACATATGGTTCATGTGATATTTCTTTTAAATAGCACTGCTGTTATAAGCAGGAACCAGTAAACTATGGTCCCCTGCCCGGAGGCTTTCTGGAACCCAGCCATGCCCCTTCGTTTGCACGTTGACTAAGGATGCATTGAGTAGGTGCAACTGAGACCATCTGGCTGCAAAGCCAAAAATATTTACTCGTTGGCTTTTTATGAAACAGCTGACCCTAGCCCTGGAGTTATACAGTGTGACTGAGTGTGTGGATGTGCTGCTTCTTGGAACAAAATAGAAATTCATCTCTCTAATCCAGGAAGCTGTGAGAAATTCAATTCTAGTTGAACAGAAAACTCCCTGTTGAAAATTTGTGTTAAATTTGTTAGTTACCTTTAGTAGTTCAAAAGTACATTTCCTTGATAACTCAATTATCAAATGCAATGTTACTAAACAGTCAATAATTTGATCATTAGATTAGCATTGTTAGAAAATATAGGATCCTGGGCAGACTCCAACTCTCTTACTGGTAGTGTTTAACTTTATTTTTCACAGCATTTTGGTAGCAGGAGAGAAGGAACTTTCAGTGGCACCTACCACATGCTGGGGCCCCGATTGTGGAGTTGGGGATATGGTCATGTATTCTGCCACTTCATCTCATCCCTATTTTTTTTGAAATTGAGTAGATTTGAAAAATCTAGATTTTTTTTGTTTCAATTGTAGAACATAACTCTGTTGCACTGTTATTAAACAAGATTCTAGAACGAGTTTTGTGTGAGTGGAGGAAAACATGCAGGAGCTTTTCTTAGACTTCTCAGTAAAGATCCCCTGGAATCAGCCAACATAGACATTCTCCTGGAAGACTGGATGTCTCACCTTCCAGAGGTTCTTCCCCACAAGGCAGCTTCTCTACCTTCATAAACTAAGGGCATGCAGCTTGCTGTTGACCCTCCCAGCTCCTACTAAGCTGAGTGAGTGTTGCCAGGAGCTCAGAAAAGGACAGAAGGGGGAAGGAAAAGGGCTTTGCTATAGATTCTCTCTGCACTATAAGAGGGAATACAATTTGATCAGGGAAGGGAGGGCCAGAGATGCATGACCTAAAGTGAACAAGAGGTCACCCAGTTCCAGAAAGTCCTTGGCAAGAGGCAGAGCAGCTTGCTAAACCCCGCTGCAAACTATTGTTCAGCTGAGGAAACCATCTGTTGCTAACTTGGGAACAAGCTCTAACATGAAAGTACACTGTAGCCCATCCAAACAATCTGGGCCACTCTGGAAACACACTACCGTGTTTAACCCAGCCACTTGACCTCCCGTCTTCTGAATTATGGGAGGGAAGTGCTTGTCATGGTCTTTTATTGCATCTTCAGCACATTTCTCTTCCATGGAACTTGCTTCCAAACCACAGATAGAGTTAGCTGAGATTTACCCCCACAAAAGTGAGACTGTCACATGACCAGCATCCAGGGAGTCTGGGATTGGAGGAATGGACGGGTGTGCCAGGAGCCAAGCATCCTCAGGCCGTATGTTCAAGTGTCCTACCAGTGAATACCTAATACTGGATTTGAAGCTAACATTCCAAGCTCCTGCTTGATTTCTGGTGCTCCTCTTTCTCCTCCCCCTTCCAGCCTACACTTGTTCCTTTGGGAAGCAAAACTGATCCACTGGGTGGCAATGCAAGGCACCCTCATTCCTCTTTGAATATCCAGTTAAATCCCCAGGACTAGAGCTACAATTGGGGACTCCATGGAACATGTTGGAAAGCAAAAGGATATTTCTGAACCATAAACAAACGGCTTGACTTTTTGGAGAAAAGAAACCTGCAATATGATGGAAATGGCCCCTGTTCCTTGAAAACTCCATTCCTTTCCCTAGGTTAAGAGGTAAAGACTTGTGCCCTGGCCAGTAGATTTATATGTTCCCCAGCAAGTCCATTTATGTTACCAAGGAAAAATCTAAACAAACCTTCCCCCTTGGGCTGGGGTTGTGGCTCAAGCGGTAGCGCGCTCGCCTGGCATGCGTGCGGCCCGGGTTCGATCCTCAGCACCACGTACAAACAAAGATGTTGTGTCCTCCGAGAACTGAAAAATAAATATTAAAAAAAAAATTCTCTCTCTCTTTAAAAAAAAAAAAAAAAAAAAACCTTCCCCCTTCACTTGCTCTTAGTTGACTTAAGGAAATCATGCATTTTTGAGGTCACACAGCTGGGCAATACTTATTAATCTCCCACTAACTTTGCTGTAACTACTACCTCTAATGTGTGTGGGGATTATGATGGTAACAGTTGTTTAGGTGACTTTTCAGGGACTTGTAGGCCAGTTTTGTTGAAAGAAATGACTCTTCGTTAGGCCTACAGATGTCCAATGGGTGAATGAAATGGAACAAAAAGGCTTTTGGCGGGCTGGGGTTGTGGCTCAGAGGTAGAGTGCTTGCCTAGCATGCATGAGGCACTAGGTTTGATCCTCAGTACCACATAAAAATAAAATAAAGGGTTGTGTCCACCTACAACTAAAATAAATAAATGAATAAATAAGCCTTTGGCATCTCTGCCTTCATATTATTCTTTCTCATTGGCTACCTCAAGCTCTGGGTAAGATTTTTACTCATTCTGCTTGTAGACACA